>NC_142471.1:58156363-58459393 GCF_049115385.1 Moschus berezovskii | reverse complement strand
ATGCAACTGTAATCATTTCTACAAAACCTCTGAACTTTCTCATCTCTCAGTCTTTTCATCTCAAAGTTCAGTTAATCCTGGATTTTCTCTACTGTTCTTCTTCTCCCCTAGCATGGGATGCCTACATGGCATCCTGCAAAGGCTGTTTCTTTTGAGATGTATGCTGATCTGGTTGCTGGCAATCCAGGGGTGTCCATGACCCCATCTGGTCTGGCTGCTTTCAGCTTCAACTGTCCCGTTGTTACTTCTGCCAGATACTAGCAGGGTCCATCAGCACTCTTCTGCCCCTGAACCCTTCTGGAAATGTACATGGTGCCTCCAAGTTTTCTCTGCTGGAGATCAGTAGACCACCCCAGGCCTGTGAACTAGTTTCCTTGCACTTGATAACACCCTCCCTTCCTTTACACACAGCCCATTTCTCAGATGGAAACACCCCCAGGTCAGCTAATGCCCCATCTGCTGGAGTGGTGAAGAATGGGATGGGTTCCCTCTCAGGGCAGTGCTCTGAGGCAGGCGGGGAGGAACAGGCTTCTGCTAGATAGGCTTTTCAGAAAGGAGCCTATTTGTCTTTCCCAGCTCTGTGCATGTTCCAGCCAGCTCCAGTCAGGCCTACTGGCTCTGTTTGATTCAGTAACTTCGAGCTCTGGTTAAGCCAGATGGAAAATCAGTCCTGGAAAAACGAAAATGTGAAACACCAAGTCAGAGAAGGTCATTCACCTCCTCATAAATCTAAACACACTAAGTCCATTGAAGGACTTGCCAGGAAAATGTTATTTTCAGTTTTCTCTGTGGGTTCAATTTATCTTTACTGCTAAGTAGTCAGGTTGAATTGGTTCCAGAACCAGATTACAATTCGACCCTTTTTCCTTGAAGGGAGTCACCCCCATTTCTCTGTCAGGGACCTGGCTACCTTATCCTAAGGGTTGGTTTTTCCCAAGTTAGGACTTGTAGCTGATCTTCCTTTTAGATGCCTGAACTGGGGGCCACTTAAGTTTCCTTTTCTCAGATAAATGAGTCATTGACTCTTCTCTGTTACCTCTCACAAAGGATGAGAAACAGTTACTCACAATTACACTTTACTTTTCCTTCAAAAAACTTTTGCTTTTTGAAGACAGTAATTTTTCTGCATCTTATGAGCCACCCTGGCCTGAAGCACAGTCACATCTATCATCCTGACCATTCCAGTTTGGAGTTTTAAAAGATATGTCATAAAATGGATTACAAGGGAGGACGTGCCTGTCCAGGCAACTTGGATGATCAGGTAGATCCTAGTGTCAGCGGAGTGGTTGAAACAGTCATGAGAATGCCCACACTTCTACACCATCACCAAAACTATGAGTAAGAATAAAATACACAATGTTTTAGAGCATTCTCCAAGCTTCTATCGACAAGAATCAGTTCCCATCATATAAAGATAGGAGCAGAGCAGAAGACAGCAGTCCAGAGGTACCTTCCATCTGAATGGCATAGTGGAAACGGATTGCTAATTTTCCACATGGAAAGTACTTATTTCCCCACATTGGTTGCATAAATAAGGGCAGGTGCCCTGAGGCAGATATCTACAGGACAGTGAGAGAAATCTCATTCTCAAACTCCCTGTGCTGTCCTTGGTATATAATCACACATTCTTTGATGTGAATCCTTTCAAGAGGTAGGGCTGAGCTCTCCTCCCCTGAGTGTGACTTAGTAACTCACTTCTCATGAATAGAATATGGCAGGTGCGACCTTCTGTCACTTACAGAGATTTGAACATAAAAGGAACCATGGATTCCTCTGCACTCTTGCTCTCATGTCACTCACTCTGGAAGACGCCAGCTGTCGTATCACGGGAACACTTCAGCCTTCCTATAGAGGGGCCCACATGGTGAGGAGCTGAGGTCACCTGCCAACCCCTGATGAGGAACTGTGGCCTCCTGCCCAACAGACACATGAGTGAACCACACTGGAAACAGATTCTTCAGCCCCAGTTAAGTCTTCAGATGACACAGCCCTGGGCAACATCTTGACAGTGACCTCATGAGAGACTCTGAGTCAGAGCTACTCGGCTAAGCTGTTCACGAATTCCTGACCCACAGAAGCTGTGAGATAATACATGTTTGTTGTTTTAAGCTATTGAATTTCAGAGTAATTTGTTATGCAGCAATAGATAATAAAATTGCCTTTTGAGAATATTTCATCGTGGTGAAAATTTTAGTATATATGTTATTTATGACCTTTATGTTTACTGGTCATAAGAAACAACCAGTCAGCTTTCCAAAGGAATAGAGCTGGTAAATAAGCTACTACCAAATTAGCTTATATCTGAGCCACTTGAACTTGATCCAACATATATATTTGTAGATAATGGAGTGAATACATTTAGCTCTTCCTCCATGTGGATCATTTGATTGGACAAAGAGGAAGGAGGTTCCAGGTTTATCCATTCTACTTCACTTTGAGAGCAGTTCAGTTCAGTTCAGTTGCTCAGTCGTGTCCGACTCTTTGCGACCCCATGAATCACAGCACGCCAGGCCTCCCTGTCCATCACCAACTCCCGGAGTACACTCAAACTCATGACCACAGAGTCGGTGATGCCATCCAGCCATCTCATTCTCCATCATCCCCTTCTCCTCCCACCCCCAACCTTTCCTAGCACCAGAGTCTTTTCCAGTGAGTCAACTCTTCGCATGAGGTGGCCAAAGTATTGCAGTTTCAGCTTTAGCATCAGTCCCTCCAATGAACACCCAGGATTGATCTCCTTTAGAATGGACTGGTTGGATCTCCTTGCAGTACAAGGGGCTCTCAAGAGTCTTCTCCAACACCACAGTTCAAAAGCATCAATTCTTCGGCGATCAGCTTTCTTCACAGTCCAACTCTCACATCCATACATGACCATGGGAAAAACCATAGCCTTGACTAGACGGACCTTGGTTGGCAAAGTAATGTCTCTGCTTTTTGAGGACAATATTGGGATGGTTTTACAATATGCCTGCAAATTCTTTGACACCTCTCCTATGGAGAGCAGTGTGTCTCTGTCCCCCACCCCTACTCCCCACCCCATGGAATCTGGGCCAAGCAGAGTGACTTGTTTATCACCAGTAGATGGCTCAGTTGACAGCCCCTGCTAAAGTCTCAGCTGACAGCCAGTATCAACTACCAGACACAAGAGTAACGACATCTCCCAGTGATTTCTGCCCCCAAACCAGCCAGGCACTCCAACTGTCAAGTCACCCCCCAGCTTGAGTCTCCCAACCTGAGGCTCCAGATATCATGGAACAAAGTTCCATGAGCTTCAAGAAACAGTTGTTTTATGCCACTAAGGTTTGGGGTGGTTTGTTACATCACTGTAGTAACTAGAACAGACATACAGAGATCAGTTTTCTTCATCTTTCAACTTAGCTGAAAACAATCCAATTTCGAGATAAGAACTAATTAGCCAACTGAGTTTAAGTGATAGCCTTTAGTAGACTTAACTTCAGGGCAAAATATGAGGTTTAGTAGGAGGGGGACACAGGAGAGACCAAGTGGAGTGACACTGTAGGGTTTTTACTCTGTTGTAGTTTCCGCTACACATTGCAGTTATCTGAGGAGAATCTTAAAAAGCTTGTTAGGCAGATGTATTGAGACAGAAACAGTGAGCATAAATTTCACCCTAGAGGCTTCCCTCCCCCTGTTTAAAAAAAATTTGCAATTGTGAAAAATTTCAAACACAGAGAAATACATCTAAGTGTTCAACCACCCAGAACTCATCCAAGGTTAACATATTTGGAAGTAGTTTCTTCAGATCTATTTTGAAACAAGAAATCAGCAGTTAGATACATTTGGAGCTCCCCACAGAGCTCCTCACTCCTACCCAATCCCAATGTATGCCATCCGAGGGGTAACCATTATCCTGAAGTTAGTGTTTCTCCCTTGCTTCTGCTTCTTAATTATTTTAAGAACAAATAGTTCTGAGAATTATCTTATAGTTGCATTTTTTGGAAAGACATTTTTAATGATATTGTCATCAATACAGAAATTGATTTGGTTAAGACACAAAAGACAAATGTTGGCTTTCTCACTAGTGGATTGAAAATCCTAGGATACGTGCTCTCCATCTAGTGGTAAGAATGGGATAACCACATGTGCACTGAGGTCTGATACAGAGGAATGAACGCAGAGAAAAGGACTTCTCTGGACAGGACACTCTTCTAGACCGTGAAGAACCTGAAGATGAGCAAAACACAGACTCTGGCCCTCTGGGTTCACAATCCACAGAATATTTACCCTGGGCTCAACCACCATACGAAGAATATGGAGGCTCAGAGAGGCTGAGGAACTTTCTCAAGATCAGACAAGAAGCAAGAGGCAGAATGGTAATCCAGACTCTTACCGTCTGGACTGCCAAACCTGTTCTCTAAACTGCAAAGCTTGATACGTATTTTAACACGTTATTTTTATATCAAACAAATACAGATTTCGTACGAAGCAGAATACAGACTTTGATGAATTATAAGGTTTCAAATAATCCTGGCTTGTTTCTTGGGTGGCCCCATAACTTCACATTTAAGAATTTCTGCCTTTAGCAGGCCCTCAGAGAAAACTTGGAAAGTCCTGCCGGAGGACGGACTTCTAGCATAGAGCCGGAAATGGTTCAAAGACGGGGACAGGCACTTGAAAGACCACTAGCAGCCACAATGTTAAAAAACGGGCATTGACCAATCAGACCAGACAATGAACATAGCAACCAGCTTAGCTATGACTATGCTTGTGTATCCTGGACAAGGGAAAGGGATCAAAAGAAGGGTGAGGGTTTCACAAACAATGCCCTGAAAGTTCCTTTAACATGTGCCATATTTGTTCTTTCTTTTCTCTTGTCCTGCCCCCATCAGAGTACCAAATGAGCAACTTCCATGTTATGCTCCATTTAATACCTCAATTGGACTAGAATCTAACCTTGATTTCTGCTATTTATTTCATTGGTCCTCTGGTCCCCACTTTGAGGGACAGAGAGAGAATATGATGTGTCTTGGACAAAAAGCCAAGAAGACATGAGTCTGTTGGGAAGGGAATTTTTTAAGAACAGGAAAGAGTTAGCATGGGTGTGGTTTGGGCAAAGAAAGTGGTCATCCCATAGTGGAGAAGGAGACAAGCACAAGAAGGTAAAGTCAGAGAGCTAATCAAGGTCAGGCCATGGAGATCATGGAAGGCCTGCCACACAGCTTAAGCTTAGTGTAAGTGTAGTTGGGAGCCAGTTGGAGAATCTTAGGTAGAGGGGTAGGGGGGCATATGATAAGATATGTTTTGTGTTTTCAAAAAGATTACCCTGGGTGTGACAATGGATTTTAGGATAGCAAGACAGGAAACAGGGAGACAAAGAACTTTTTACGATTGTAAAGGAATGAGACAGTGCAGTGTGGATGGAAGTCGTCGTGCACATGGAGACAAGGGTGTAGATTTGGGATGTGGTCTGTAGGTAGAGCCTATAAGGAATCACCTGCTATTGCTGCTGCTAAGTCGCTTCAGTCGTGTCCGACTCTGTGCAACCCCATAGATGGCAGCCCACTAGGCCCCCCCGTACCTGGGATTCTCCAGGCAAGAATACTGGAGTGGGTTTCCATTTCCTTCTCCAATGCATGAGAGTGAAAAGTGAAAGTGAAGTCACTCAGTCGTGCCTGACTCTTGTTGACTCTATGGGCTGCAGCCTACCAGACTCCTCCGTCCATGGGATTTTCCAGGCAAGAGTACTGGAGTGGGGTGCCATTGCCTTTTCCTGCAATTATGATAACCCAAATCCTTCCCATACAGAGGAGTCCAGAGTAGGGTTCAGAGAAGCAATGTTGAGTCACCTTTGACAAATGGCAGAACCACTGCCATGATGTGAGCTCTTGATTTCCAGCCTAGAACACTTCCCACTGAAGCACACTACTTTATATATCATTTTTATGTGTATGTGGCTTTATCTCTTACTAGATTATACATTTCCTGAAACAGAGAAGTTTCCTTGTATTTGAATGATTGATTCACTCAACTTTTAGTTTGCAAAGGCTCCTGGCAAGCCACGTGGTAAATGAAATGTGATAAGACTTAACCCAACCCTCCCAGGATCACTCAGTCCTAGGCACATAGAAGGAGCTCCTTTGACATGCCTTAAGTTAAAATAAAGTTGAAAAATATTTCAATCTACATAAAGCAATATCCTGCTGAGATTTGGACTCCAGGAGAAGTTTAGAATCTTGGTTAAGAGAAGGGAAAATACTAGAGGAAACCTACATTTACTTTTTACAGAGGATAATAGCTCTTGTATGAATGGTCCGAACTGACCCTAAATTGGAAAGTGTTTGCACAATGTTTCCCCAATTCTGAGCCCAAAAAGGAGCTTTACATGGCCTTAGCAGAGGGTTCACACACCCTCCTCCAGACCTGGCAATGGAGATCCTGGTGGAAAAGATGAATGAATGACAGATAACCCTGGGGAAAGTTTCTTTCTTACTCCTGCTTTCAGAATGGTAAGAGAGCATTGGCTGAGCCGTTGTCATCTTAGGAGGTGTTTTTATCCAGAAGGATATGCAGGGCCAGGTGGAAGCCCAGGCCAAAGCAAATCAAAGGACTGATTTCTCCTAATTTGTTCTGACTTAGGCTTCAGACTAAAATAAGGGAAAGGGCAAGAGACTTGGAGTTTGTATGTTGTTTGATCTGATTCATGAAGATACAGGAGCAAAGAGGGATTAAGCTATAACCAGGAGTAAGGAATGTTCATTTAACCCAACCATATTCCATGTTATCTCATTCAGAAGCCCAAATCTGACAGGTAACAACTGCAGGGATGTACAGATTCAGTCCAGCTAAGGGTACCCTTCCCATCTGGCGTCGTTGGCAGAATCCAAGGCGGCCATATGGAAAACCTCTAATAAAAGGATGCTTCTTGGCTCCAGAGAGCATGCTAAACACCTGTGTCTATTATTAATCACCAAGTCATTGAAAATTAGCTTTGACGAGCTCAGGTACTAATGACGAGTGAATTTAAGATCACGTCTTATACTTAGAGCACTCATACCGCACTTTCTTTCTGTGCGGTGTTGGGGAAGGCCCTCCTTGGGATAGATCTGTTTTCTGTGCTCTGAGCTTCTCATTCTGTCTCCTTCTCCCTCCCTCTCTGATCTGGCACCTTCTTGCTGCAAACAGGGGTTTCTGGAGCTTCCTGACTGGATTTATCCACCAAACAATTTCCAGCATTCTCAAATTATTCCTTTAGTTTCCATTGATTTCATTAATCCTCCCACTTCCTGAGAACACTGATCTCATGCATCTGTTTGATGGAAAACAATGTGATTGAACTTATTCATGCTACAGGATGGATGACTTCCTGCGTGAACGCATCCGACCCTCACATGGATAGATCCCAATGGTAGAATGTTGGAGAAACGAGGTCCATGCCCTAGCACTTCAACTGAAAAGGAAAAGTTAAAATTTTACATAACCTCCTGCTCCTTCTGCTTCTGTAACCCAACTTGCTCCTTACAAAGCTTGGTTCACACAGGTCTCAGAAAGTGGGGACTCTCAATGTTAGGAGCTGGAGCTTATCTCACTTACCCTTGTCTGGCTCTTTGCAATCGCCCAGCCCCTGCAAACCCGCAAACCTGCTTAATCATGCCTGTCTGTGGATAAAAACTCTGTAACCCCTTTGTTCAGGGCTCAGAGCTTGGAGTGTTAACTCCTCTGAATCCGCCGGTGTAATAAACCTAAGTTCTCCGACTCTCCGAGTATGGTGCTTGGTTTCTTGAGTACTGGTTTCTGCAACACAACAATATCATGTGCTTTTTCTCAACACTCGTATCACAACTTGCAGTTTTATAAATGATAACTAACCAGTTCATTTCTTTCTTCCAATAAGATGACAAGCTTTGAGAGGGCCAGGCCCATGTCCATGTGCATTTCTCAGCCTAAATCACCCGGACCGACACAAAGAAGACTAATAAACAGTCATTGTGTGAATGAATGAACAAACAAATGAACTGAAATTTTAAATACATGTGAGATAAACCCTTTTTACATCTGCTCCCAAGTGCAAAAATTTGTTTTACAATGGTGACACAGGCTCAAGAGAAAGGAAAGATTTTAGGGAGCAGAAAACTTACTACTGTTTTGTAATACAGCACGGTGTACAAATTTCTTTCTATTAAAAAAAAAAAGAAAAAGAATAGAACTCATTGAGGCTGACAGGTTTCAAGGAAGTGAGTCTATAGTTAGTGCCTTTTACTTGCAGGACACCACTCCTCAGATCAGAAAATGAACCAATACCACCCTCTCTTTCCTCTCTCCCCTCTGCTCTCATTAGATGAAGGACTCAGAAGCATAACTGCCAGCCCAAGACCTTTTTTTTATGAAAATGAGATAAAATAAGTAAAACTGTTGAGTGCCTTGTAGGTACTCAAAACATACAAGTTTTTTTCCTCCTTCCTTCTTGGTTCATAAAATAATCATCTGGCCAGGATCTCTCTTTATCTTCTGGCCTAAGATGGAGGCTAAAATGTTTATAATTCATTACACTGGGGGACAGTGAACTGGAGTTAGAAATGTGTATGTGTAACAGGCCGCTAAGAAACTCCAAGTGTCAACAGCCTGTAATTCCTGAAATGGAGGGCTTCTTCAAGAGGGTGATTTATCTTTAAGGCATCACTCAGGTGCCTTTTTTATATTCCTACCGTTGCTATGGAAATCACCCCTCTAAGAACACATGCAAATGTAGACTATATTGCCAGATGCATGAATAGAGGGGTGTGTGCAAGCAGTGGGCATGTTGACGCTTGTCAGTCTCCAGCTTTGGATCCGAAGGAAGAGAAGTAGAAGGTGGTTGAGAAAGATAGGGAGGGTGCTGTGGAGCAAGGACCATGCCTGATGTCTCAGTGCCTGATAGAACCCAAGATCTAGAACCTCCAAATCCCTACTCTACTACTCAGGTGACCATTCTGTCCATTGTTTCAGAATTAATAGCATCTCCTTTCACTGTCCATGGGCTTCCCAGGTAGCTCACTGCTAAAGAATCTGCCTGCCAATGCCCGATCCACAGGAGATGCAGGTTCGATCCTTGGGTGGGGAAGATGCCCTGGAGAAGATAATGACAACCCACTGCAGTACTCTTGGCTGGAGAATCCCATGGACAGAGGAGCCTGGAGAGCAACAGTCCATAGGGTCTCAAGAGTCAAACATGACTGAGCACGCAATCCTTCTTTCCTTCACTGTCCATATCATCTGGGTTTAACTGATAAACATCACTGCAGTGATCCCATGAGATCTGTGATTTTATTTTATGCATAGAACTGGTCATTTATAAAGCTATTTTCTGGGTCCAAAGCACCTCTTCCTTTCTTTGCAATTCTATCACTTCTATCGCTGCTCCAATTGACTGGCTGTGGCTCCTCCCCTGCCCCCACCAAAAAAAAAAAAAAGAAACCAGCTGCTAATACCATTTCACAAGGAAAGAATCAAGTTGTGCTGAGTCGTGGATCCCGGGTGTCAGGCTCACTCACCAGCAAAGCAACTAGATCTTACATGTGAACCTTCCAGATTACATATTTCAACTTGTGCCACAAGAAAAAAACAAACTGCTACATGTTGTGAACACACTGAGGATGCACCATTCATGGTTTCTAGCTGTGAGCAATTTAAAGAAAAAAGAACACTGGGAAAATTACACAATCCTTGGGGAGGGCTGTAGAATCAAATTGAGAAAATGAGCAGGCGCAAAGTGGAGCTAGGCAGCCAGTCCTCAACCAAGATCCATGCCATAGATGTTGTCCGACTTGGACATTGCTGCCGGGCTGCAGGGCACTTGACCCATGGAGGCACCAAGGCCTTGGATGCCCCTGCATACTGGATGCTGCTGCTGTCTTTGCTGCCACTGCCAGAATGGATAATTTGTGAACCTTTCTTATTTGCCGATATAGCTTCTAGGTCTCAGTTGCGTGCATTTGACAGGCCACTCTTAATTTAGGTGCTTACATTCTAGTGGCAAGAGAGGCTGGAAGAGTGACAATCAACTCTTTTCCGCTTCTCCAGGAGGTGAGTTCCGTCTCCTACCAATTTCAGAAACATAGGAGGGAAATTCAAATGTTCTGCAGGCAAAAAATGCCTGCCACATGGGGAGATGGTTAGTATTCAATCTGAGACTGTCAAGGGCCTCTGCATATAATCTTTAGAAATAAGATCCCTAAAAGGCTATCGGAATTGAGGTCAAATGTTTCAAATGAAGCCCCAAAGCAGGCTTTAAAAGAGGGGATAATTTTCAATTGTCCAAGGGTTTGCATCTAATGCTAACAGAGGAAAGGGGAAGAAGAAAAAAGGAAGCTGATAAAAATTCTTAGGGGCAGGGGGAGTTCACAGTTCTGGGTGGAGAAGGGGGCATGATTGTTCAGTTTTGTGCCATCACCTGCTAGAAATCCCAGGCAAGCAGAGAGAAGAGATGGGGGTGTTGAGGTAGTGAAAGGGAGGGCACTGAGCCAGGAGACATGGAATTTCTCCCCCAGGGGAAAGGTAAGGACGTGACCTACATCAGGGAAGAGCAATGTCTTGGTGAACTTTGGGCCACCACAAGTGGCGTTTTCAAAAAATCTCGAACACCTGGGTGCTGCAAATAGTAGACTGTGGCTCAGAGGCATCCTTGAGGAAAGAGAGGACAAATGGATGATATGAAGCAAAACAAAACAAAACCAACCAACCAACCAAACGGAAAAGCTCATCTAACTGTGGGCCAGGCCAGCTGTCAGGATGAGAAAACTTGCCAATGTGTCATTTTGGCTGCAAGTGATAAAAACCTATCGCTAATTAACTCGGGCAAAAGATAATTTATTGAAAGGATAAGGGGCTGCCTCATATAACTGGCAACACAAGGAGAAAGGGGCAGTTGGAGCCCAAGAAACAGTGTCCCCAGGACTCCTTGTCTCTATGTCTCTCTGATCTCTGGCTCCCTCTGAAGGGGGCCGGCATCTCCACCTTGAACGCAGAGCATTGCTCAAAGGATTATGGTCCTGCCCTGTGGGTTCTGCCTCCAAAGGGGAGATGACCCTTTTCCTTTGGTTCTGCAGACAAACTCTACTAAGTTCGCCCACCCAGGTTAGGTATCCCAGTTCAAATTTATGCCAGTTTTTAAGGACAATTGCTAGTTGTAAACAAACTGCTCATATTTTAATTTATCCCTGGGGTGATTGATTATGTATAGGAAAGTGGGGTCCTGATGCATCCATATTGGGCTCACTTTCCCCTTGGGTCTGTCAGCAGTGCAAGGAACAGGGCCGTGTAACACAGACATGACTGCTTGGGTCCCATTCCCAGGAGTCAGAGAAGTTCTTAGAGAAAGGAGAAGCACTGTGAGCTCCAGTTGGGATCTGTTACATCCAGGAATCTAAATGGGAATTTGAGCTCAAAGCCTTTTCCTGGGAGGAAACTGGTAATATTTGCCATGTTGTTCCCAGTAAAAAGGGAGCTAACTTGAAAGACATGGCTGTCTCAAGGTCCAGGAGAATGCCTACATTACCTCTGGGTACATCACAGTGCCCCTGTGGGTGCTCCATGATGGTAGAGTTGAAGACAGCTTGGCCCCCAAATCCAATGAAGTATAGTCAGCTGTACATTGGATGTACCTTACAATGGAAGAGGGGATCTCAGGCTTAAGGGGGGGTTTGGGGCAGGGCTGGCACACACCACGTACCTTAAAAACATGGGGATCATGATTGTGGTGGTGCTAAGAGTGGTCAGGTTCTCATTTCACACTCAACTTATTATCCCAAGTTTCCACACCTCCCCCCATCACAGGGCAGTTGTCTGACTGGTTTCACAAGTGGCTGGCTGGGAACTGGCCAAATATAAAGTGAGTCTATCTTTCCTGCCTACGGCTCACTCTTAATGTACCTAAGAACACACTGGAACACACTGGAAAAGCAAAAGACAGAGAACGGACTTTGTTGGGCAGGGTGGGGGAGGATGGATTGGGAGTTTGGGATTAGCAGATGCAAACTATTATAGATTGGATGGATAAACAACAAGGTCCTACTATACAGCACAGGGAACTATGTTCAATATCCTGTGGTAAACCATAATGGAGAAGAATACGAAAAAGAACATATGTATAATATATACACAGACATGTATGCATATGAATATGTATATGAATCATTTTGTCATATAGTAGAAATTAATACAATGCTATAAATCAACTATAATTCCATAAAAGTAAGAATGAATGAATTAATTAAAGAAAAGCAGAAGAGTAGGGACAAGCCAATCTGTATGTTCCAAGCAGCCACCCCGAGACATTCTTGATGGAGCTGACTTCATCACCCTGTTGTTTTGATACCTGACAAACGGAGCCACGATTTGTAGTTTGGAAAAAAGTCAGTGTGTATTTCCCTGCTCTGACGCTCTCTGATGTCAGCTCTGTCTCCCAACCTGGCCTGACTTTGTGGAAATCAAACCCTGAAGAGAGGACTTTTGCTACTACGTTTGTAGCTCCTGGGGCTGGTAGACTTTTCATAGTGGCTTTCTAAACAGAACTGGGCAATTAGAGAAGGACAGGGAGAAGCTCCTGGCAAGCTCTAGTCCAGTTTTTCCTTCACTGCTCATGGGAGTTAAGATTGGCACCCGCTTCCTGAGTTCCATGCGCTCCTGAACACTTCACACGAAGTGATGTTTTAGGGAACCAATTACATGTTCCATCCAACACTCTCTCTCTCACGAGTCATGATCCGACAGCCTCTTTCTAAGGAAAAATAAAGTTACATGTGCCGTGCTTAGTCACTCAGTCATGTCTGACTCTTTGTGACTCCATGGACTGTAGCCGGCCAGGCTCCTCTGTCCGTGGGGATTCTCCAGGAAAGAATACTGGAGTGGATTGCCATGCCCTCTTCCAGGGGATCTTCTCAACCCAGGGATCAAACCCAGGTCTCCTGCACTGCAGGTGGATTCCTTACCATCTGAACCACCAGGGAAGCTACACAAGTGGATTCAATTATCATTTGTTGCTTGGAAATACCTCAGGTTTATCCTTTGCTATTTCTACTTTGGCACATTCTTTTTTTTTTAAGAAATTAAAGTTTCTGACTTCTGGACACTTTTTGCTTTAAGAAAATAAAGCAAATTAAAGCAAGCTTCTTGCTTTTAGGGATCTATGTCAACATGTCAACGGCCTTGTCATGTTCATTGCTAATGCCGATGTCATCAGGATTTAAAAAGCTGAAGCAAGGAGTTGCATTTTGAGATGAATGCCACGTGAGCAGGGAGGCAGAGAGCCAGGACATTCTGCTGAAGAGAATGAAAGCATAACACTGGTGGAGAATGTTTAAATCCCCTTTACAGTCCTGGTCTTCTTCCCCACTTTCCCAGCCTCCGAACACTGGAACAAAGGTGGTGTCACATTCCCCAGGCACACTGCCTGCCACCACATTTCTAAGCATAAGGACCACGCTTTCACTCTTCCTGTCCCCACCTGGCAAAGCATGCATCTTAGAGTCATTTTCTCACCACCAACTTCCCCGTCCGGGTGAGAGAAAATCAGATTATATACGAAAGTCCAAACATCATGCTTCCCCATTGGTTTCCTGGCACCCAGTGTCCTGTTCAGGCTTAGGGATTTCCTGTTTGGAAACCAAGTGCCTTGGCCACCTCATTGGCTGTATTTTTTTATTTTATTGTTAACCAGATATAATCAATATATTCAGTGTTCCAGTTTATGCATCTAAGCATCTTCTGTGTATTTGTCTTTGAGATTTCTCTATCACGTGAACGATATTGGTTAAAGTTAGGAAGCCCTTTGTATTGGACATTTTTTTTTTTTTAACATCAGGAGAGGCACAGAAATGTCTCTGGGAGTCCGGCATTTCAGAACAGTTAGTGGCATGTAGAAAAGTATCCAAGAAGCTATTTCATTTCCATGGCAGCCAGGACCCAGACACCAAAGCTTTATAGATTAAAATCAATGCCTGAATTGCATTCAGAAAGCCTGAATTGCCTGTCAGACTTCAGGACCACAGCGCAATGTGATAAACGAGGTGGAGAGCCTCATCCAGGCAAGGAAGTGCGAGCCGCATTAGCGAGCACTTCTGTGCCTTTCTCAGAGCAAATACCAAGCAGAATGAATTACTGGGAAACAGCAAATGAATGTCAAGAATTTGAGATGCACGGGTTATAATTTACTAATTACTGGGAAAAGATGAACACAAAGTCAATGTGTGAAAGAATGTGATGGGGGAAGGGAAGAGCAGGGGAAAAAAAGAAAGTGAACAGTACTGAAGGCTCTTATTTTCTTCCCTGGTAAAAAAAAATATGGATTTGAGAGGTATAGATACCTGGTTCAGGTCCCAGATGGGTCACTGCCAGTCTGGGTCATAAATTGCAACGAGTGTTAAATGAGATACATATATAAACACCTAGGCCAGTACCTAACAGATAGTTGGCAGTAAGTCGGTGTTCTTTCTCCCTCTTCCCAGCCCCTATCCTATGCCTTTCTTATTTAGTACAGGAATCCCAGCACTAAGACATGACTGATGTTGCTCAACGATTCAGCATTAGAGCGTGAAACTCACTGCTTCACATAGCAGGTCGTCAACATTTAGAGACAGCAAAGCAAGGCTGGGAGGATGCAGCATTGAGAAATTCACAGAGAAGCCTTCACAAACACCGGGTTCACTATTAAAGTGCGTGCTAAAGACGAAGGAAAGTTATGACCAGCCTGCTGCTGCTGCTGCTGCTAAGTCACTTCAGTCGTGTCCGACTCTGTGTGACCCCATAGACGGAAGCCCACCAGGCTCCCCCGTCCCTGGGATTCTCCAGGCAAGAACACTGGAGTGGGTTGCCATTTCCTTCTCCAATGTGTGAAAGTGAAAAGTGAAAGTGAAGTCGCTCAGTCGTGTCCGACCTTTAGCGACCCCACGGACTGCAGCCTACCAGGCTCCTCCATCCATGGGATTTTCTAGGCAAGAGTACTGGAGTGGCTTGCCATTGCCTTCTCCGATGACCAGCCTAGATAGCACTAAAAAGCAGAGACATTACTTTGCCAACCAAGGTCCGTCTAGTCAAGGCTATGGTTTTTCCCGTGGTCATGTATGGATTTGAGAGTTGGACTGTGAAGAAAGTGGTCGCTGAAGAATTGATGCTTTTGAACTGTGGTGTTGGAGAAGACTCTTGAGAGTCCCTTGGACTGCAAAGAGATCCAACCAGTCCATTCTAAAGGAGATCAATCCTGGGTGTTCATTGGAAGGACTGATGCTAAAGCTGAAACTCCAATACTTTGGCCACCTCATGTGAAGAGTTGACTCACTGGAAAAGACTCTGATGCTGGGAGGGATTGGGGGTGGGAGGAGACGGGGAAGACAGAGAATGAGATGGCTGGATCGCATCATTGACTCGATGGACATGAGTTTGAGTGAACTTCGGGAGTTGGTGATGGACAGGGAGGCCTGGCGTGCTGTGATTCATGGGGTCGCAAAGAGTCGGACACGACTGAGCGACTAAACTGAACTGAACTATGTTCACTGGCACAGATCTGTTCAATAACAAAATAACAACATTCTCTAGTGTCCCTGCCTTTCCTGTGTGATGCTAATGAGCCCAGGGGGAGCTGGGCAGGGCAGCCCATCACATCAGGGCTCCTAACAGGGCTGCAGCTTTCAGTAACCAAGATAAGGACTCCCTGGGGTCCCTTGGCCATGAGGGATAGGAAGGATGATCTCTAGAGAGGAACCACAGGGTGAATGAGCACGACCTGGAGTGGAAGCCAAGAGATGCTTCTCCTGGCTCATTCACCAAAAGTTGTAGAGAATGATGGGGTTAGAGCACAGCAGTATTTCCCAAACTCTTTTCTACTATTCTTACGAGACTTGTTTTTCCCTAATATCCACTGCCTTCTTCTGGGTAATAGTACCCTTGATTTTTAGCTATAAATACGGTTGCTCAGAATAGAGACCACATTTCTGAGCCCTCCTTGCCTCTCTACCACGTGATGAGGTTCTGGGCAATGAGATGAAAGCACAGGTAGTGTGTGCAACTTGGAAGCGTCATTGGAAAGGAGAGTGTATGTGACCTTCTTGTGTCCTTTTCAGTCACATACAAGCTCACACATGGGCAGCTTGTCTGGCCAATCAAAATACCAGTAGAATTAGGTTATACTATGTGTGAAACAATAACTAGTTGGATCAATCCCACTTCCTTTCTGCTTTATGGTTCATCTGATGGTGATAGGTTAGGGGCTGTACAAGGCAGTGGGAAACACCTTGTTCTCTGGAGCCAAGCCTCTTAATCTACCATGTGCTGGTTGCACAATATAGCTCAAACTACTTAATTAACCTCTTCAAGGCTCAATTTCCTCATCTATAAAATGGGAGTAAAAATGGCATTTACCTTCTAGATTTGTTGTGACGATTATATAAGGAATGAATATGAAGCATTTAGACTTGTTCCTGGCACATAAAAAGCACTATAAAAATAATAAAAATTCAAATACAAGTACCTTTATATACATAGCTAATAAGTTATCACCATTATATTATAATCTGAGGGATCAAAATCTAAATCATGTGGATACAAATCTAAAAGTGAGGGAAGAAGTCTAAACATTGTGTGAACTAACACCAAGTTTTTCAGCCCTGTTTCTCCCAAGGGGTATCAGCTAAACAAATGACCAGTGTTTAGTCATTTAGTCAATGTTACCAAAGTAGAACAGAAAATTTGAGCAAGTACATATTTACTAAGCATTTACTGAAAGCCAAGGTGAGCACTACAGGGAGTGAAGTGATGTAAGAGATGAGGTATCTGCTCTGTCTTTCTCAGTAGAAGAGAAAGACATTTGTACAAGTATCTTCATTCAAAGACAAATGTTGAAAATGCTTCAATATGTTCTATGGAGGCTGAAAACCACACAGTTAATGATAATAATAATCATATATGCCAGGAATTCTACATGAACAATGCATTCTAAGTCACTTTAGTTGTGTCCAACTCTGTGTGACCCTATGGACTGTAGTCTGCCAGGATCCTCTGTCCACGGGATCCTCCAGGCAAGAATACTGGACTGGGTTGCTGTTTCCTCCTCCAGGGGATTTTTCCAACCCAGGGATCAAACTCACATCTCCTGACATACATTGCTATTTTGATATTCAAAACAAGCCTATGATGGCAGTGAAAATCATACTGTATTTTATAAATCAGTGAGTGGAGCTTCATAGACATTAAGAAAATCGCTAAGTTCTCGTACCTGAAAAGGGAAAGACTGGGATTCAAACTCCAGTCTGCCTAACACCAGAGTCCTTTCTTTTCCTGTCACACTAGACTGACTGCAAAGATGAACAAACACTTCACAGAGGAGACATTTCCACTGGGCATGGGAAAAGGAGTCAAGTTTTCAGGCAGAGTTGGGGACTGGAGAAAAGGGAGCTATGGGGAACTGAGGAGCCTGGCCCAGTGCAGAGGGGGATAGGCTAACAGGAGAGCAGGCCAGGGCTGGGAGAGGTAGAAGACTTTGTGAGACCTAACGACGGGAAAGTGGGCAACTGTGACATGGTGGAGAATGTTGAGCAAGAGATGGAAGAGCTCAGCCTTCACAGACCAATGTTAACCACTCAGATGTCTTCAGGAGCATCAGAGAAGAGGAAGGAATGATTGTGGGGAATGGGGCTCCAGAGGACAGAGCATGAGGTCAGAGGTGATGCCCCACATAGAAGGGAGTAAAGACACAGTCTCCGTTTGAAAGCATTAGAAATCTAAATTCCAAAACCAAACAAAAGCACCCTCCATCCTTGAAAAGCCAGGTCTGCAGTGAGCCTGGGTCCCCAATGACCAGGTTGCAATTTCTCTGAGGCCATGGTATCTTAATGAAAAAGGACATAAACCTGGAGGCAAAGAGACCTGCTGGTAGGTCTGTGTGTAGACCTACCAGACCACTGGAGGCCGTGTGTAAAGGATGATAAGGGACAGAGCAAGGACACTGGTAGTGGGGGTGGAGTCTGATGTTCAGTTAAGATATTTAAAAATTCTCCTATAGATCCCTAAACAGCTGGATTTAAATCCTGGCCATATGCTTCTCTGGTGCCTCAGAGAGTGAAGAATCTGCCTGTAATGCAGGTGATCGGGTTCGATCCCTGGGTTGGGAAGAGACCATGGAGAAGGAGAGGGCAACCCACTCCAGTGTTCTTGCTTGGAAAATCCCTTGGACAGAGGAGCCTGGCATGCTGTAGTCCATGGGGTTACAAAGAGTCGGACATGACTGAGTGACTAAACAACAACATATCCCTTCCTCAGTGATCTCTTGCCGAGGAGAAAGAGACACATTCACGAAACATTCTCCACAGGTCTGCTTTTGAAGCCTCTAAAATTCAAATGGATGAAATTACTTTCTGTAATTCTTGTGACTTAACTGCAAGCAGCCTCACAGCCTGTGAGGGTGGGGGTAGGAGAGAGGATGTTTAAATAAAAACAGTTCTATTTTTGGCATGCTTTAATGACAACCTCGTCTTCTAAATATTTTTCATGCAGTGCCTTTTCTGTTCGGTGTCATTGAAAGTGTTTTTAATTTCAAAGAGAGGCTGTGGCACGGGATGTTAATCAATGAAATTCTGGCATGCTTTTCTATGAACACGGCTCATTATTTCTATTTACCAGTGACAGAGATGAGTTCTTAAGCCCAGGCAATATTATCATTCATGCCTGGTTAATAAAGGAAAAAACAAATGCCGTAGGAAATTCATCCTGATGTGGGAGGGGAAAAGAAGGACCTATTTTAGGTCCTTGGATATTTCATGGTCCCCAAGCCCTTCCTTGTGAGTCACAGGACAGAAATCTGAGACAGAGAAGGCAGAATAGCATAGTCGTCTGGACTAAAAGATCAGTTTGGGCTGTAATGCTGGATAATGGTATTTATGTATTCCTTGCTTGCGGATTTCTGCAATGCTTTCTGTTATGTATGCGCAGGATACAGCCGGCAATGCCAGCGTTTTTGTTCCTCTGAATTCCTGTCGTTGGACACTGCCAGGATTTAGGGTGGGGTCAGCCTGGGGCCACTTTCGCCCCAATAAAGGTCTGTTTCATTAAAGGCCTGCTTGTCTCTTGCCTGTTTACTGCTGCCTAATACAACACTTTCTTTATCTCCTTTTGGCGCTGCCCCAAAGAAAGCAGAGAGCCTTGTTGCTGCTGGGATCCTAGTTTCTGTCTCCAGTCTGGTTTTATGGGGTTTAGGGGCTTGAAATGGGGCAAAGCTAGAGCACAGCATGAAATTCAGGATTAAATTTCATGTACTCCAGACACCAGTTTAAAGCAACAGTAACGACGATGATGATGGTAGCGATGTTGCTTCTGACCTACCTTGTCGGGCTGCTTCTCCCACGTCATTTGGATGAACTCTGCTGTGTCACTCACAGGCTCCCCTCCTTGCTCCTGACAACAAAGCCAGTGGGAGATCTGAGACATGAAGACTGAACAGGGAGGGGGGTTTCCTTGGGGAAACCAGCGGGTAACTTGGGAATGCGAGCTCTGATTCTATCGAAATTATTACCCTGTTCTCACAAGCTTATCTGGTCTTGATAGTCGCTGAGCTAATAGACTGGGGCAACAGCAAGCAGGCCTGGTTTCCTGAGCCTGTGATAACACAGGGCTCCACACTCTGAAGGGCCCCGAGCTTGTCTTAATGCCTGCTGTCACTCTCTTGAAATTTCCTAATACTTTTTAAACAAGGGGACCCACATTCTCATGGGTGATGGTGAGACCAGAGCCTCAAGCATTCCTCAGTTAAGACAGCCGATCATGCAGAGAGCCCCACTCTGGGGCTCCCCAGTGCTATTCCAATTTTCAGGGGATTAAAGGAAGCCTATGAGGCAATGACAAGTAGAAATGCTTGTGAAATACTGAGATCTGTTCGCAGAGAAGGAGCTGGGCTCATTGATTTGAAGAAAAGGCGAAGTGTGATGTGGCCTTGAAGTGACTGCCCAGCAGAGCTCTGACCGTTCAGAAGAGAGGGTGATTGGCAGAGCCAGATGCAGCTGTGAGGTCATTGGGGGTAGGGGGGTCGGGTGCGGGTTGGTGATGGAGAGGTTTTGAATATGCCCTTGAAGAGGTAATTGGAGACATAGAGAAGCTATAGAAAGAGAAGGGTAAAAGCTGGCTAGAACTGAGAGAATTCCAAATGTAGAACTGGAAACAGCAAGACAGAACACATTGGGGAAACTTCACAGTGGATGAGAGCTGGTGAGCGCTGGAGATTCGCGAACAGGGGATTGCCCCAGTCTGAAGGTCATGGAGACAGCAGCAAAGGGCAGAAGGGAGGAGTGATGGGGGTGGGGAGGAAGTGATACGGTCTAGAAACTGGCATCACCCGGGTAAGGGCAGAGAGGGAATGGCTAATGCAGAGGAGCCAGCGTCTATCAGCTAGTCTCCACATCCTCACCACCATCACCACCCCAACTGGTAAGATCTGAGCAGCAAAGGAGTGACGTAGAAGAAGGGGGATAACAATGCTTCTGCGATCTGGTGGGAATATCTGCATCAGGATCACTTTCTGGTACTTGTTACTAATGTATTTTCTGGATCCCACGCTGGGCCTCCACTATCAGCATCCCTCAGGGCCTTGGGGTGGGAGGCCAGGAATCAGCATTTAATACTAACACTCGCAGATAATCCAGATGGTACCAACCATTTGAAAACCAGGAGGATGCAGGACTGCAGCTGTGTAGGGAGAGCAAAGGCAGATGCTGGAGGCTTGGCTGAATGGCCAGTGGTGCAGAGGTTGGGTCAGAAAGGGAGGGCTGTGCGCACAAGTGGCCTAGACCCTCAAGTGTGGATGACAACCTAAGATGAGTGCAATGTTCATCTGGAACAAGGGGAGGTTCCTGCCAGCAAAGTCCCTGCAGGAGCCTCCTGCCAGCCACGGTCCTGCCATCCTGGCATCTCACTGGGAGTGACTCTCCTGCAATCACCAGCGAGGATAGAGAACTTCCAAAGAAGATTATGTTCCTGAAAGCCGTACTCTGGTCTACCTTGTTTTTGTTTCAAGGCAGGCAGTTGGAAGAGAGGGTCCAAATAACTCCACCCCACAAATGAGGGTTTTAGTGTAAAATGAAAGACTGGGTGAGCTGGGTTTATAGACCACGCCCAGTACTCACTCAACCCCCAAGACAAGCACCATCATCTGGTCCCTTCTTCCTTCTTCAACCCTGTGGCTTGTTCAAACTCTCCTCACTTAAATATCTAGGAAACTTCCAGGACTTGGCTTGGGCAAAATTTCTCATTGTTCTGGGTCCAGCCTTTCAGTCTTGGATAAATCTGATCTCTCCTAAACCAGATTCTGCCAGCATGAATAAGCTGAAAAATTTTATTCTTGGTTCTTACATTCTGCCTCTTACTCAGTTTCCAGAACTGCTAGCTTCCTCTTCTCTTTACATTTCCCTACAAATCCTTGTTGATTAATCCCTGATGGATGTCTCACTAATCTACTCATAATTCCTGCCAGAGAGACTCATTTTGCCGCTCAGCTGTCTGATCCCTAAAGAACCTCTTCTCACCTTCCCTGAATGTGTTCAACAGCACTTTCTCAAACGTGCATACACAGACAGATCACCTGGGAATCACCTGCTGACTCAGTGGGTCTAGGGCGGTGCCTGAGATTCTGCTTTGCTACAAGCTAAGGTGATGGTGATGCTGCTGGTCCATGGACCACGCTCTGAGTAGTCAGGCTTTATATGGTGAGTAGCTCCTAATTCTCTTTCATATCCTACTTCATCTGCTCCAGTATTTTTTTAATCATCTCATCATTCTACTTTAAACACAGGAAAAGAAATATATTAAAGGTTCGTATACTTAAATCTATGGTTTTTCCAATAGTCATGTATGGATATGACAGTTGGACCCTAAAGAAGGCTGAGTGCCAAAGAATGATGCTTTTGAACTGTGGTGTTGGAGAAGACTCTTGAAAGTCCCTTTGACAGCAAGGAGATCAAATCAGTAATTCCTAAAGGATATCAATCCTGAATATTCACTGGAGGGACTGATGCTGAAGCTGAAGCTCCAATACTTTGGCCATCTGATGTGAAAAGCAAACTCATAGGAAATGTTGGGAAAGATTGAGGGCAGGAGGAGAAGGGGGCGACAGAGGAGGAGATGATTGGATAACATCACTGACTCAATGGACAAAACTTTGAACAAACTCTGGGAGATATTGAAGGATGGGGAAGCCTTGCGTACTGCGGTCCATGGGGTGAAAAGAGTTGGACAGGACTTAGCAACTGAACAACAATAGAAATAAAATCTATCTACAGTTAATTCAAATTTAATTGCCTTGCTTCCAGTCACATTGATCTCTTAAAAACTGACTTCAGATGGAGAAGATCTGAGCTGGAGCACTGGCATCCCACACACAAGTTTCTATCATTTTCTCTGCATTGTTCTCTCAGAGCTCTGTTGAGAACACGTTGGGCACAAAACATATTGCATTATGTGGAGAGAACTGTGAGCCATAGAAAGCTGATAACAAGCAAGCTTCCAGAAGTTCCCAAAGAGAGACCCAGTTCCCCAAGCCCTGGGCCATCTGCCGAGTTGATCTCACACACTTCTGATTCCACAGTTCTCTTACCCATCATCCACTCCCCCTCTTTGCAATTGTTAAGTAAAAGGGAGACATTTTCTAGAACCTCTGATTTAGAAAAAAAAAATCATACTTTTCCTACTTGTGTTTAAGATTTGAAAATATTTATTGCTTCTAACATTTACATTTGAAATGCAGATTTCTTTATTTTTACGCTTGGTGAGTGAATTGAGTGAATCATCTCTAAAAATAAAGCTTTGGAATTATAACAATGTTTCACAATAGTAATATTTGAAGATGGTAAAAATGGTCATTATTAAACAGACATCTTTGGTATTTCTTATCAGTAAAACTTTCTTATCAGCTGACCCTTGAACAACCCCAGTTTTAACTGTGTGCTGCTGCTACTGCTAAGTCACGTCAGTTGTGTCCGACTCTGCGAACCCATAGACGGCAGCCCACCAGGCTCCCCTGTCCCTGGGATTCTCCAGGCAAGAACACTGGAGTGGGTTGCCATTTCCTTCTCCAATGCATGAAAGTGAAAAGTCAGTTGTGTCCGACTCTTAGCGACCCCTTGGACTGTAGCCTACCAGGCTCCTCCGTCCATGGGATTTCCCAGGCAAGAGTACTGGAGTGGGGTGCCAATGCCTTCTCTGTTTAACTGCGTGGGTCCACATTTATGTGGATTGTTTTTAATTAATACAGTACTACACAATCTGGGGTTGGTTGGATCCTTGGATGGGGAAGTTACTTGGATGGAGAAGCTACTCATATGGAAGGCCAACCATGGGACTTGAGAATCAACTTGGTATCAGCAGCAGGTTCTGGAACCAATCCCCTGCAGATACTGAGGGGTGACAATATTTATACTCAAGTTCTCCCTCAAATCACTGCTCAATTTCCCTCCTTTTCACAGCCAAACTCTTAGAATGATCTACACTTATTCAGAGGCATCTTCACCACACAACCACCTGTTTCAAGTGTCTGAAATGGACCCCTTTTTTACAATATACTAAACTTGCATTTATGAGAACATAAACCATCTCTCAGTCACTGGATCTAATGGCTCCTCAGTCTCAATTTGCTTTGCCTCTCTGAGCACAGCATAGTAACAACCTCCTCTTTCTTCTTTTAGCTTCTTGATTATTGGAGTATGCTGATTTACCCACCTATCTGAGCATGGCTAAATCTTTGCTGTTTCCCTTTCCTCTCCTGCGTTCCCTTGTGTGGCTGCATCAGACTGATCATCACATAAGAGAACCAGAATACATTAAACTGAATGTTCAAGACAGAGTCATCAAGCAAGACAAAGAAATAAATGGTATCTAGATAAAGGAATAAATATTCAAAGATGAAATGATTGTTCATATAGAAATTTATATGAAAAGGCTATTGAAAGTAGCAAGTGTGTTTTTTAAGTTTGCAAGAACAACAGGAAATTGAAATTCCAAAACCAAACTCATTTATGGAAGTATCAAAAAGATGAAACACAGATAAATCTGACAAAAAAGATTTACAAGATGTGTACACCGAAAACAACAAAACGTTGCTGAAAAAATTAAAGAGGGCCTAAATAATAGAATCACAGATCAGAAGACTCAATATTGTTAAGATGCTAATTCTCCCCAAGTTTATCTGTAGATTCAAGACAGTCTATCAAAATCACAACTGGTTTTTATTTTTGAAGAGATTAATAAGCTGATTCTAAAATTCATAAAGTGAAAGTGCAAGTCGCTCAATTGTGTCTGACTCTTTGCGACCCCCACGGACTGTAGTCCATGGAATTCTCCAGGCCAGAATACTGGAGCAGGTAGCCTTTCCCTTCTCCAGGGGATCTTCCAACCCAGCGATCAAATCCAGGTCTCCTGCATTGCAGGCAGATTCTTTACCAACTGAGCTATCAGGGAAGTACTCTAAAACCTAGGATTGACAAGCTACCTTGAAAAGAAGAATAAAGTTGGAGGATTTACACTACCTGACCTCAAGATTTTTTTTAAAGTTACAGGAATCAAAATAGAATGGTATTGGCATAAAGATAGATAAATATATCTGTATTAGATACAGATAGACAAATCTATCCTATGGAACAGGGTAGAAAATACAGAAATAGACCTGAACATATGGTAATGGATGGTCTACAAAGATGCATCAAATGATATTGTAACAATTAGATATTTGCCTGCAAAAGCAAAAAACAACCAAAAAGCCTTTTATATTAAAAAAAAAAATAGCTTAAAAAATGGGATGGGGAGGGAGTTGGGATGGGAGGAACACATGTACACCCATGGCTGATTTGTGTCAATGTATGACAAAATCCACCACAATATTAAGTAATTAGCCTCCAATTAAAATAAATATTTTTTTGTAAATAGCTAAAAAATGGATCGTGTTAAATTGCTTCAGTCATGTCTGGCTCTTTGTGACACTATGAACTGTAGCCTGCCAGGTTCCTCTGTCCTTGGGATTCTCCAGGCATCAATACTGGAATGGGTTGCTGTGCCCTCCTCCAGGGCATCTTCCAAACCCAGGGATCAAACCCACATCTCTTATGTCTTTTGTGTTGGTAGTTGGGTTCTTTACCACTAGTGCCACCTGGAAAGTTCCCCAAAATGGATCATAGACCTATAAAACCTGAAACTACAGAACTTACAGGGAAAAACATGGGAGAAAATCTTTTTGAACTTACTGTTTTTTTTCTTTCAGTTATAAAATCAAAAAGCAGTCTACAAAATAATACATTGATAAATTGGACTTTATAAAAATGAAGAATTGTTCTTTAAATGACACTGTTAAGCAAAGAAAAAGAGAACCACAGACTGGGAGGTATGTTTGCAAATCACATGGCTGACTTCTATTCAGTATTTATAAAGAATTTTCAGATCTCAATCCCAAAGTCTATCAACAGATGAATGGACAATCAAACTGTAGTATATCCATAGAGTTAAATACTACTCAGCAATAAAAAGGAAGGGACTATGTATATAACAACATAGATGGATGTCAATGTAATTATACTGAATGAAAAAAAGTAGTCAAACAAGAGTCGCTACTTCTAATTATGTATACTTCTCATTATGCTTCCTGTTAGGCATGTGTCTATAAAATGGAAACGAATCACTGGTTGTCTCAGAGTGTGAGTGGAGAAGAGAGAGAGGAAAAAAGTAATTAAAGAAGAACACGAGGACAATTTGGAGAATAATAGATATGTTCATCCTCTTTATTACAGTGATAGTTTCAATGATGTATACATATGTCAAAACATCAAATTATTCACTATAAACTTATGGAGTTAATTCTATCTCAATAAATCTGTTTAAATAATTTAAAAATATTTTTATTGAGATATTTCAAAAATTCACACAAACATGAAGGATATATAGCAAACATCTGTGCACCCAACACTGTTTAGACATTTTGGTACAGTTCAAGTTAAAAAAACACTATTACAGACACAGGTGAAACTCTAGGACCCCTTTCTGATCCAATTTCCCTTCTGTCCCATCCCCTTAAGTGAAATCACTATCTTGACTTTAATGATTCTGGAGCCCATCAAGGATTCACCCTTTCACTTTGTGTGTATGCCCATAAATAATACATGATATACTTTTGCACAGTTTGCATATTGGAAATATTTATATAAATGGTAATTTCCTCCTGAAACATGTTCTTTATATTCAACATTGTGTTTCTTTAAATCTATCTATGTAACTAACATGTTACTCTAGTTCATTCACTTAGTGGCCCACTTGAATATATACACTGTTTTTAAAGACTCTCTTGAATTTTAAGATGTTTTCAATTTTCCACTCTTACAATGTTGCCCATCAATATTCTTCTACCTGTCTCCTCATGCATATATGCAGGAGCTTTCCTAGGGTATACATCTAGGGGATTTCTGGGAATCTTCAGTTTCACTGCTGCTGCTGCTAAGTCTCTTCAGTCGTGTCCAACTCTGTGCGACCCCATAGACGGTAGCCCACCAGGCTCCCCCGTCCCTGGGATTCTCCAGGCAGGAACACTGGAGTGGGTTGCCATTTCCTTCTCCAATGTGTGAAAGTGAAAAGTGAAAGTGAAGTCGATCAGTCCTGTCCGACTCATAGAGACCCCATGGACTGCAGCCTACCAGGCTCCTCCATCCATGGGATTTTCCCGGCAAGGATACTGGAGTTACTGCTGCTGCTGCTGCGTCACTTCAGTTGTGTCCGACTCTGTGTGACCCCATAGATGGAAGCCCACCAGGCTCCCCCGTCCCTGGGATTCTCCAGACAAGAACACTGGAGTGGGTTGCCATTTCCTTCTCCAATGTGTGAATGAAAAGTGAAAGTGAAGTCGCTCAGTCGTGTCCGACCCTTAGCGACCCCACGGACTGCAGCCTACCAGGCTCCTCCATCCATGGGATTTTCTAGGCAAAAGTACTGGAGTGGCGTGCCATTGCCTTCTCCGACTGGAGTTACTAGATATAGCCAAATTGCTCTCCCATGTCGGGTATACTAACACAGCATTCCTATTGCTCCTCATCCTCACCTTCCTCATCCTCACTTCATACTTTTAAATGAGAAAGAAAGGAATCTTCAACTCTTCCAGATGAACCTAGCTTCTGTTTTCTCCAGGTTCGTCTTGCACCAGCCTCTCTGAAGCTGGACATCTTACTGGAGGTAGCAGCCACTGAGTGGAACTGGGCACACGCTTCTTGTGGGACACTCTTTCTAGCCTCTTGGAATCCACCTCTGCTGCCCTCTTTCTCTCTCTCTGACCTTGAACCTTCTTTCTCTGCCACTAAAGCTCATCATTCTAGGGCATTCAATATCATCCTTTTGTGAGTTTTGACTTTATAAAAGACAAGGAGAGCTGACAGCTCTTCAGGCAAAAATCATTCAAGTAAAATAGTATGAAAAGCTCACCTACTTGTGTGGAATTCATGGGGATTGAAGGTAGGGACCAGGGTTAGGAAAAACTCGAAAGCAAAATGCAAATTATATCTCAAAAACGAATCTACCGAGGTGAATGGTACCACTCATCTTATTATCCAGACTCTAAGCCCCACATCTTGCACTAACATTTATACAGTTCTCACACCCAGCCATCACGTTCTGTCAATTTTTCATTCAATATGCCTTTAGCAGTCTGTGCATTGACCTCTAAGAGAGACCTTTAACTCATAGTTATTTCCTGGCTTCTAGTTCCTTCTTTTCCCATTTCACTCCCATGATCCCCAATCCTTTCTACAAATGAGAACCAGGGTACTTTTTCTTAGAACATCACCTTGAACATTTCAGTTTCCTGCTTACAGGCTTTCTTAAGGCTCTCAACTGCCTGTATTTCTTTCTCTTGGGTATGGTCTTGATCACTGCCTCCTGTCCAGTGTCACAAACCTCCGTCCATAGTTCATCAGGCACTCTGTCTATCAGATCTAGTCCCTTAAATCCATTTCTCACTTCCACTGTACAATCATAAGGGATTTGATTTAGCTCATACCTGAATGGTCTAGTGGTTTTCCTTACTTTCTTCAATTTCCGTCTGAATTTGGCAATCAGGGTCATGATCTGAGCCACAGTCAGCTCCTGGTCTTGTTTTTGCTAATTGTATACAGCTTCTCCGTCTTTGGCTACAAAGAATATAAACAGTCTGATTTCAGTGTTGACCATCTGGTGATGTCCATGTGTAGAGTCTTCTCTTGTGTTGTTGGAAGAGGGTGTTCCCTATGACCAGTGCGTTCTCTTGGCAAAACTCTATTAGCCTTTGCCCTGCTTCATTCCATACTCCAAGGCCAAATTTGCCTGTTACTCCAGGTGTTTCTTGACTTCCTACTTCTGAATTCCAGGCCCCTATAATGAAAAGGACATCTTTTTTGCATGTTAGTTCTAGAAGGCCTTGTAGGTCTTCTTAGAACCGTTCAACTTCAGCTTCTTCAGCATTACTGGTGAGGGCATAGCCTTGGATTACTGTGATATTGAATTGTTTGCCTTGGAAATGAACAGAGATGGTTCTGTCGTTTTTGAGATTGCATCCAAGTACTGCATTTTGGACTCTTTTGTTGACCATGATGGCTACTCCATTTCTTCAAAGGGATTCTTGCCCACTGTAGTAGATATAATGGTCATCTGAGTTAAATTCACTCATTCCAGTCCGTCTTAGTTCACTGATTCCTAAAATATCAATGTTCACTCTTGCCATCCCCTGTTGGACCATATTCAATTTGCCTTGATTCATGGACCTAACATTCCAGGTTCCTATGTAATATTGCTCTTTACAGCATCGGACTTTATCCGATCATCAGTTTCTATCACCAGTCACATCCACAACTTGGTGTTGTTTTTGCTTTGGCTCCATCTCTTCAGTCTTTCTAGAGTTATTAGAGTTCCAAAGAAGAGCAAGGAGAGATAAGAAAGCCTTCCTCAGTGATCAATGCAAAGAAATAGAGGAAAACAATAGAATGGGAAAGACTCGAGATCTCTTCAAGAAAATTAGAGATATCATGGGAACATTTCATGCAAAGATGGGCACAATAAAGGACAGAAATGGTATGGACCTAACAAAAGCAGAAGATATTAAGAAGAGGTGGCAAGAATACACTGAAGAACTATACAAAAAAGAAGATCTTCATGACCCAGATAATCACGATGGTATGATCAGTCTCCTAGAGCAAGACATCCTGGAATGTGAAGGCGAGTGGGCCTTAGGAAGCATCACTATGAACAAAGCTAGTGGAGGTGATGGAATTCCAGTTGAGCTATTTCAAATCCTAAAAGACGATGCTGTGAAAGTGCTGCACTCAATATGTCAGCAAATTTGGAAAACTCAGCAGTGGCCACAGGACTGGAAAAGGTCAGTTTTCATTCCAATGCCAAAGAATGTTCAAACTACCGCACAATTGCACTCATCTCACATGCTAGTAAAGAAATGTTCAAAATTCTCCAAGCCAGGCTTTAGCAATATGTGAACCGTGAACTTCCAGATATTCAAGTTGATTTTAGAAAAGGCAGAGGAACCAGAGATCAAATTGCCAACATCCATTGGATCATAGAAAAAGCAAGAGAGTTCCAGAAAAACATCTATTTCTGCCTTATTGACTATGCCAACACCTTTGACTGCGTGGATCACCAAAAACTGTGGAAAATTCTTCAAGAGATGGGAAATACCAGACCACCTGACCCACCTCCTGTGAAATCTGTATGCAGATCAAGAAGAAACAGTTAGAACTGGACATGAAACAATAGACTGGTTCCAAATTGGGAAAGGAGTACATCAAGGCTGTATATTGTCACCCTGCTTATTTAAAATACATGCAGAGTACATTATGAGAAATGCTGAGGTGGATGAAGCACAAGCTGGAATCAAGATTTCCAGGAGAAATATCAATAACTTCAGATATGCAGATGACACCACCCTTATGGCAGAAAGCAAAGAAGAACTAAACAGCCTCTTGATGAAAGTGAAAGAGGAGAGTGAAAATGTTGGCTTAAAGCTCAACATTCAGAAAACAAAGATCATGGCATCTGGTCCCATCACTTCTTGCCAAATAGGTGGGGAAACAGTTGAAACAGTGACAAAATTTCTTTATTGCGGCTCCAAAATTACTGCGGATGCTGATTGCAGCCATGAAATTAAAAGACGCTTACTCCTTGGAAGGAAAGTTGTGACCAACCTAGACACCATATCAAAAAGCAGAGACATTACTTTGCCAACAAAGGTCCGTCTCGTCAAGGCTATGGTTTTTCCAGTAGTCATGTATGGATGTGAGAGTTGGACTATAAAGAAAGCTGAGCGCCGAAGAATTGATGCTTTTGAACTGTGGTGTTGGAAAAGACTCTTGAGAGTCCCTTGGACTACAAGGAGATCCAATGAGTATATCCTAAAGGAAATCAGTCCTGAATATTCAATGGAAGGACTGATGTTGAAGCTGAAACTCCAGTACTTTGGCCACCTGATGTGAAGAATTGACTCATTTAAAGAGACCCTGATGCTGGGAAAGATTGAAGGTAGGAGGAGACGGGGACAACAGAGGATGAGATGGTTGGATGGCATCACCGACTCAATGGACATGAGTTTGAGTGAACTCCAGGAGTTGGTGATGGACAGGGAGGGCTGGCATGCTGCAGTCCGTGGTGTCGCAAAGAGTTGGACATGACTGAGAGACTGAACTGAACTGAACTGCCTGTAAGACAAGGTTCAGATTACTTAACCTGGCAGTCAAGTCCCTTTGCACTCCAGTCCAAGCTGGACTGAACTCCGTCTCCGTCCTGTGTACTAACCCGCTATTTCCCGCAAACTTGTCCCCTTCCTCCTCTGAAGAGCTCTATCCCTTTTACTTGCTTCCCCTCTTGACTGACAGATCCCATCCTTGCAGCTTCACCCCAGCTCTTGATATTCCACCCAGCATGTCCAACTCTAGTTCACCTCTGAAACTCAAGCCATTCATCACATCCCTACCAAAATATGGGCGGTGAAATGCAGCTTGCTTTACGATAGTTTTGTTTTGCTGTTTAACTTTTCACATATGTATTTATATTTCTCTCTCCATTAAGGCTATTGCTTCCCAACATATGCTGTATATACATTTGTCCATCCAGCTGTTCAAACCAAAAAGCTAATTGTGTTCAAATAATTTTGGGAAAAGTTGCCTACTATGTTCCTCTTTAGAAAATTCACACTGCACGTGAGTATATTAAGAGATTTTAAAAGACCTGTGCCAATGAAACTTTGCTCAATTTCTGATTAATTTCTTTGCTTATTTTCTGGTTCATAATTATCAAGAAAAATTTTTTTGACTTATAACAATGTTAATATTTCTTAGAATTTAGTGCTCCTTGAAGGAGACTCTGGAAAGTGTGGAATTGGATTATAAACTCCTTATCCATCATGGTAACCCTACTATGGTACCTAGTCTACTGACTTAGCACTTAGTAGGTGCTCAAGAAGTATTTGGAGATTTGGCAAATAATCATTAAACTTTAAAAAAATTTTATTTTATATTGGAGTATAGTTGATTAACAATGTTGTGTTAAAAGAATTATTCATGTTTTACTCACTCACTGACCTAAACTCTTCTAAGAGTTTCTTTCTGCACAGTCTTAAGAATGCTGTAAAACAAATAAATAACCTTGCTTCCATTTCTTATTAAATTTATTGGCAGTAGACTCTGAAACTAATGGGATTTCTAAGTCCTCTATATACTTCTGTGTCTGCCTGAGAACGATTGTCTGTGCTTATACACAGTGGGAACACAAAGAGTGCACAGAATTTTCCACTTCTATTATAGTACAGCAGACCCAGGCTTCACTTGTTGTCATTGAAATGTCTGCCTTCCCATTTTATTTCACGTAGGGGATAATTCAGGGAGAAGCTGAGAAGTTGGGACTCCTGCAAAGAAACTGACCCAGAACTTCTACACAGAGGAGTCCCACTTCTAGGCCTCATTTTTCACATTTGTGGGTTTGAATGTACTTTCACTAACATGTTGGATGGAAAAGCCAATGAATCTAAGATAGCAAAGGAAAAATAACAATTGTTTCAATAGCCAAAGCTGTGGTAGAGTTACTGGGTCTCAGAAGCCATTTTGATCTGGGGACTCAAAAATAACAGAGGACTTTAAAGAGGATTGAGAATAAGTGAGTTTTTTTAAATTAGTAGGCCCTTTAAAAAAAACTGCTTTTATTAGGTAATATAAATACAAGTATTAGCTCAGATGGTAAAGCGTCTGCCTGCAATGTGGGAGACCTGGGTTCGATCCCCGGGTCGGGAAGATACCCTGGTGAAGGAGACGGCAATCCACTCCAGTACACTTGCCTGGAAAATTCCATGAATGGAGGAGCCTGGTAGGCTACAGTTCATGGGATCGCAAAGAGTTGGACACGACTGAGCAACTTCACTGACTGATATCCTGTGAAAGTGAAAGTGTTAGTCTCTCACGGTCATGTCTGACTCTCTGCAACCTCATAACTTTAACCCGCCAGGCTCCTCTGTCCATGGAATTCTCCAGGCAATAATATACTGGAGCGGGTAGCCATTTCCTTCTCCAGGGTATCTTCCCAACCCAGGGACTGAACCCAGGTCTCCTGCATTTCAGGCAGATTCTTTACCATCTGAGCCATCAGGGAAGCCCCATTATATCCTATACATACTATTATATTATACAGTATATGTTGATACTACATTTTATGTGTGTGTGTGTATGACAAAATTCAACATACACCAAAGAGTATATGGCAAAATGTTAATTCCCTCGCATCTCTGTTTTCCATCCAGTCTGCCCTCCCAGAGGTAGCTCTTCTTTTTTTTTTTCTTAAAATTAATATTTATTAATATAAATTTGGTTGTGTGTTCAGTAGTGTCCGATTCTTTGCAGCCCCATGGACTGTACTCCTCTGTCCATGGAATTTTCCAGACAAGAATACCGGAGTGGGTTGCCACTTCCTACTCCAGGAGATCCTCCTGACCCAGTGTTCAAACCTGCATCCCTTGTGTCTCCTGTATTGGCAAGTGGATTCTTTATTTCTAGCATGACTTGGGAAGCCCCTGCGATAGGTCTTAGTAGTGGTACATGGTATTGGCAATCTTTCTTGTGGCATGTGGGTTCTGATATGTGGGATCTTAAGCTGTGGCACACAAACTCTTAGTTGCAGCCATATGGAATCCTGTTCCCTGACCAGGGATCAAACCCAGGCCCCTTGCACTGGGAGCCTGGAGTCTTAGACACTGGATTACCACGGATGTCCCAAGGCATCCCTTCTTGAAAGATGCTTTTCAAACCTTCTCAAGCCATTCTATACATATATAAGTATATATTTATGCAATCTTTAAATGTTATTATACAATTTATACTTCTTACCCTTACTTCTTTCACTTACTATATATTGGAGATGTGTCCATTTCAGTACATATAGAGCTACTTCTTTCTAATGACTTCAGTATATGGCATTGTTTGAGAGTACCATCATTTATTTTATTGTCACATTAGTGGGCATTTAGTTCATTGCAAAACTCTTTGCTATTATAAGTGATGCTAATGAATATATGTGTATTTCCTTTCACAAGCGTGTGAATAAAACTGTGTAAATAATTACTTCTTATATTTAGAAATTTGATGGTCAAGAAGTACACATACTTCTAGATTCTAATGGATCCTGCTAATTTGCTCTCCGTAGCAGCCATGCCTGGAGAAGGAAATGGCAACCCACTCCAGTGTTCTCACCTGGAGAATCCCAGGAACGGGGAAGCCTGGTGGGCTGCCGTCTGTGGGGTCACACAGAATCGGACATGACTGAAGCGACTTAGCAGCAGCAGCAGCAGCAGCCATGTCAATTTTTAATTTCACCACCAATGTATGATATAGCCATTTCCCAACACCTTTGCCTACATAACTGATTATGCAACTTTCTTGTTAACTTTTTTCAATATTATAGGTGAAAACCATTGTTATAATTTAGATTTTTTATACAATGAGTGAAGTAAATCAAAACATTTTTATATGTGAAAAGCCTATAATATTTCCTTTTCTGTGAACTGTGCACGTTCTTTTTCCACATTAGGGTATCATCTTATTATTGATTCCTGGGAACTCTTTATACCCTATCTGTGATATATATGAAAATAATGGACTTTCATCGCCAGTGCTAGCTCCTGAAAGAGACTCAGACCATGATTTTCAAGAGTGTCGTTATCTTTAACCCTGGCTTCTTAAAGATATGACAGGGACTACTTCAGAGAAGATTGATTTCCTTCCTTCTGCTTTGGCTTTATAAACTTCTTCCCCCAGAAATAAGCCCACACTTACATATCAGTGCATTCCGTATCTTCTTTTTAAAATTAGCCAGTATATTTAATAGTTTTTTTTCTTTACTTTTTCCTTTTTGGAAATGTTATCCTTTCATGCCTTATGTTCTGGCAGAAGTAGGCTGCATATCTACCATGGCTAGAGGGATTTATTTATCCCAGTCTCCCTAGAGCAGAGGTTACAAATTAGCCACCCAAGGGCCAGATATAGCCAACGTGGTTTTTTTAAATTAATTAAGTAATTGGCTGTGCCAGGCCTTAGTTGCAGCACGCAGGATCTTCCATCTTCATTGTGGCATGCGAACTCTTAGTTGCGGCATGTAGGATCTAGTTCTGTGACCAGGGATTGAACCTGGGTCCCCTGCATTGGGAACATCTCTTGAAAAGTTACAAGATCTGGCAACACTGCATTTCCGTGGGACAAGTGGCTGGAGCTTGTGGGTATCTGCCCCTTTCATAGACCACGTGCTTCCATTTTCTTAACCAAGCCTGCTTCTCAGAACTATTCACACCACCTGCCCAGTTCTGGATGTGTTCACTTTCATAACCTCTGACCACCATTTGTTCCCAGATTTTCCTCTCACTCCTCTTTAGGCGAAAGGAAAAAAAAGAACCCCACCCCCGCCCCCGCCCCCAACCCCCGCCCAGTGTCTTATCTCACTCAGACTCAGGTCTTTTTCAGTTCTGCATCCCAGCCTCCCTCCCCTTTATTCTTTGAAAAGTTGTCTCCTGGCAGCCTGTGGAGTATTTCCTTGCACTTTGCATCCTCACATTGCCCTTTCAGCATTTCCCTCAGCTCTCAGGGCTGTTTCCTAGGAGGCCTTCCAAATGGATTTGGAATGATAAAAGACTGCTCTACTAGGGCATGAATTTTAAGACACAGTTTAACAGATTTTAGCAAAGTTTTGAGAAACATGAACAAAAGCATATTTCCCAGGCTTCCCCTGGGAACTAACAGATGCTTTAACGTGAACATGTGAACACGTTTCCTTGGATGGAGTCTATGACCCAGGATTGGTTTCTTCCTCTCCATTCCTACTACTTCTCATAGTTCAAGTTTTTGTCAGCATCAACGACTGCTCCAACTTCAAAACTGGTTTCTGCTGCCAGTCTCTACTTTTCAGTTTTATTCTCCAGAAATAATCTTCTTAAATGTGGATCTTACTCCATCAGCCTCCATATCCTTCAAAAGCCTTCGGTGAGTGCCTGTTGCTTAGATGTGTCATTATCAACAAAGCTTCTGAGGTCCCTTATGACCCAGGCTTAGGACTTCGTCTCCCACCAGCTCATTTACTCATAGCCTAGGACTCTTGGCTCGTCCCTGAACACGTCTGGAGCACGGTGTCCCCATCTGATACAAATAGTACTCTCCTTCATCGAAACACTGAATCCCTGCTCTTTAATAGCCAAAGCTCTGTCCTCATCCTTCAGGATCCAAGACACTATCACTTCCTCTATATCTTCCATTTTCTTCTACTTAGTCTCTCGCTCTTGTCTATTTCGATGATACTTAACACAATTATCGTAAAGATTCTTTCTCCCCCATGAGATGGTGACGGCTTTGACGGTATGAAATATCTTATTTATCTTTATTTCCAAGACCAGACATGGTGTTTGATATATTGTGGGTGTTCACTAAATGTTTGATGAAGGAAAGAAGGACCCATTCATACCTTAACTTGTGCTAATTAGCCAGTCATTTGGTAGCTTCTAGAAAATATGTTATTCTCCCTTTTCAGCCAGTAGTAATTCCTGTCTATAAACTTGAGCCAGTCACTATTTTCAGTGGTTTTTCAAGTGAACTCATAATAAGGAAAGACTCACACTGTTCTCCAGGACTGTGTACCTCACTGCCTACCCTTCCAGCTTTAGCTGTTATGCTCCATCTCTTCTCCAACATCATGGAAACACTTCAGTGTCCTAAAAGAACCCTGCTGTCTAGATATGGATCTTAGCTCCTCCCTCAGCTTGGAAAATCTTCCCCTACCTCTTCCTCTTCTTCACGGCAAGGCATGAGGACAGAATGGAGAAGCCTTCCCTGACTTCACCTGCCTTGGACTACATTAGATCCCCACCCCCTACTCTGTGTACTCCCATGTTGATGTTCTTCAGTCACTCAGTTGTGTCCGATGCTTTGCAACCCCATGAACTGCCGCACACCAAGGCTTCCCCGTCCATCACCATTTCCCTGAGCTTGCCCAAACTCAAGTCCATTGAGTCAGTGATGCCATCTAGGCTCCCAGGTTCATGTTGTTTAGTCACTAAGTTGTGTCAGACTCTTCTGTGACCCCATGGACTATAGCCCACCAGCTCCTCTGTCCATGGGATTTCCCAGGCAAGAATACAGGAGTGTGTTGCTCTTTCCTTCTCTGGGGGATCCTCCTGACCCAGGGATCAAACCTGTGTCTCCTACATTGGCAGGTGGATTCTTTACCATTGAGCCACTATGGAAACCCTGTGTGCTCCCACAGGTCTTATCATACTGTGATCTTTGTCTCTTCTGATGTCCCAGCCCCACCCTGACTCTAAGCTTCTCAAGGATAAGAACTGTCTTTTTCATCCTTTTACCAATGGTGGGAGCATAGGCTCTGGTCCAAACTAGATGTTCAATAAATGTTTGATGAATAACAAGAAATCATGATAAAGAGAAAGTAATCTGACATATATAATTCTCATGACTGTGTGAATGTTTAACTCTATCATTTGTATTAAAAGAGATGTTTTTAAAATTCATATTTGTATAAACAGGAAAATCAGTTCAGTTCAGTTGCTCAGTTGTGGCTGACTCCTTGCGACACCATGGACTATAGCATGCCAGGCTTCCCTGTCCATCACTAACTCCTAGAGCTTCCTCAAACTCATATCCAATGAGTCAGTTTTGTCATCCAACCATCTCATCCTCTGTCATGCCCTTCTCTTCACGCATTCAATCTTTCCCAGCATCAGGGTCTTTTCAAATGAGTCTGTTCTTCGCATCAGGTGGCCAAAGTATTGAAGTTTCAGCTTCAACATCAGTCTTTCCAATAAATATTAAGGACTGATTTCATTTAGGATGGACTGGTTTGATCTTCTTGCAGTCCAATGGACTCTCAAGAGTCCTCTCCAACACCATAGTTCAAAAGCATCAATTCTTCAGTGATCAGCTTTCATTATAGTCCAGCTCTCACATACGTACATGACTACTGGATAAACCACAGCTTTGACTAGACAGAACTTTGTTGGCAAAGTACTGTCTCTGTTTTTTAATATGCTGTCTAGGTTGGCCATAGCTTTTCTTCCAAGGAACAAGTGTCTTTTAATTTTATGGCTGCAATCACCATCGTCAGTGATTTTGGAGCCCCCCAAAATAAAGTCTCTCACTGTTTCCATTGTTTCCCCCTCTATTTGCCATGAAGTGATGGGGCCAGATGCCATGATCTTAGTTTGCTGAATGTTGACTTTTAAGCCAACTTTTTCATTCTCCTCTTTTACTTTCATCAAGAGGATATTTAATTCCTCTTCACTTTCTGCCATAAGGGTGGTGTCATCTGCATATCTGAGATTATTGATATTTCTCACTGCAATCTTGACTCCTTCCAGCTTGTGCTTCATCCAGCCTGGCATTTCTCTTGATGTACTCTGCATATAAGTTAAATAAGCAGGATGACAACATACATGCTTGACGTACTCCTTTCCCAATTTGGAATCAATCTGTTGTTCCATGTCCAGTTCTAACTGTTGCTTCTTGACCTGCATACCAGATTTCTCAGGAGGTAGGTAAGATGGTCTGATACTCCCATCTCTAAGAATTTTCCACAGTTTGCTGGTAATCCACACAGTCAAAGGCTTTGGCATAGTCAATAAAGCAGAAATAGATGTTTTTCTGGAACTCTCTTGCTTTTTTGGTGATCCAGGGATGTTGGCAATTTGATCTCTGGTTCCTCTGTCTTTTCTAAATCCAACTTGAACATCTGGAATTTCATGGTTTGCATACTATTGAAGCCTGGCTTGGAACATTTTTAGCATTACTTTACTAACGTGTGAGATGAGTACAATTGTGCGATAGTTTGAGCATTCTTTGGCATTGCCTTTCTTTGGGATTGGAATAAAAACTGACCTTTTCCAGTCCCATGGCCACTGCCGAGTTTTCCATATTTGCTGACATATTGAGTGCAGCACTTTCACAGCATCATCTTTTAGGATTTGAAATAACTCAACTGGAATTCCATCACCCCCATTAGCTTTGTTCATAGTAATGCTTCCTAATGCCCACTTGATTTTGCATTTCAGGATGTCTGGCTCTAGGTGAGTGATCACATCATCGTGGTTATCTGGGTCATGAAGATCTTTTATTTGTATAGCTCTTCTATGTATTCTTGCCACCTCTTCTTTATATTTTTTGCTTGTTAGGTCCATATCATTTCTAACCTTTATTGAGCCCATCTTTGCCTGAAATGTTCCATTGGTATCTCTAATTTTCTTGAAGAGATCTCTAGTTTTTTCCATTATATTGTTTTCTCTATTTCTTTGCATTGATCACTGAGGAAGGCTTTCTTATCTCTCCTTGCTATTCTTCGGAACTTTGCATTCAAATGGGAATATCTTTCCTTTTCTCCTTTGCCTTTTGTTTTTCTTCTTTTCTCAGCTATTTGTAAGGCCTCCTCAGAAAACCATTTTGCCTTTTTGTATTTCTTTTTCTTGGGGATGTTCTTGATCACTGCCTCCTTTACAATGTCACAAACCTCCATCTATAGTTCTTCAGCCACTCTATCAGATCTAATCCCTTGAATCTATTTGTCACTTCCACTGTATAATCGTAAGGGATTGATTTAGGTCATACCCGAATGGCCTATTCGTTTTTCCTACTTTCCTCAATTTAAGTCTGAATTTGGCAATAAGGAGTTCATTCTCTGAGCCACAGTCATATGCTAGTCTTTTTTTGCTGACCATATAGAGCTTCTCCATCTTTGACTGCAATGAATATAATCAGCCTGATTACATAGTATATAATTATATATTAATTATAATTATATGCAATAATATATAATTATATAATATAATCAATCAACCTGGTGATGTTCATGTGTAGAGTCTTCTCTTGTGTTGTTAAAGAGGGTATTTGCTATGACCAGTGCATTCTCTTGGCAAAACTCTATTAGCCTTTGTCCTGCTTCATTTTGTACTCCAAGGCCAAATTTACCTGTTACTGCAGGTATCTCTTGACTTCCTACTTTTTCATGGCAAATAGATGGGGAAACAATGGAAACAGTGACAGAATTTATTTTGGGGGGCCCCCAAATCACTGCAGATGGTGACTGCAGCCATGAAATTAAAAGATGCTTACTCCTTGGAAGAAAAGTTATGACCAACCTAGACAGCATATTCGGAGAAGGCAATGGCACCCCACTCCAGTACTCTTGCCTGGAAAATCCCCATGGACGAAGGAGCCTGGTAGGCTGCAGTCCATGGGGTCGTGAAGAGTCGGACACGGCTGAGTGACTTCACTTTCACTTTTCACTTGCATGTATTGGAGAAGGAAATGGCAACCCACTCCAGTGTTCTTGCCTGGAGAATCCCAGGGACGGAAGAGCCTGATGGGCTGCCACCTATGGGGTTGCACAGAGTTGGACACAACTGAAGTGACTTAGCAGCAGCAGCAGATAGCATATTAAAAAAGAGACATTACTTTGCCAACAAAGGTCTGTCTAGTCAAAGCTATGGTGTTTCCAGTCATTATGTGTGGATGTGAGAGTTGGGTTATGAAGAAAGATGAGTGCCGAAGGGCTGATGTTTTGAACTGTGGTGTTGGAGAAGACTCTTGGGAGTCCCTTGGACAGCAAGGAGATCCAAGCAGTCCATCCTAAAGGAAATCAGTCTTGAATATTCATTGGAAGGACTGATGCTGAAGCTGAAACTCCAATAACTTGGCCATTTGATGTGAAGAACTAACTTATTAGAAAAGACCCTGATGCTGGGAAAGATTGAAGATGGGAGGAGAAGGGGACAACAGAGAATGAGATGGTTGGATGGCATCACTGACTCAATGGACATAAGTTTGAGTAAACTCTGGGAGTTGGTTATGGATAGAGGGGCCTGGCGTTCTGCAGTCCATGGGGTCACAAGTAGTTGGACATGACTGAGTGACTGAACTGAACTGAACCAGGTATCTCTTGACTTCCTACTCTTGCATTCCAGTCACCTATAATGAAAAGGACATCTTTTTTGGGTGTTAGTTCTAGAAGGTCTTATAGGTCTTTATAGAACCATTCAACTTCATCTTCTTCAACATTACTGGTTGGGGCATAGACTTGGATTACTGTGATATTGAATGGTTTGCCTTGGAAATGAACAGATCATTCTGTCGTTTTTGAGACTGTATCCAAGTACTGCATTTCAGACTTTTGTTGACTATGAGGGCTACAGAAACCAGGATAGGCATTTTGAACAGAGGAGTATTAATATGCGGAATTGTTTCACAGATATTGTAAGGCTGGAAGAACAAAACAGAAGTTGAGGTAACCAAGTTATTAATAATTATGGGAAGAAGTTGTTGACCCCAGGGTTGGAGTAAACCAGCCATCTGCCTGGGGACTGGGCAAAAAGGGGGAAATGTGGGGTTATCAGAATCTATGGACTCAGAATGAAGAAAGGAAAGAAGATCAACTGTGTTAAAGACACACATGTGTCACAGTTTAGGTCCCACACACAAGTGATATCATATGGTATTTGTCTTCCTCTGTCTTATTTACTTCACTTAGTATGATGATCTCTAGATCCATCAATGTTGCTGCAAATGGCATAATTTCATTCTTCTATGGCTGAGTGACATTTCATTGTATATATATCCCACATCTTCTTTATCCATTCATCTGTGGAATGGCAACCCACTCCACTATTCTTTTCTGGAGAATCCCATGGATAGAGGAGCTTGGTGGACGACAGTCGATGGGGTCTCAAGAGTTGGATACAACTTAGCGACTAAACAACCAACCATCAGTATTCCATTGTATATATTTATTTATACCACATATTCTTTATCCAGGGCTTCCCACATGGCATAGCAGTAAAGAATTCTCCTGCAATGCAAGCAATGCTGTTTCAATCCCTGGGAGGAAGATCCCCTGGAGGAGTGCATGGCAACTCACTCCAGTGTTCTTGCCTGGAGAATCCCATGGACAGAGGAGCCTGGTGGGCTACAGTCCATAAGGTTGCAAAGAGTTGAACACAACTGAAATAACTGAGTACACATGCATTCTTTAGCCATTCATCTGTTGATGAATATTTAGATTGTTTATATGCCTTGGCTATTGTCAATAGTTCTGCTGTGAACATGGAGTACAGCATGTATTTTCTGAACTATGGTTCTTTCTGCATATATATGTCCAGGAGTGGGATTGCTGGATCACATAGAAACTCCATTTTTAGTTTATTTTAGGAACCTCCATACCGTTTTCACAAGTGAACTTATCTATGAAGCAGAAACAGACTCACAGATAAAGAGAACTGGCTTGTGGTTGCCAAGTGGTAGGGGGGAGGGATAGATTGGGAGTTGGGGATTAGCAGATACAAACTATTATATATGAAGTGGATAAACAATGGGTCCTACTGTATAGCACAGGGACTATATTCAATATCCTGTAATAAAACATAATGGAAAAAAAAACCACACACACATGATTGCCAAATGCATCCTAAAGTTGAAAATGTCAAAATGCGAAGAGAAAAAGAGACATGATATAAGATCTCTAATTGACAGACTGTCAAGAATGTGAAAGAAATCCAGAGTGGCTAAAGAGATGGGTTACACTGAACTGGTCTCTCTCAATGAGAATTCAGACCATATTATCTCTAAGACAGTGTATGTGCCCAATTAAACAAGTCAATTATTAAAAGGGTTGGTGTGCCTAACACTCATACTGGGTAATGAAACTGTGTCCAGAGAGATCCACTTCTAGCCATGATGATGAGATTAAAAAAAAAAAAAAGAGTTTGGGGCAATGGACATCTCCAACCACCCGCTGGTGCTATATCAGATTGAAAAACAGACTGCAGACCTTGTCTGGGGAGGAAGGGTAAATCCAGGGAGTGCTAACTTTGGCTAAAGATAATGTGGGCTTTCTCTAGAGAAGATGGGTAAATGTTCAGTTCAGTTCAGTCACTTAGTCGTGTCCGACTCTTTGTGATCCCATGAATCAGTACGCCAGGCCTCCCTGTCCATCACCAACTCCCGGAATTCACTCAAACTCATGTCCATCGAGTCAGTGATGCCATCCAGCCATCTCATCCTCTGTCGTCTCCTTCTCCTCCTGCCCCCAATCCCTCCCAGCATCAGAGTCTTTTCCAGTGAGTCAACTCTTCACATGAGGTGGCCAAAGTATTGGAGTTTCAGCTTTAGCATCAGTCCTTCCAATGAACACCCAGGATTGATCTCCTTTAGGATGGACTAGTTGGATCTCTTTGCAGTCCAAGGGACTCTCAAGAGTCTTCTCCAGCACCACAGTTCAAAAGCATCAATTCTTCGGCGACCAGCTTTCTTCACAGTCCAACTCTCACATCTATACATGACCACTGGAAAAAACATAGCCTTGACTAGACAGACCTTTGTTGGCAAAGTAATGTCTCTGCTTTTTAATATACTGTCTAGGTTGGTCATAACTTTCCTTCCAAGGAGCTAGCATCTTTTAATTTCATGGCTGCAATCAGCATCCTCAGTGATTTTGGAGCCCCCCAAAATAAAGTTTGATGCTGTTTCCACTGTTTTTCCATCTATTTCCCATGAAGTGATGGGACCAGATGCCATGATCTTCGTTTTCTGAATGTTGAGCTTCAAGTCAACTTTTTCACTCTCCTCTTTCACTTTCATCAAGAGGATCTTCAGTTCCTCTTCAGTTTCTGCCATGAGGGTTGTGTCATCTGCATATCTGAGGTTATTGATATTTCTCCTGGCAATCTTGATTCCAGCTTGTGCTTCTTCCAGCCCAGCGTTCCTCATGATGTACTCTGCATATAAGTTAAATAAGCAGGGTGACAATATACAACCTTGATGTACTCCTTTTCCTATTTGGAATCAGTCTGTTGTTTCATATCCAGTTCTAGCTGTTGCTTCCTGACCTGCATACAGGTTTCTCAAGAGGCAGATCAGGTAATCTGGTATTCCCATCTCTTTCAGAATTTTCCACAGTTTATTGTGATCCACACAATCAAAGGCTTTGGCATAGTCAATGAAGCAGAAATAGATGTTTTTCTGGAACTCTCTTGCTTTTTCCATGATCCAGTGGATGTTAGCTATTTGATTTCTGGTTCCTCTGCCTTTTCTAAAACCAGCTTGAACATCTGGAAGTTCAGTCTTCATTCCAATCCCAAAGAAAGGCAATGCCAAAGAATGCTCAAACTACTGCACAGTTCCACTCATCTCACACGCTAGTAAAGTCATGCTCAAAATTCTCCAATGGGTAAATGTTAGATAAGACAAAAAGTCGGCAAGGAGGGGCTAAAGTCTGAGGGCCAGTGAACTGAGTCAGCATGAGAGAATCAGGGGAAGGACCTCATCCTAGAGAGAGATCCAAGTTTTCAGGTTCCTCCTTGTGAAACTCAAGAAACTTAAGCTGATGGGCCCTTTTACCTCACCAAATGCAGGGATCAGTGTTAGAAGGGTATTTGAATGAAGGAGGGGATGCTTAGCCACGATTCCCTCCTGAAAGTGACTCACTGTTGAGCATACTCATGTGTTCATGTCTGCCTGAAGTGGAGACTGAAAAGGCAGAAAATGGAATACTGCCCACCGGTATCCTCACTGGATCCAGAAGAGATGGTGCCTCTCTTCCCATCTACTTTTCCAAAGAATTCTGGCTGGAAGTCCTGAATGAACGGGGCATTTGGAAAAGAGATGCCTGGCAGAGCTGATAGAAAGAGCAGTCCAGAGCAGGCAAACTTGAGAAAGGTGTTGAATCAAATCTTTTTCTTATCCCATAGTTTGGACAAGCTGCCTTCTGAAAGACAACCGGGGAGGCTGGACCTCCTGGTAACAACTGACTGCCTTGTCTCTAAGGTGGCATCCCAGACCCGCATAGATAGATGTCTGAAAGTACGGAACACACAATCCCAAAGACCTGGGGCAGGAAATAGCTCATCTCTCATCTTCAGTGATGAACCAGTTGGTCAGTATTCCTAGCTGAGCTCTCAATATACCCAGAGCAGGAAGACACCTCCGTCAAGGTACATAACAAGAAGACATTAGCTACTCTGGGACACCTGCCCACAGGCCTTGTGGGTGGCTCAGTCGGTAAAGTGTCTGCCTGCATTGTGGGAAACCTGGGTTCAATCCCTAGGTTGGGAAGATCCCCTGGAGAAGGAAATGGCAACCCATTCTAGTACACTTGCCTGGAAAATTCCATGGACTGAGCAGCCTGGTAGCCTACAGTCCATGGGATCGCAAAGAGTTGGACACAACTGAGCAACTTCATTTCCACTTTTTGTTTTTAATCAGTGACTTTCCCTGTGGCAGTCCCCTTGAGAGATTGCAGAATCTGCTCATTTTTTTACTACTTTCCCTCCAACCCCCACTGCGTTTCTAGATAAAATCCAGGACACTCTATTAACTTGGAATTTCAGATAAACAATGAATAATTTTTAGTATGAGTGTCGGAGAAGGCAATGGCACCCCACTCCAGTACTCTTGTCTGGAAAATCCCATGGATGGAGGAGCCTGGTGGGCTATAGTCCATGGGGTTGCTAAGAGTCGGACACGACTGAGTGACTTCACTTTCACTTTTCACTTTCATGCATTGGAGAAGGAAATGGCAACCCACTCCAGTGTTCTTGCCTGGAGAATCCCAGGGACGGGGCAGCCTGGTGGGCTGCTGTCTAAGGGGTCACACAGAGTCGGACATGACTGAAGTGACTTAGTAGCAGCAGCAGCAGCATGAGTGTCCTAGAAAGAAAGAAAGTGAAGTTTCTCAGTTGTGTCCGACTCTTTGCGACCCCATGGACTGTAGCCTATCAGGCTCCTCTGTCCATGGGATTCTCCAGGCAAGAATACTGGAGTGGGTTGCCATTTCCTTCTCCAGGAGATCTTCCCAACCCAGGGATTGAAACTGGGTCTCCTGCATTGTAGGCAGACACTTTACCATCTAAGACACATGAGTGTCCTAAGTATTGTCCAAAAAATCACAGATTAACTGCATCTTATATTTGCTAAACCCTACCCCGAAGGGACTCCCTGAGGCAGCAGATATCTAATTCTGGCCCTGTGGGCAGTGAGTTTTGGTCCTTTCTCCTACACTGAGATTGCTCAATGAGCCCTGATTTTATTACATATGAAAAACTTCCTGTGTGATCTTTAAGGAGATGAGAGATAAAAGAAGTGACCATATCTCAGTGCCCTGGGCATATTTTTGTTTGCCGAACACAGCAGTCCAGTATGGAAACCGGCAGGAGACCTGCAGGATGATTGGTTCTCTGTGAAGCCCCCCAGGTCTTAAGTGCACAGTGCTGGGGTGTAAACTGGAGGCACCCAGGGAGAGCACAGAGGTGACCAAGGCCATGTGAGCTGAAACTGTCAAGACGATTGTTTGACAACACCCCCTCCAAAGATCCCTTGGCTGATTAGTATTGAGTGGTTTTTTTTTTTTTCATCAGTGGTACTGTACTTTGGTTTTGAGAAAGCAACTTGCCCTGAGCCAGAGTGAGAATTAGATAAATGACTCCCTTCACATCAGATTTTTAATGACCGAAACTGCCTGGAGATTTTTGAAACTTTGATGAGTATAAACTGGAAAAACAGTCACTTAGTGTGGCAATCAGTTTTCTACTTCGTAGGAAGTAAAGATTTCGATCATCCTTTCACAGTAGAATCTTTCTTTATTAGACCCTCTCTCAACAGGCCCCTTTATTTACACAAATGTAAAGCCAGCATCGACCCATTGCTTCTTGCTGAAAAGTGTAAAGTTACCATGAATCTGAATGCCATTTAGACTGGAAGCTAATTGTTCCATTTGGAAATAAAAATCATTGTTTGCCCAAATCAGAGCTGCCTCTGAGTACACTTTCCTTGGTTCTGGGCATTGCTTGCAGAAACTGAGAATATTGGGTAGAGAAAACAGAAGAAAAACTTGAGATCCAGATGTTATGCTAGAGGAATTCAATGGAGTTTGGCACAGATCAGCCCATCCCTACTGGACCATAGCTGTCGTCACACACTGTTATTTTTTTTTTTTTTTTGAAATCTGAACCGGGTATACAACAAATACTTTTTATTTTTTTTTTCTTGTTTTAATTTTATTTATTTATTTATTTGCATTACAATAGTTTAATATGAACAATCAGAACTAATTAACAGTATAACAATATTTTACAACTGAAATAATTAAAATAAACTATAAAATTACTACATAAAACAGGTCTGATCTAGCTTATTTACTTTCTATAATCTCTTCAGTGCTGCAAAACCATTTATTTCTTTTTTTTTTTTTTTCATGTTTTAATAAACACTTCGTCTTTTTGTATTGCTTTTTTTTTCATCACAATAATAGAAATATAACATCATATATCACTGTAAAACACATTTCCACATAAATGCTGATAAGCACAAAATATTTTTCATCATTTACATTTTAACTGTAATAATATATGGCAGAATTAAAGCTGCATCCATCATGAGTCTAACTCACCTTGCTGTAATGAATTTTTAAATGTAATGGTTTCTGTCGCAAAGTAAAATCGTACATAATGTCTAGGGACACAGTACGCTGGTGGATGGGTGGATTTGGAAAATGGAAATGCAACTTCATTTTTAATTAGATTTATAAACTTCACCACCTCCACCTCCAGCCAGACAAGCAAAAGCTGAGGGAATTCAGCATCACCAAACCAGCTCTCCAACAAATGCTAAAGGATCTTCTCTAGACAGGAAACACAGAAAGAGTGTATAAACTTGAACACACACTGTTATTTAAAACTGAGTTATACAGAGTATACTGAGGTTGGGCTCAGGTAATGAATTGTCACGTTGAGGCATATAGGGCAAGTTCACCCCCTAGTGGTAGGGGTTGGGATTGTTTCTTAAGAAGTGAGAAATTCGCAATGTCAATCATTCCAAGAAAGACCAAATATTAATGTATCAGGATTAGGTTAAACCCCAATAAGTGTATCTTAAACATATAAGGAGTTGTTTAATCTTTCTAAAAGAAAGGCTAGAAGTAGACAGTCAGAGCTGTTAGAGTAGCTACTCAGCCTTAATGAATGGCTTCTTCAGGGTCACAGGATGGCTGCTAGAGTGCCAGTCATCATATCCACATTGCAGCCTGGAAAGAAGCATAGTGGAAGAGGAAAATATAGTGTGTGTAAGTGAATGTGTTTTAGAGTGAGGTCTCTGAGTTGATTCTCCTTTAAATAGCCTTTATAAAGTCTCTCAAACACTTCCAAAGCTGACTGAGGGGTTGAGGAATATTCTTTTACCTGGGCACTTTGCTACCCTCAATAAATGAGGGTGCTATTACGGAGGCCAATATTTGGCTACCTGATGCAAAGAACTGGCTCACTGGAAAAGACCCTGATGCTGGGAAAGATTGAAGATAGTAGGAGAAGGGGTTGACAGAGGATGAGATCGTTGGATGGCATCACTGACTTGATGGTCAGTGTCTTGTGGTTTGGCTGCTTTAGGAGACCCCCCCGCCAACCCCGAGAAGAAAAACAAAAGCAGGAAGGACAGACTCCCAATCACTGTTAGGATGACCGCTTTGGTTTGTCCTGGACTGAGGAGTTTCCGGGGCCATGAGACATTCAGTGATAAAACAGGGGAAATTCTGGGCAAACTGGGTGAGCTGGTCACCTTAATAACACATGTAAGAAAGCATCTTGTAGGGAACCTTAATTTGCCTGGGGGCAGGGCTAATTGTCTGAGATGCAGCAACTGTAGACCCAGAGTCATGGGGCTTTTTAAAAAATATTCTGTAGAGGAGTCTTATGTTCACAGTCAAAATGTGAGAGGAAGGCACGGAGATGTCACACTGCCCCCCATATGTGCAGCACCTCCCCTATTTTCAACAACCCTGCAGACACAACATTTGTGACAACAGATGAACCTACCCTGACACAGCATCATCATAAACCATAGTTTATATCACGGTTCATTCTTGTGTTGTACGTTCTATGAGTTTAGACAAATGTATAATGACATGCAGCCACCATTATAGTGTCACCCAGAATAGTTTCACTGCCCTAAGAATCCTCTGTGCTCTGCCTATTCATTCCTACCTCCCCAAACCTTGGCAACCACTGGTCATAGATTCCTTTTTCCAGAATGGCATATAGTTGGAAACATATAGTACACAGCCTTTTCAGACTAACTTCTTTCACTTGGTAATATGCATTTAAGTTTTCTCCATGCCTCCATTTTGGCCACCAGACGTAAAAGGCCAACTTACTGGAAAAGACCCTGATACAGGGAAAGTTTGAGGGCAGGAGGATAAGAGGGTGACAGAGGATGAGATGGTTGGATGGCGTCATCGACTCAATGGGCGTGAGTTTGAGCAAACTTTGGGAGATACTAAAGGGTAGGGAAGCCTGGTGTGCTGCCATTCACGGGATCACAAAGAGTTAGACATGACTGAGCGAATTTAAGTGCTGAATAATACTCCACTGTTTGGATGTACCACTGGTCTTACTTTCACTGGTGTGAACTGTGGGAAATTAGTTCTGATGATGCCTGTGGTTTACGATTCCACAAAATCTACCCCTCAGAATAAAATTGTATCTCCACTAGAGTACAGAAGAGAAATAATTAAGCAGGTTAGAACAAACATGGCAATAAATGAATGAAAAATAAATCAGTTCAGTTCAGTCACTCAGTCATGTCCGACTCTTTGTGATCCCATGAACTGCAGCACGCCAGGCCTCCCTGTCCATCACCAATTCCCGGAGTCCACCCAGACCCATGTCCATTCTGTCTGTGATGCCATCCAGCCATCTCATCCTCTGTCGTCCCCTTCTCCTCCTGTCCCCAATCTTTCCCAGCATCAGGGTCTTTTCCAATGAGTTAGCTCTTCGCATCAGGTGGCCAAAGTATTGGAGTTTCAGCTTTAGCATCAGTCCTTCCAATGAACAACCAGGACTGATCGCCTTTAGAATGGACTGGTTGGATCTCCTTGCAGTCCAAGGGACTCTCAAGAGTCTTCTCCAGCACCACAGTTCAAAAGCATCAATTCTTCAGCCATCAGCTTTCTTCACAGTCCAACTCTCACATCTATACATGACTACTAGAAAAACCATAGCTTTGGTTAGATGGACCTTTGTTGGCAAAGTAATGTCTCTGCTTTTTAATATGTTGTCTAGGTTGGTCATAACTTTCTTTCCAAGAAGCAAGCGTCTTTTAATTTCATGGCTGCAATCAGCATCCGCAGTGATTTTGGAGCCCAGAAAAATAAAGTCAGCCACTGTTTCCACTGTTTCCCCATCTATTTGCCATGAAGTAATGGGACCAGATGCCATGATCTTAGTTTTCTGAATGTTGAGCTTTAATGGAAAAGTCCGAATTCCATAGCACCACGTATAGACCTCTCCAAACAGTCTGTGCTTGCTCGCAGCACAGCCTTTTCTCCTATCCACCACTCCTGCTGTCAAGCCATGCCAGGTCACCTCTCAGCTCTGTCACGTCCTGAATCTATCACGCTGCTTCCAATGTCTCTGCCTGGAATTCCTGCCCCCACTTCATGTGTTTGGTGAACCCCAACTCTTCCTTCAAGTCATCTGTACGGCACCTTTGCTGAACCTCCACAGACAGAGCTGGGTACTCCCTTCTTGAAGCCACTTGCACACCCTGGCATGTCTCTGCCATGCTAAACCGAATGGCAATTGAGTAACAGTCTGCTTCTCCCACTGACCAATGAGCTCCCTGAGGCTAGTAAGCCTTCTTATGTAGCAAAACTCAAGTACATGATACACAAAATAGATGCTTAATTAATGTTGGTTAATTAAAAGAGTTAATCAGCATATATTTATTCAATTTTTCTATTTAGGGCATCAGAATATTGACTGCAATTTTCACTGGATCCTCTCTGTTCAGCTTTATTTGTTAAAATACCTAAAGGATTTATTTCATGTGGGACTTTATAAATATACACCAAGAAAAGGGTTCACTGGAAACATCATCATTGAGAGTAACTAAAATCTATAAATACAACAAAAGAATTTATTAGAAATACTATTTAATTGGGAATAAGTAAATCTACAAAATGGGATAAACTATGTTATCCTTCCTTAACAACTTAAGCAGACACAAAACTAGCAACAAATATTTACAGTGCATTCAGATATTAATTCATGTTGCTTCTCCCTCTGGAATTAGACAAGTTTTGCCATGAAATTAAAAGACGCTTACTCCTTGGAAGGAAAGTTATGACCAACCTAGAAAGCATATTAAAAAGCAGAGACATTACTTTGCCAACAAAGGTCCGTCTAGGCAAGGCTATGATTTTTCCGGTGGTCATGTATGGATGTGAGAGTTGGACTGTGAAAAAAGCTGGTGGCCGAAGAATTGATGCTTTTGAACTGTGGTGTTGGAGAAGACTCTTGAGAGTCCCTTGACTGCAAAGAGATCCAAACAATCCATCCTAAAGGAGATCAGTCCTGGGTGTTCATTGGAAGGACTGATGCTAAAGCTGAAACTCCAATACTTTGGCCACCTCATGGAATGACTCACTGGAAAAGACTCTGATGCTGGGAGGGATTGGGGGCAGGAGGAGAAGGGGATGACAGAGAATGAGATGGCTGGATGGCATCACCAACTTGATGGACATGAGTTTGAATGAACTCTGAGAACTGGTGATGGACAGGGAGGCCTGGCGTGCTGCGATTCATGGGATCACAAAGAGTCGGACACAACTGAGCAACTGAACTGAACCGAAAAAATATAGCTAATGCATTAGATAAGACAGGGTAAGCCAGGGCTTGGTAGGAAAACAAATCCACAAACCAAAACAAACCCCAAATCGCAGTGCTTTAACACAGTGAAGGTTTGTCTTCTATTCATGCAAGTCTCCTCCATCTACACCACCTCTCACACACTGAACACCCCTGAAAGATCCGCGGGCTACTTCACTCTGCTCACCTCCCATTGGTCAGCACTCAATCACATGACCCTGGTGTCTTCTGGGAACTTCAGAGAAAACCACAGCTCATGAGGGGAAAGTCCTGGGTCTGCTGGGAGGGGGATTCTGAGGTGGACAGTGGCACTCAGAGCTTCTCTAGGGGAGTGCTCTTGGAGTCCACATCTGTGGAGTTGGGCAGAGTGACAGATCCAGCCTCAATGTAGTCACCTCAGGAGTCCTGGCTGACTTTGTGAGGGGTTCTATAGACCAGATACCTTCAGGACTGTCCTGAATTGGGGCAAAAGGGCTAGACTTTTGTACCCCTATGTGAATACAGGCACCAGATCAGGTGTCCTGGGAAGAAGTGTAACCCTGAGTGAGGCCCCTCCGCCAAGGCAATTCCAGAGGACTGAGCCCTGAGGGCTACTTGCTGGCAGCTGGGGAATAAGCCAGCTCACATCTCTGTCAGGAGTCTGGGAGCCTCATTCATCACAGCCCTCAAACAGTGAGCTCAAGCTCCCTTCCAAGCAGATGTCTCTGCATAGATGACATTTGAATCCTTTTTCGTCATCCTGGCTCTAAACCAATCATTGGCTTGACCTGTGAACCACACCAGTTGTCTCCCCTAGGAATTCCTCTAAGCTTAGGCATAAATTACATTCTTCATCCCTAACTGCTTTAGCTATCCCTGCTGGCTACTGCACAGGTTCGGGCACTGCTAACCCTCCTCCGCCCCCAAATGTTCTACAAAATTCCTGCTGCCCACTTAACTAAAGAACAGCTTGTCCTCATCTGCACCAGCTCTTTGCCAAGATCACTATAAATCAGGGGTATCTGTCTCTCTTTGAGCTGCTTCTGGCTGCCACAGGCCAGGACTCTTCTACAGTAAATAACCTCTTCCAGACTAGACTTCCTGTTTAACATTATCAGACATCTATTCCTCCAGTAGTGGGAACCAGACTTGATTTTTCTGTTTAACAATTTCATGCCCACTATCCATTGATTACACTGAAAACAGCACAGCCCTGTTGCGGAACATGTGTACAAATCCAGCATTTGTATAATGGGTATCCTGTGGCAAAGGGTGTAGACCTGAATCCCCATGTTCCAGAGGATGCTTCTGGGATCCCACTTTACTTGATCTAACTGCGTTATTTTCTGTGGAGACAATACAAATGACTGACATTTATTACAAAGTACTTTACACTTGATAACGCACTTGATAATTTTCACAACTAACCTACAAAGAGATACTATCATTTTTTTTTTTGACTTACATATAAGAAAACCAAGGCACAGACTATTGTAGACACTTGCACAAGGTCAGCTGAGGCATAAATTGTGGAATCAGTATGGACTACCCTGGTAGGCTGACTGTGAAATTCAGGCTTGTTATCACTATGTCATACAGCTTGTAATGCCCAGGGTTTGGGCCCATAAATTAGCAGGACATATTTGTGTGGATCCTCTCATTAGAATCATTTAACCCACTGACGTCCAAGGCCTCCATGGAAAGTCCAATAGGGAATGAAGCCCTAGCTAGGCACTCCCTTCACAAGCCAGGAAAATGAATTAAAAGTGAGTCAATTTAGGAGGAGGAATTCTTCATCAAAGCTTGGATCTAGTCAGTCAGTTCAGTCGCTCAGTTGTATCCAACTCTTTGTGACCCCATGGACTGCAGCATGCCAGGCTTCCCTGTCCATCACCAACTCCTGGAGTTTACTCAAACTCATGTCCATTGAGTCGGTGATGCCATCCAACCATCTCATCCTGTGTCATCCCCTTCTCCTCCTGCCTTCAATCCTTCCCAGCATCAGGGTCTTTTCAAATGAGTCAGGTTGTCACACCAGGTGGCCAAAGTATTGGACCTAGTAGTAAATTATAAATGTATGGACTTTAAGTCAGATATGCTAAGTTGCTTCAGTCGTGTCCTACTGTGTGTGACCCTATGGACTGTAGCCACCAGGCTTCTCTATCCACGGGATTCTCCAGGCAAAAATACTGGAGTGGGTTGCGATGCCTTCCTCCAGGGGATCTTCCTGATCCAGGGATCGAACCTGCATCTCTTATGCCTAATCTGCATTGACAGGAAATGGCAACCCACTCCAGTACCCTTGCCTGGAAAATCCCATGGACAGAGGAGCCTGGTAGGCTACAGCCCATGGGGTTGCAAAGAGTCGGACATGACTGAGCAACTTCATTTTACCCCTAGCATCATCATATGATATAGCTTACATGCAGAATCTTTACAAAATGATACAAATTAACTTATTTACAAAACAGAAACAAACTCACAGACTTAGAGAATGAATTTATGGTTACTGGGGGAAAGGGAGAGGGGGAGGGATAGATTGGGGTTTAGGGATTGACACCTACACACTGCTATATTTAAAATAGATAGTCAACCAGGACCTACTGTATAGCACAGGGAACTCTGCCCAATATTCTGTAATAACCTAAATGGGAAAAGAATTTGAAAAAGAATAGAGTCTTGGATACGTGTTACTGAAACACATTGCAGTACACCTGAAATGAACACAGCATTGTTAATTAATAATACTCCAATGCAAAATACAAATTTTTTAAATGTATGAGCTTCGATGTTTTTAGTATGGGACAACTAATGAGTATCTTTGTGAATCTGAATTGTGGTACCATGAAGCAGTAAGGTAGTAAAATACATTTAGATTTGGAGGAGAGATGGCAACCACAACTTGTGGGTATGGTCAGGCAGGGCTGGAAGAGCAAGCTGTCTCCTAAGATGTGGAGACTTGTGTCTGTCCCTGAAGAGCCATGGCAGATTGAAGAGCCGTGTGACTACTGCCCCATCATTCTCACCCGCCTCTGTTTTCACAGGAAGCCTGTCTGTAAGTTATAAGGTGGCCTCCTTTATATGAAATTGCCAGGTGAGAGTCAGGAGACGCCCCAGGAACATGATCTCAAAGCTGGACAGATCACTCCTTCTTCTTCAGGTGTGATGACATGATAGAATCTGTCCACACTGCATCCCCTGGGAAATGGGGCTGGAAGGACGCTGGTGCTGGGGTTTCTTTGACAGGAATGCCAACCTGTCATGTCGGCTCCAGTGTCAGGATACAAATAGCTGTAATGAGGCCATCAACTGAGCTTAGTGAGTCCTGCCCGGTGATGAAATGTGCTAGCAATAGTCAGGGTCTGAAGGTGATTTGGGCCTGACAGCTCAGTCTCCAAACCACATTTTCCATGTGTCAGGAAAATGAACACCATGTCCACTGCATATGGTTTTAGCAATTAGACTTTTATTAATACCGCAGAGCAGCTGGAACTAGAAATAGTCTCAAGTGCTCACATTCTTTCAACATACAAATTTCCAGAGTGGTGTCAGCTGCAGGGGCCAGGTTTATTCATCTTGGGCCAAAATTCTCATACTCTTGACCCCAGGTTTTGGGGCCTGAACTTTGTGGCCTTGTGAAAATATGGCTGCAAAGTGCCACTCTGGGGAATCAGACCTTCCTCATAAAAGTAAGTGTATTCTCCCCCTGTGCCTTTGTTTCCCCCATTGTGAATGGTTTGCCTTTTAGAAAGGAATGCTCCTTCCTGTGTTGGGGTTTCATTTCTCCCCCAGTAGGAGTGCTATTGTTCATAACACTCTTCCCCTAGGCCTCACCCATACCCCACCAAGGTTTCTCCCTGATGGGGAGAATTGGTCTAACCCAATAGCCTACCCAATGAGACCCTTCTGTGGACCTGCCTCAGTTTCCCCCAGGGATGCCCTTACCTGAGGGTGCAGAGATGATTTCCACTATAGAACCACTCTGGGTACATGCAACTTCTTTCTTGAATGCCCTACATCTACTCACTTCCGCTGGTGTCATCCGTTGTATCCCAATTTATGTTCACTGCAGAAATGAAGGGCTGCGCTGGTAGCTCAGGTGATAAAGAACCCACCTGCCAACAGAGGAGAAGCAGGTTCAATTCCTGGATTGGGAAGATACACTGGAGAAGGGAATGGCAACCCACTCCAGTATTCTTGCCTGGAGAATCCCATTAACAGAGGAGCCTGGTGGGTTACAGTCCATGAGGTCATAAAGAGTTACCTCCTGAGTGTCCTGGTCATTCCAGATCATTCTTTCCCCCGGATTAATCCAGAGAAATAAAGGAGGGAGTTGTGAAATTAACTCTTCTCCCTGACAAAGAATGAAGACAACTTACACTTTAAGAATGAGATTCAATGTCACTTCCTCCAGAAAGTGTCTCCATTTATTTTTTCCTTTCCGATGAATTCATGTCATATTAAGTACAGTCATCCCTTGATATCCTCAGGGGATTGGTTCTAGAACCACTTCCCATACCCAAATCTGCAGATTCTCAGTTCAGTTCAGGCGCTCAGTGGTGTCCAACTCTTTGTGACCCCATGAACCGCAGCACACCAGGCCTCCCTATCAGCAACTGCTGGAGTCTACCCAAACCATGTCCACTGAGTCGGTGATGCCATCCAACCATCTCATCCTCTGTCGTCCCCTTCTCCTCCTGCCCTTAATCTTTCCCAGCATCAGGGTCTTTTCAAATAAGTCAGTTCTTCACATCAGGTGGCCAAAGTATTGGAGTTTCAGCTTCAACATCAATCCCTCCAATGAATGCCCAGGACTGATCTCCTTTAGGATAGACTGCTTGGATCTCCTTGAAGTCCAAGGGAATCTCAAGAGTCTTCTCCAACACCACAGTTCAAAAGCATCAATTCGGTGCTCAGCTTTCTTTATAGTCTCACATCCATACATGATGACTGGAAAAACCATGCCCTTGACTAGATGGACCTTGTTGACAAAGTAATGTCTCTGCGTTTTTGTATGCTGTCTAGGTTGGTCATAACTTTCCTTCCAAGGAGTAAGCGTCTTTTAATTTCATGGCTGCAATCACCATTTGCAGTGATTTTGGAGCCCAAAAAAATAAAAGTCAGCCACTGTTTCCCCTGTTTCCCCATCTATTTCCCATGAAGTGATGGGAACAGATGCCATGATCTTAGTTTTCTGAATATTGAGCTTTAAGCCAATTTTTTCACTCGCCTCTTTCACTTTCATCAAGAGGTTCTTTAGTTCTTCTTCACTTTCTGCCATAAGGTTGGTGTCATCTGCATATCTGAGGTTATTGATATTTCTCCCCGCAATCTTAATTCCAGCTTGTGCTTCCTCCAGCCCAGCGTTTCTCATGATGTACTCTGCATATAAGTTAAATAAGGAGGGTGACAATGTACAGCCTTGACGTACTCCTTTTCCTATTTGGAACCAGTCTGTTGTTCCATGTCCAATTCTAACTGTTGCTTCTTGACCTGCATATAGGTTTCTCAAGAGGCAGGTCAGGTGGTCTGGTATGCCCATCTCTTTCAGAATGTTCCACAGTTTATTGTGATCCACACAGTCAAAGGCTTTGGCATAGTCAATGAAGCAGAAATAGATGTTTTTCTGGAACTCTCTTGCTTTTTTGATGATCCAGCAGATGTTGGCAATTTGATCTCTGTTACATAAAATGTCATAGTTTGCATATAACCTTAAAACCTCCTGTATACTGTAAATCACCTCTAGATTACTTATAACACATAAAACAAGGTAAATTTTGTGTAAATAGTTGAAAATACAATGTAAATGCTATATGAAATATTGCCAAATTGCAGAAAATTCGAGTTTTGCTTTTTGCAATTTTCTGGATTCTTTTTTCAGAATATTTTTTACTGTGGTAGGTTGAATCTGTGAATACAGAACCCACTGGGTTACCATATTCAAATACTTCTCATAAAGAGAGGCCTGGAAACGCTTCTTTCCTCACAGACCTCTGAAGGAACCAACCCCACCCACACCTTAATCTCAGTCTTCTAGCCACCAAATCTGTGAGACCACAAATTCCTATTATGTAAGCCTCAAGCCTTCCAGTTTGTAGTACTTCCTTACAACACTTCTAGGAAACTAGTACAGGTATACTAAGAGACCTTTTGCTTTCCACAATTTTTCCCTAAAATTTTTTAAATAGAAAAGTATAAAGAAGAAACTAAGCCAGAAAAAAAATGGTTTTCAGTTTGGAGAAGGCAATGGCAAGCCACTCCAGTACTCTTGCCTAGAAAATCCCATGGATGGAGGAGCCTGGTAGGCTGCAGTCCATGGGGTCACTAAGGGTCGGACACGACTGAGCGACTTCACTTTCACTTTTCACTTTCACACATCGGAGAAGGAAATGGCAACCCACTCCAGTGTTCTTGCCTGGAGAATCCCAGGGACGGGGGAGCCTGATGGGCTTCTGTCTATGGGGTCACACAGAGTCGGACACGACTGAAGTGACTGAGCAGCAGAGCAGAGCAGCAGTTACCCTGCACAGAAAACTCCTGCTGTTTATATATGCATTATCCTGTTGGCTTCCCTGGTGGCTCAGTTAGTAAAGAATCCGCCTGCAATGCAGGAGACCTGGGTTAGATCCCTGTGTTGGGAAGATCCCCTGGAGAAGGAAATGGCAACCCACTCCAGTCTATGGGGTCACAAGAGTTAGACAAGATTTAGTGGACTAAATCACCACCACCATTCTGTTATATATATAATTTTCTGTTTTATATGTAATATAGATTATATATAACATGTATAATCCCAATATACTATATAGTGCATATGTTATATACATGTATGCATACATACATACACATGCATAAGTATATGACATTCATATATACATGTATGTATGGAATATTTGTTCTGAATTATCCAATTCAGATACTTCAAAATAGTTTCAAAAAAAAAGAAAGAAGGAAAAAGAAAGGTTTTACTGCTTAGTCCCTTGTCCATGCTGTTAATAACCACTGTGAACACTTAACCACTGATTCTCCCCATTCTCCAATTGTTTCTACTAACAACTATACATTGATCTATCTTTTTAATTCATGCACCCTTCTTTCCCTTTCTGTTGTCTTTAAGTGATATGTTGGAAACCCACTCATATCAGCACACACTGAGCATCCTTATTTCTTTATGGCTGCACCATATTCTGCCATGTGGATGCGCACTGATTCGTGTAACCACAACTCCCAAGAGCCTGGATTTTCTGCTCAGCTCTCCTAGGGTGGGTTAGGAATGTGTGGGAGTACCTTAGGAGGTGGTAGGACGAGAGAATGGTACGGAGAATGGAAGTGTTTTCCCTGAAGTGGCACAGAGAACTAACAGAAATGGTTCTAGCTGTTAGGGCTGTCAAGACATTTTCTATAATTATGTGATCATTTGTCACCAAAACAATGGAAGGATGTCACTTCTGTAGGGGAAACACCTCATAACTGTGTATTTACAAAAAAGAACAAATACAAAATTTGGACACACAAGTTCCTAACCTGTTTACAGCTCTTACAGATGAAGAGTTTTAGTGAGTTAAATACATACGTTAAATGTGCAAAAATACAACAAGTTTCAAATAGTTTGTAAAAGTAATTGATTGACATCAGGAGAACTAGAAATGTAATAATAGAATTTAAATAAAACTTTTATGTAATTGACAAATGGGAATAAAAAATTAGTATTTTGATTTAGTAAGAGCTACTACTGTTGTCCCCATTTGTATCCATATGTCTTTGTGAGGGGTCTAGATTTCTTGTTCTTGCTATAAGCTGTTATAATCCCTAAAACTAAGAATCAGAATAAGCCAAACGTAACCAGATCTTCCTATTGCTTTATTTTAGAGCATGTTAAATCCAATGAAGCGTATATTTATCCATACTTAATTTCTTAAAGTATTATTAATTATAACTATTAATTTAGTAAAAGCAAAATGCTTTTTGTATATTAGGACAAATTTAGCTTTTAAATTATTTCTTTCATGTATGCAGTCAGTTTGTATTTTATATATGTTGTATTTTGTACATACTAGTACATTAATATATATATAAACTTACTAATATACACAGTAATATATGGGGCTTCTCCTGTGGCTCAGCAGTTAAAAAAGAATCCGCCTGCAATGCAGGAGATGTAGGGAACACAAGTTCAATCGCTGGGTAGGGAAGATCCCCTGGAAGAGGAAATGACAACCCATTTCAGTATTCTTGCTTGGAAAATGCCATGGACAGAGGAGCCTGGCAGGCTACAGCCCCTGGGGTCACAAACAATCAGACATGACTGAGGAGGACATTAATATATATTATGTGTATTTATATATTACACACACACTAGAGGTTTGGAATCAAAATTGGTTTTATTTATAAGGTTGCAAAATCAAAAAATGTTTGGGAAACCATAAATTAAACTGCTAGCTAATTTATTAATAGCAATAATAGAAAACTAATAAAAAAAAAACTTCAAAATGCTGAAAGAAAATAAATGACCCTTTAGAATTCTGTTCTCAGCTAAACTAAAATTCAAGAGTGAAAGCAAACTAGACATCATCAGGCAAGCAAAGGTTGAAACAATGGCTAGTTCACAGGCCCGCTGCTGAAAGAATTCTGAAATCTCTCCTTCTCTGAGAGAAATCATGGGAAGCCAGAGGCAAAGGCAAATTAAGTGACTGATAAATACCTGTGGAAGTCTAAATGAACAGTGATCACAAACCAACATAATGATGATTTGTTCTGGGGATTATAAAAACTAAAATACTAGACAAAATATAGTACTAGACAAAAGCATACAATACAAGAAAGAGTGGTTAGAATGAAAGGAGTAAAGCAATGCTCAGGAAGCAGGCAAAAATACTGATTTACTTGAGGTTTCATTATGTTGAAATTCTGGTGTGAAGATGACAGCAAAAACTGGTATTTTCTGCATCCCAAAGCATCAAGAAGAATAAAAAACTAAAAGTTGACCTTCAATTTTAGCAAAACAGGGAGAGAGCTTAAAGTTGAGTCATAAAATAAGTGGAAATGCTCCCCCAAAGCTGTGGACCTCAAGCAATGGGGTACATGAATTGGATCATAAAGAGTATTAGTGGCTGCAAATCTCAATAAAAGTTAACAAAAGCTTCTCAGAGGTAGAGTCTAAATCTTAATTCTAGAGCAGTGGGAATGTGTATGGGCAATGGTGGCAGAATTCCCTGGACTGGTTTAGTTCCCAGAGGAAGGAGTGGAAACAAAGGAAGAATTACTATATAGATAGGCCAAGAATTGTCCATCAGAAAGATCAAAATGTTCTGAAATTGTTGACTTTTAAGATGATAGTCTTAAAATATATGAACCAGAAATGACCATGATGGCAAAAATAAAAACAAGAAATCCACAATCATAATGAGATATTTTAACACAATGCGCAATTTTAAATAGCTCAAGCAAACAAAATAATTAGTAAACTTACAATGCTTTTGAATTGTGCTGGAGAAGACTCTTAAGAGTCCCTCAGACTGCAAAGAGATCAAACCAGTCAATCCTAAAGGACATCAACCCTGAATATTCGTTGGAAGGACTGATACTGAAGCTGAAGTGCCAATACTTTGGCCACCTGATGCAAAGAACCAACTTATTGGAAAAGACCCTGATGCTGGAAAAGATCGAAAGCAGGAAGAGAAGAGGGCAGTAGAGGATGAGATAGTTAGATAGCATCATCAATACTGTGAACATGAATTTGAGCAAACTCTGGGAGATAATTGGAGAAGGTAATGGCACCCCACTCCAGTACTCTTGCCTGGAAAATCCCATGGATGGAGGAGCCTGGTGGGCTGCAGTCCATGAGTCCGCTAAGAGTTGGACGCAACTGAGCGACTTCACTTTCACTTTCCACTTTCACTTTCCACTTTCATGCATTGGAAAAGGAAATGGCAACCCACTCCAGTGTTCTTGCTTGGAGAATCCCAGGGACGGGGGAGCCTGGTGGGCTGCCGTCTGTGGGGTTGCAGAGAGTCGGACACAACTGAAGTGACTTAGCAGCAGCAGCTGGGAGATAATGGAGGACAGAGTAGTCTGGGGTTCTACAGTCTGTGGGATTGCAGAGTTGAACATGACTTAGCAACTGAACAACAAAATAAAAAATTTAAACAACACATTTAATAACTTCAACATGACATTTCCTATATCTAACAGTTAGAGGGTACAGATTGAATTTATTTTTAAATGACTACATGCTTGACCACAAAGCAAGTATCTAACAGTAATAAATGAATCAATATCATATGGAACACATTCCCTTTCAAAATGTTACTAAACTTAAAGCAAATTACAAAAATGTAACTACAAAAAATGGAAGCATATGCTTGGAAAATTTTAAATACTTCTGAACTATTAATAGGTTAAAATAGAAGTCATAAAGAAAAAATTAAAGTATCTAGAGTTGCATGATCAGGGAAAAACTGCATCTCAAAATTCTGAGATGTAGCTAAATAAGTGCAACAAGAGAGAACATTATGGATGTGGCACAGTGGTAAAGAACCTGCCTGCCAATGAAGGAGACACAAAGAAATGTGGATTTGATCACTGGGTCAGGAAGATCCCCTGGAGTAGGAAATGGCTACCCCCTCCAGTATTCTTGCCTGGATAATCCCATAGACAGAGGAGCCTAGTGGGTTATAGTCCATGGAGTGGAAAAGAGTCAGACACAACTAAGCAACCAACACTCTCTCTTACACTTCAGGTTGCTCAGTGGTAAAGAACCTGCCTGCCAATGCAAGAAGATATAGGAAACAGTGGATTCAATCCCTGGGTTAGGAAGGTCCCTTGGAGAAAGAAATGGCAACCTACTCCAGTATTCTTGCCTGAAAAATCCCATGAACACAGGAGCCTAGAGGACTACAGTCCCTGGGGTCCAAAGAGTCAGAGACACACATATACACAAATACTAAACCCGAAAAGAAAGCTTGAGTACTAATGAACATATCTAATTAAAGAAGTCAGAAAAAAATCACGTGTGAACCCAAGAAAAGACAAAGGAGAGAAGATACAGATAAGGACAAAAATTAATGAAATAGAAAAACAAACAACTGAGCAGCCAATGAAGGCAAAAGATCAGGAGAAAAAGAAAGATGGTATAAATGAACTATTCTGGAAAAGAAAAAATAAAAAGATGTAACCATAGATATATATTTACCAAGTCATGGGACTACTATGTTTGACTTTATTGTAATAATAGTGATATTTTAGGTGAAATGGAAACACATCCAGAAAATAAAACTCAAAAAAAAAAAAGAAAAACGGAATGGACATATGGCCTTTTAAGTATTTAATCAGTAATTTAAAAATCTATCGACTGAGCGACTGAACTGAACTGAACTGATCAAAAAAAAAAAAGAGCTGACACCTCACGGAGTTTTATGCGTAAATTTTTTCCCAACTTTCAAGGAAAATTGAATTACTATCATTAGCAATCTGTTTCAGAAAAAAAGAGAGAGAGAAATGTTTTCCAACTCATTATGTGATAATAATATAAACTTGACAACAGAAATTGGAAGAAACATTACAAAAAAAACACAAAATATAGGAGAATTTCATTTGTTAAAAAATATGTACAATTTTGAAATCAAACATTAGCAAACTGAACCTAGCAGTGCTAAAATAATACATCATAACCACGTTGGTTTACTCAAGGAATGAAAGCTTAAAAATAGACTACAATAGGAAAGCTATTTGTGTAATTTGCTGCACACAAGATAAATAAGAAATAACATGTGATCACCCCAAAAGATGCAAAAAATATATTAAGAAAGTTCTATACCCATTCATAAGCAAATGCCCTTAGCATACTAAAAAATAAAAAGAATAACCCAATAAATTTCATCTACTATTAATCTATAGTGGAAATTTTACTCAGTGTATCTCTAAAATAATTCCACTCATGTTCAGGAGGGAGACAAGGATAACTAGTCTCAAAAGTCCTTATTCACTGGTACTTTTTAAGTACTATCTGATGAAGTAATGATAATAAGAAGAAATAAAATTAATAAAGATTCATAATGAAAAATGAGTATCATTATTTATGGATACTATCTTCAAAATTCCAAGAGAAGAGAATAGGCAACTATTAGAAGAAATACGGAGAAGGCAATGGCAAGCCACTCCAGTACTCTTGCCTAGAAAATCCCGTGGATGGAGGAGCCTGGTGGGCTGCAGTCCGTGGGGTCGCTAGGAGTCGGACATGACTGAGCGACTTCACTTTCACTTTTCACTTTCACACAATGGAGAAGGAAATGGCAACCCACTCCAGTGTTCTTGCCTGGAGAATCCCAGGGATGGGGGAGCCTGGTGGGCTTCCGTCTATGGGGCCACACAGAGTCGGACACGACTGAAGTGACTTAGCAGCAGCAGAAGAAGAAAAAATAAGGAAATTAACAAGTTATCTAATTTAAAATGGATTTTTAAAAATGGTTCCTGAATATCTGCAACAAATGTTTGTGTGTACGGTGTTAAGCCGCTTCAGTTGTTTCTGACCCTATGGACTGTAGCCTGCCAGGCCCCCCATCCTTGGGATTCTCCCGGCAAGAATACTAGAGTGGGTTGCCATGCCCTCCTCCAAGGGATCTTCCTGACCCAGGGATGGAACCCGCCTCTCAGTCTCCTGCATTGGCAGCTGGGTTCTTTACCACTAACACTGCCTGGGAAGCCCACAACAAATTTAGAAAACACAATTTCCAAAAAGATACTATTTATGGTATTAGTGAGCACTATAAAAACTTCACAATATAGCTAACAAAAATGTATACAGTCTTTACAGGGAAATGTATAAATCTATTAAATAATATAAATATATCATTTATCAAGAAGACCTATGTACAAAGATGTATTTCTGACTGGGAAGACTCCATATTATACAAATGGCAGCATTTCCTCATATTAATCTATTGTGATGCACTACTGTTATCAATTCCAATAGCATTCTTCATAGGAATCAAATAGTTAATCCTAAATATTGGAAGAATAATGACTAATGGAAGTCAAAACAAATTTGAGTCTATAATCAACAGAGCTGTATTATAGATCTGAAATTGCTGAGACTAAATCTTAAATGTTTTAACACACACACACACAAATGGTAGCTATGTGAGGTGATGGATGTGATAACTAACATTATTGCGGTAATCATTTAGCTGTATGTGTATATATACACACATATGTATGTATTCATTATGTTGTACAACTTTAACTTAAAAATATTATCAATTATATCTCAGTAAAGCTGGAAAACAAAAAAAAGACAAATTTGAGGACAAAGAATGAGGGACTCACTATATCACTATATCAACTGCTAAGTGTAGCTATTAGCTATAAAAATGTTAAAATTACACAGGGATAGACAAATGGACCGAGATAATGGTATAGAGTCTAAGAACTGACCCATTTATGCATGGGAACTTGTATATAACAGAAATGGTATTTCAAACACTGAGAAAGCCTGGACTATCCTTACGAAGTGCTGAAACACTTAACTTTCTATTTGGAAAAAGATAAAATTAGATTCCTACTTCACCATATAAGCAAAAGTAAATTCCAGATGGACAAAAATTTAAATGCGAAGAGCAAAATTTTAGAATTTTTAAGAAACAATATGGGAGAATATCTTGGATGTAGAATCATGAACAGATTTATTAAATAAAGACCAAATACCCCCAAATCTTTAAAAGATCTATGATCTTGACTACATTAAGTTTTAGAAGTTATTTATAACAGAGGATATCATAAACAAAATAAAAAGGCTAGATACAGTTCAGGAGAAGATATTTGCAATTCGAATAATAACCAGAGTAAATAAAGGACAGTTATAAATGTATAAGAAAAGGATAAACCAGCGTTTTCAAAGGAGCAAAAGATTAGAACTAGTTTCTCCCTTGCTCGCTCGCTCTCACTCACACACACACATACACACAGACACATTCCTGGCTAGCAAACATATAAAAGTGCTTAAGCCTATATATAATCAGGGAAATGTAAATTAAGACAATAAACTGCCTTTACATCTGTCAGACTGGAAACATTTAAGTCTCACAAAGGATTGTGAGGATGTAGGAAAATAGAAATTTGGAATCTGGTAGGAATGTGAATTGGTGTAGCCACTTGGGAGAGCAATTTTTCCATATCAAGGAAAGGAAGGCATATATTCCCTGCTACTTACCAATTCCACTTCCGGGTGCCTGCACTAAAGTAACTATGCACAGGTGCACAAAGATACACGCAGAAGCATGTTCACACCAACAACCACGGAAAAGCAACCCACTGTCCCTCCTTAGAAAAATGGAGAAATCGTGGTATGCTAGGCGGTGGAGAAGGCAGTGGCAGCCCACTCCAGCACTCCTGCCCGGAGAATCCCATGGACGGAGGAGCCTAGTGGGCTGCGGTCCATGGGGTCGCTAAGAGTCAGACACAACTGAGCGACTTCACTTTCACTTTTCCCTTTCATGCATTGGAGAAGGAAATGGCAACCCACTCCAGTGTTCTTGCCTGGAGAATCCCAGGGAGCCTGGTGGGCTGCCATCTATGGGGTCGCACAGAGTCGGACACGACTGAAGCGACTTACAGGCTGTGGTTGGAGTGAATGAACGAGGTATACACTGTATCCACACAACTTGAACAAATCTCTGAAATAAATCCTCGAGTAAGAAAAGCAAGATGCAAATAATACAGACAATATGATTCCATTTAAGTAAATTCTGAATGTACATAAAATGATAGTAATTGTTGTTTTGGACCTACAGATGCTTAGTAGAAGTCCAGAATCATACACGGGATCAACATATATCAACTGGAGGCAGAGATACCTCTACAGAGGGAAGAAGGAAAGGGATTAAGAGTGAAGGGGGAGGGCAGACGGTGGGTAGTTACATATATTTTTTAATCTGGCTTCTGTTATAAGTGGTCTAAAGTAAATGGGAAAATGTTAAAAGCTATTTAATCTGGATGAGGGGCATATGGTCGTCTTTTTTTTTCTTCTACCCTGTCAATATGTTTGAAATAATTCTTAACTGTAAAAAAAATATATAGAAACATTTAAAAAAATCTGAGAACCAGAATTCAAGCCTTTTCCCTCTGAATTTTCTTCAATACAATTTTATACAACTAACATTTGTGCGCATACCCTGGGCCAAGTATAGGAAAGTCAGTTGTCAGAGACATGTGGTCCCAAATTAAAAAACTACATGTCCTAATGAGGAAAACAGTAATAATGATCCCTTAGCTTTTTTTTTTTTGCTATTGTTTGGTACCTACCACTGAGGGAAACAAATATGGCTTTTCATTTGAGCTAAATATAAATGCAACAAGGAAAGACCCATCTGAAGGGCTTTCCCCAGGGCCACACGCTTGGCTGTCACGTCTACAGATGACAGTCACAAGCTCCCTCTGATTGCCAAGGTGTCACTGGACGGCAGCGCCTGTCTTTGTGCACGTGGTGTAACCAGGGCCGCTGGGATTCCAGGCTGTTCACAGACTGCAGGTAGCCTGCTTCTGCAGAGGCCATGTACTCCCAGGATGACCCCAGATAATCGGTTTATCAGGAGAGAGAGGAAAAACATGAGCTCACTATGCACGTAGTAAAAGGATCAGCGATTAACAAGGTTTAGGGGGGGTGCTGGGAGGAAGATAAACAGGCAGAGCACAGAGGGTTTTTTAGGGCAATGAAACTACTCTGTGATACCACAATGGTGGATACATGTCCATTACACATGTGCCCAAACCTATAGAATGCAGAGCAGCAAGGGTGAACCCTAGTGTAGACTATGGACTTCAGGTGACCTAATTTATCAGTGTAGGTTCATTGATTGCAACAAATGTACCACTCTAGAGGGGCATGTTGATTATAGGGGGGTCTGTACATGTGTGGGGGGTGCAGGGGATATATGGGAAATCTCTGTACCTTGCTCTCAATTTTTGCTGTGACCCCCAAACTGCTCTAAAAAATAAAGTCTTAAAAAAAAGCTCACAGTCTTCTTTTGGGAAAGATAAATATACAGACCAAGATACATGGTCCATTAAAAAAAAATTGGTAGAAATAATATGTTAAAAGAATTGGGGGCAGGGGAAGAAATGAGATTGCAGAGGATTTCTTGGAACTACCAAAATTTCAGATCAGCCTTCTTTCTGGTCAATGACTATGTGAAGACTGATCTTCAAATCCCTATCTGAAGGTTCATAAGGTATCATCCCAAGTTGCTATTGACTAAGGATGCTCTATAGAGGTGACAGGAGTCTGATAATTGGGCTTAAACCACTATTCCACTCCCCTCCCTTGCCCATTCTGTCCATACCCGAGGCCATAGCATGCCTAAGAATGTTATTCCAGCATAGAATAGACAACCACCAAGGTGACAGAATTTGGTGGGTTTGAGGGGTAGAAAGGAAGAGAGGGAGAGAGAATGAGTTCTTAGCACTAGCAGGTAAGAAGTAAGAATTACTGTTGTTTAATAATAAAAGCCAGAATCAAGAAGTAGGTGTCCCCAGAATTGAAAAAGACACATGTACCGCAGAGTTCACTGCAGCACTATTTACCACAGCTTGGACTATTGTAGCAATGGAATAATGTACAATGGAAGCAGCCTACATGTCCATTGACAGACAAATGGATAAGGAAGTTGTGGGACATATACACAATGGAATATTACTCATCTGTAAAAAGGAACACATCTGAGTCAATTCTAACGAGGTAGATGAACCTAGAGCCAGAGTGAAGTAATATCACTCCAGAGCCAGAGAAAGACAAATATCATATATTAACACATGTACATGGAATCCAGAAAGATAGTAATGATGATCCTACTTGCAGGGCAGCAAAGGAGACACAGACATTTTGAACACAGTGGGGGAAGGAGAGGGTGGGATGATACGAGAGAATAGCACTGAAACACATACATTACCATACATAAAATTGATAGCCAGGGGGAGTTCCACATATTCCACAGGGAACCCAAAGCCAGTGCTCTGTGACAACCTAGAGGGGTGGGATGGGGAGGGAGGTGGGAGAGGGGTTCAAGAGAGAGGGGGCATATGTATACCTAATGCCAGTTCATGCTGATGTATGGCAGGAACCATCACAATATTGTAAAGTAATTAATCTCTAATTTTTTTAAAAAAGAAATAGGTCTCCCAGCTGAGACCAGGCTAATTGGAACAATAACAAATGGACTGCAAAAAGAAGATCTGGAGGCCTCCTCACTTTCAAGTAAACAACTATAAACTACAAATCAAAATCAGAGTGTGTGTCCCCCAGGGTTTACTCAATGATTCTGTGCAGGCTAAACAATGACCTACAAAGATATCCAGGTCTAATCCCCAGAATCTGTAAATGCTGCCGTGTATGGCAAGAGAGACTTTGCTGTGGGCTTAGATTTAGGCTTTTGATGGGAGATTATCTGGGATTATCCAGCTGGGCCCTAAATGCAGTTACAAGTGTCCTTATAAGAGGGAGACAGAGGGAGCTCTGACACAGAGGAGAAGGAATGTGACCACTGAAGCAAGATGCTCTGTGGCTGGCTTTTGAAATGGAGGAAGAGGCCTTGGGCCAAGGAATGCAAAGAATTTAGTTCTTGAAACTGAAAAAGGCGAGGAATGGATTCTCCCCAAGAACTTCCAAAGTGAGCCCAGCCCTGCCAACACCCTGATTTTGGCCCAGTGAAGCTGATTTCCAGCTTCTGGCCCACCAAGTTCATTGTATTAATAATTTGTTACAGCAGTCATAGGAAACTAATGCAGATTTCTTTGGTTGTTTTGATCAAAAGAGACTTCTAGGCATTTTGATATGGCCTAGATGGTGGCAGCCATTTGACAAGAGTCAAGATTCTGGCCCAGAAGAAGGTGAGGGGGAGTGTGTACTGATATTCTAGGACAAAAATTTGCATGTAAATCTGAGTTGGGGGGTGGCTCTGGGCAACACCACTGTACAGGGGTGAGGGAAGCAGACTGGACAGAGCGGGGAGTTGTACTTTGGGGCAGTAGCACAGAGGCCCCAGCCATCCCACAGGGGGCTCCTGCAAACGTGTCCTGAATTGAGCAAAAGGACTAATGCTTTGTACCTCCAACAATGACCAGCCATCAGACGCAGGTTGTTGTAATCTTGAGTGATTATCACTGTGGGCCACCTACTGCCAACACTGCTCACACCTCAGGGAGGATGTGCCTTGGTCCTGAGGTGAAGATCGGAGCAGCACACGTGTCATCTGCTGTGAGCATGATGAGCAGCCCCCACCCATGAGAGCAGCCCCCACCCAACACAGGTTTATCTGATTAAGTCCCCGGTGCAGAGACACACAGGAAAGTTTCCTATAGAGCCTGGGCTCAGACCATTCCTTCAGAGACATTCCAAACCCTGAGTCTGAGTGATTCTTTGAGAAGCTTGCTGAAAGCAGCTCAGGGACACTTTGAGCAAAGAGGCTGACATAACTCTGAGTGCTTTGGTCTTGGACTGAGGTTTGAAAATAAATCTCCCCATGGAATATTTGGAAAGCCTTCTGAGAAAGCCCCTGAATAAATACCGTCACCCCTTGCGCCATTGGTCACAATTGTTTTGGCCTGGTTTTCTGGGACTTGCACTGTGTCCTGGCTGATAAATGAAGCCATGTGGAAAGCACGGGGAGCCCAGGGCCAAACCCTGTCCCTGCCATCACACCACACTGGGCACCAGCCAGCTCTGTCTTCACACAGCAAGGCCCGAGGCTCCAGGACAAAGCGGAGTTGAGGCTGATTTGCTGTGAGCCTGCCCTCTGGAAAGACCTGCTGTCAGAACAACCTTAAACAAGCCGCAGGCCTTTGATTCCAGCTTTTGTTGTTCTACATCCTGCTAAAAGGGCCTGACTGCACTCATCTGCTTAAGTACTGCCCTGAGCATAATTTAGTGGTACTTTAGTGGCTTGGAACTACTCAGGGACTCAGAGGTGTCACTCCGAACTGACTGTGGTGTCTGAAAGTCTGGGGTCTGGTCTTACTTCTGACACTTCTGACCTTAGATAAAGCACTGCTCTCTGCACCTGCTTCCCACTCCCCCAACAGAATGGGTGGCACAAAATTATCTCTAAGGTCTCATCTTCATGCTCAGAGAATCTGTCTCCTCCTATGGGCATGGAGGTTGCAGAGAAGGACATGCATTTGTACAGATGCTGGAACATGCAAAAATCTGAGAATCTGGGAGCAAATTCCTGCCATCAGATTTCTTTCAAATGGATGAATATATGAATATTTCATGTTGACTTGCATCGGCTGCTTTTGCTCAAAATCAGCAGCTCAGTATTTACTTTCATCACCAAAATGGACCCCTTTCATCAGCCTGTGAATTTTCCAGGGGCTTGTGCATGAGTGGCCATTACATTTTCTTTTTTAATTCACTGGATAATTTTAGCTTAGTGGAGCGGCAGAATAGAAAGCCAGCTAACTTATTTGTCAGAATGTTTGCATTGCAATCAGTGCCAAGACTCACCTTGTGACATTGGCAAGTCATTTAATCCCACTGAGCTGCTGATACAGAAGCTGGTCAAGGTCAACCCTGCCTCCTTCACATGGTAACTGCAAATATCAAATGAAATGGAACTCAGAAGAGAACTCTGGAACCCTTATCAAAATTTAAGCAATTACTATTATTCCAATAACACCTTCAAAGCCACACAACAGGAATCTCTTTTGTCAGTTGCCTTTGTTTGGGATAAACCTTTCCTCTTTAAAGGAGGGATTTTTAGTCAGTGTTATCAGAATACAAGCAGAGCACAAGATTTATTTTGCCAGCTTCTGAGGTTCCCAAGAGAATGATTCCCAGCAGTGAAAGTTGCTAAAATGGTTTGTGAGGTCACCTGCTCTTAGCAGCTGAGATTGGTGGGGAAGGAACTAGCTCCGAATCCACCCAGAGGACTGATGCTCAGGCTTGGCCCTACAGCTGTAAGGGCAATTGCTTATGCACCCTGCAGCACCCAGAGCCACATTGGAATAAGCAGTTCTTTTGGTGCCTTCAGAGCACACATTTGTCAAGTGGCTCTTCTAGTTATGAGGAAGACTGCAAATGTGAACATGGTCACAATACAACAGTCACGATCCTTCAGACTTGAAAGCATGATTCCTTCCAGTTTGCACAAGATCACAGAGCAACACTTCACCTGCTCTCTTCCCGCCAAGATGGACTCTGAGAAAAAACCCTACAAGTGAAAAGACAACTCCAGCAAAAGGTATCATGGCCATAAATGTAGCAGAATGCTGCGTCTAGATCTGAAAACATCTGGAATCAACTGCCGTTCAAAAAGATTATTGAGAAAATGTCACTGCAAGCCAATGATGGCCGATTTCTGACTCTCGCTGTAAGCTTTCAAGAACCTAGATAAGGCAGTGGTAAAGGCAATGCGAACTGTGCCAAGATTAGAATGACTTACAGAAGCTCTCCTTTGATTGACATTTACCGATTCTCCATTTTCCTCTTGGCACCCGTGGGCAACACTGATGCTCAGGGCTGGTGTCTGGGTGGGGACAAGCATGGCCAGGCTGAGGGCTGGGCAGAGTTGGTGTAGATTGGCAGGTGGCCTAAATTCAGAATGAGAGGAAACTCTGGGGGGACGGGGTCTGTTGTTATAGAAACCAGAGTCTTCCTGGGTGCACACAGGCAGGGGCAACAGGTCTCTGGGAACACACAGCAGATAGGCAGGCCTGGAATGGGGTGGTAGGATTCAGTGCCAGCTGACAGGCAGACCCACGCACACTGCACCTGAGAGTGACAGCAGAGCACAGGAGAGGGGCTGGCACCCCTCTGCTCAGGGCTGCAGTCCTGTCTGCCTTCCTAAAGGCAGATGTTGGCTGCCAGGTGTACCCTGCTCAGTCCTCAGCCAGGCAGAGTTTTGCAGGTGCTTGTGGTTACAGAGCCAGCAAAGGTTAGGTCCTCTTAATGGCCCTAATGTCAGTTCCCTGTGGGTTTGTTTCTCTTCAGCCAATTAACTAGAGTTTCACGTGGTTTAAGGTAAAACTCGGAGCCACTTGAGTTACCTTCCTCTCTCCTGGTCTGGATTTCACAAACATGCAGACACACACACGCAAGTACACAGAGTAACGCAAATACAATAAACCAGACACACACTCCAACACGGTCACATTGTCATAAACCCACTGTCATGGGCCCCCCTACACAGACACATTTCTGGTGTTAGAGAAGGCTTCGACTTAGAGGATAACTGTGTTGTTTAAACATCGTGGCTGGCAAGGGATGTTTGTTTCAGAATTGAGAGGTTGCCAAGTTCACAGGAATTTGGGTTTGAAGTAAATGAAGCTCCCGCCCCATTTAGAATAGCTGGGATGCCTCGGTTATTGTTGTTTGTTTTTTAACTTCCCTGAGATTTGTCTTGGTGTGTGGTTTTAGAATAACTCTGCCAGGGACTCGGCGTTTGATGCTTGCTCACTCACTCGTTTTTCCAGGCTTGAAGTGAGGCGTGTAGCATGGCACATAGGAATCTGCCCAGGGTGCCATCCTGAAGGGGGACCCCTTCTTGCTCTCTGCCCTGGGCCAAGAACCTTGACCTCAATTGTAAGACTCTCCCTGCCCAAACACCTCATGTTAGAAATACCCAGTATGGTTCTTTAACCCACGGCCTTACAAACAGCCAACTGAGAACGATTGACTCCAGTTATGAAGAGACAAGGATGTACAGTTTGTTACACGGTCTCAAAGTCATCCATAATAGACTAATTATGGAATCAATTTCCACATTCTTTTTTACCAAAGATTTGTCTGTATATCTCTATCTGATTCTGTTCAGATCTTTTTTCTTTTAATTGTCTCAGTTCTTCCCTAAGTGGTGCCCTCTTCTGTGTCCTTTACCATTGAAATTCTAAGATTGTTTATGTTGATAGAGCAGAGAGATTGCTCTGTGTGTGTGTTAATCACTCAGTCATATCTGACTCTTTGCAACCCCACGGACTGTAGCTCGCTAGGCTCCTCTGTCCATGGACTTCTCCAGGCAAGAACACTGGAGTAGGTTGTCACTTCTTTCTCCAGAGATTGCTGTATTTACCCTAATTCTTCTTTTTCTCCCAAGCACACTGGAAAACTCATTTCCTAACCTCCCAAGCAATGGGAACCATTCATTGAGCCCTGGTGATGACATCACTTCTGTGATCACAAGGAGTACAGTCCCCCCACCCCCACCTCATACAGCCACTACCTCACTGTGACAGAGGTAGGTGTAAGATTTGCTTGTTATAGCACTCAGAACAGACTCTTTCATAGACCAAGGTTAGAAATACTAACTTTGAAGAATTCATTACTATGTCTACTACAGCTCAAAGATTAACCTGAGTAAATTCCTTATTGACCAAATATATATACGCAGAGTTACTCCCATTGGTACAATGGCTATTGTCTGGTGATCCCAGAATGGCTTGCAGTGCTGGAGTTGTTCTTTTCCATGCCACCCTGCATTGCATTGCATGGTAAGGCTTTTAAGTAGTTCATAGCATTTTAGTGCACATAATATGAAAAAGTGTTTCCCATGGTGCAAAATCAAAATTCATTCCTCTCTGGTTCCTCCTGGGTAGTGGTATCAACCAAAGCTCAGACTTACCTTTTATTCCTGAGAGATCCTCTCTGTTCATCTTCAGCATAAGGAAGCATCAGGGAAAAGTTATAAACAGCGAGGCAGTCGTTGGCCAACCATAAACTGAGACCTCTCCCAAGCCTAGTATGTTCAGAACAGTTCCTTTATTGCTCAGAGCTGGATAAACAGGACAATATGGATTAGTAAAAAGGCACAGAATTACGTTATTGAGCTGGGTCATTTATTTATTTATTTTTGATGTGGTCCTTTATTGAATTTGTTACAATATTGCTTCTGTTTTAAGTTTGTTTGTTTTTTTTGCCAGAGGCATGTGGGATCTTAGCTTCCAGACCAGGGATAGAACCCACATCCCCTGCACTGGAAGACAAAGTCTTAACCACTGGACTGCCGGGGAAGTCCCTATTATTATTGTCAGCCTGAATCTTAATCCTGACTCTTCCACTAACTTGCTGGGTGACATCAAACTAGCTGCAATTTCACTTGGCCTCTATTCTTCTCTTTTCTTACCTATCGTAGCATGTAGTCATTTTCTCTGGATAACTTAATGGGGTTCTTGAATTATTACAGAACAAAACAGATAACATATATAGAAATATGAGGAAATTATATTGGGGAAAATGTAAGGAATTATTTAAAGAAAACACCTGTATAGTCAGGTAGTTATAGACTGACCAGACTGCTGTCAGAAAGAGTTTCTCTTTGAAAATGGACATTATGTCTTGGGGTTCACTTGATGGTTTTCCCACTTTATTACACATACAGAAGTGTGGTGCATTGGTTTATGAGTGGGATACGTATCACCACTTTTCTGGCTAGCTTGTCAGATTAGAGATCTTACTCAGTTCCAGTGTCTATTCAAGAGTACTAAAAGTTAAGGACTTCCTCGGTGGTACAGTAGGTAAGAATTCACCTGCCAGTGCAGGGCACATGGGTTTGATCCCTGGTCTGGGAAGATTCTACATGCCACAGAGCAACTAAGCCTGCGTGCCACAACTACTGCATGTACTGTAACCACTGAAGCCCATGGACCTGGAGCCTGTGCTCTGCAACAAGAGAAGCCACTGCAGTAAGAAGCCTGTCCGTGGCAACAGAGAGTTGTCCCCACTCACCACAACCAGAGAAAGCCTGAGGATAGCGGTGAAGACCCAGTGTAACCAGAAGAAAATTAATTCATTAATTAATTTTAAAAAGAGTATTAGAGTTAAGGTTGCCTATGTTCAGTTCAGTTCAGCTCAGTCGCTCAGTCGTGTCCGACTCTCCGCAACACCATGAATCACAGCACGCCAGGCCTCCCTGTTAAAAACTATTAAAACCATGGTTAGATAATTCCACATTTGGGAATTTATCCTGTGAGTAGATATAGGTGAGAAATGAAACATATTAGAGGTTCTTTAGTGTGTGGGATAGTAAAAGGGTAGAAATATCTAGATTTGCACTATAAAGGAGGACTAATCAACTGTGAGCCATCCATGCATGGCAAAATAGGTAGCTATGAATGTTGGAACTCTGATAGACTGATCTGAAACATTCCTCAAGAAATTTCATTAAGCTGAAAAAGCAAGCTGTAGAACAGTGTAAGTTTGATACCATTTGTGTCAAAAAAAATTTTTTTTAAGTATTGTTTGTGTCTGCATAAAATGTCTCTGAAAGAATACCAAAATGCTGGTATTTATTGTTTGCCTCTGGGGAAGAAAATGGATTGGCTCAGAAAGACAGAAGAGGTGCCATTTCATTTTTTAAATTTAAAATCTTTTGAATATATTAACTGTTCAAAATAAAGCAAAACAAAAGCCAGGATTAGATTCACTTTGTTCATTTGTTTGCTCTACAGTAGTAAAAACATACATAACTAAAATTTACCATTTTAACCATTTTTTAGTGGATGGTTCAGTGGTATTAAATACATTTATATTGTTGTGGAACCATCACCATCATCCATGTCCAGAACTTTTAGATCCAGTTCACTTTTAATTCAGAGCCGCCGTACATTTCCATAAAGGACAAGAAACTTGCGTTCCTTCCCCAGGAACAGAAAGCATCAGTGGAAGGTTATTCTGAAGACTTTCCAACTCTTCACTCCTACTCCCCAAGGGTAGATGAATGACTAAGCTGATTGATGAATTGGGAGAAGACTGAAATTCAACCTTCTCTGGATATTCTCTTTCACAGTAGCCTGCCTCAGGATATGCACATTTCCTGCTCCACTGACAAGTAAATTCACTTAGGTAGACCTTGCCCCTCCCCAAGAAGGCCTGCAGTTGGGTGAGGCTCAGAAAGATATGTCTTCATTTGTCTGAGACTGATTCTTACCAATCAGCCTTCTAGAAAAGGAGTTGGCGGCAAAGATTTCAGGAAGCAAGTTACAGCCCCGGGCTGAAGGCACCCAGTCCTAGGTAATCTCTAGGCTTGGATGCAGGCTCCAGAACCGGCCAGGAGAAAGGTCCTGAATCCTGGGATGAACCTTGCGGCTACAGCTGCAGAGGCAAAGCCTGGACTCACCCCTCCCCCACACCCAAGAGCCAATTATACAAGGCGAGGGGCCAGAGCCAGGGTTCTACTATACTAGAAACTTGTGTTGTACTCTGACCACCAAATACTCCAGAGGATGGCTTGGTGTTTTTTTGAGTATAAATGAAAGTGTTAGTCACTCAGTAGTGTCCAACTCTTTGTGACCCCATGGACAGAGAAGCCTGGCGGGTTACTGTCCGTCAGTAAGAATACTAGAGTAGGTAAGAATACTGGAGTAATTCTAGGTAAGAATATTGGAGTAGGTAGGCATTCTCTTCTCCAGGGGATCTTCCTGACCCAGGGATCAAACCCAGGTCTCTTGCGTTGCAGGCAGATTCTCTACCATATGAGTCACCAGGGAAGACTGTTTCCTTAAAAAAACATATCTTTAAAATTTCACAGCCTAAGAGTCAGGGTCTGTTTCCTGGAATCTGACATCTGGCTCCACTGATCATGCCCTAGAAGGCAGAGGGCAGTGGGCACCCAGATATCTTCTACTGCTTCTGTCTCTTGTGTTTTCCTCCAAGGAATACTGCCCCAGCAGGGCTGGTGTGTCTGCTGTCTGGTCATTTGCCGTCATTTATATGCAACATCCAAGTCAGTGCTGGTGACAATAGGTTGATATTTTCATATTTTGACCCCTATGTCTAAATCTCTATCCATTTCAAATTTGGAAGAGGGATATGGAATTGCTTTATATGACTTACTTAAACCTTAACACTTTTTTAAAAATTGCTAAAGTATGATTTTGGCCACTGGCTTCTCCTGTAGAATTTCTCCCAGTTATTTCAGAGAATCCCTTATGGGGTGTCTGATGTCTCATGTCTAATAACATCCTTGCAAAACCACCAAGCTCCCACGATTCTGCTGCCCATGGTCCCCAGGGATCGCTGTGCTGTGGCACATGGCAGTTTGTATAATGCTTTCATCACACTGGCCTCTGAGAAGGGCCCTATTCTGCCCTTCCTCACTAGGACCCAAACATGTCCCCGTGCATTCTTCTTTCCCCACTACCTTGCTTAGGCTGAACTTGACTTAAGGCTGGGGGAAGCACAGGAGGAGACTTAGACTTTCCCCAATCTGAGGGCACTAAGAGATAATGTAAGATATGGTTTCTCTGAACATACAGGCTGATATACTGACTTACAGTTGTTTAAAATTTGACCTGCCTACAAAATGGTCATCACACCCATCTGTGGAAGTACCCAAATCATGCAGACCCATCACCCAAGTCGCAGTGAATGAAAGGAGTTTCTCCTCTTCTCTAGTCTAAGATCAGCCTTCCCAATCTTTATCTCCTGTTCTAGGATCTAGCTCTTCCCTGGGTGATTGACAGCAATGATATTCATTCCTTTCAAGAGAAACATAGCTTTCCTCTGCAGGAGGATTTCTGGACAACCACATCATAATTCAGTACTCTTATAATAGTACTTTCTGGGCTAATCGATCTTCAGTGATATGATGGGCAGGAGACCAGAAGTTCAAACCGGGTTAAATCCTGCCAAACCCAAACCAGTCCCCTTGGTAAGGTGAAGTCATTTTCCACTCACCATTCCCACTCTTTTGCCTTTGGCCTCCTATGAACATTGCCTGAACAAGAACACATCCATCCAAGCAGAACACAAACATCTGCCAGTGGGTGTAAGAAATCATTTTTCTAAGGGAAACATCTGCAGAGATGCAACTCTTTCTGCACCCTCAGCAGTAACCTGTTCCCTTATCTTACAGAGGAGCTTAGCCTCTGGCGTTAATAACATCTTCATTTTAGAGAGCCACACATTTTACATTTTTGTAGTATAAAGACCCATTCAGATGGCTTCCCAAGAAACAGAAGCCTCTACTTTTTTAAGTTTCTACTTTTTGAGTGACATGAAACTAGTAGTGGTCTTAAAATTTCAGTTTTTCCAGGTTGTATTCATTAAGCCTTCAAATAAAAGTCTCAGCCTGGGCACCACATACATGCTGCTAATTTCAGCTGGAGTCCAATCTCCTTAGCACAACCTTCAAGGCACAGCACACTTGGGCCTCTCTCACCAACACACATGAATGTATCTCCCCATAGCCTCAAACATGCATCTCTCTGCCAAAGTTGGGGAAAAGTCTTCCCAGACGATGCTACACTTATTCATGCCACACTCAAGTGGAAAATCCTCCTGATCACTCATATCCTCCCTGCCCCACATCATTGGGTGAAGTCTTTTACTTCAATTGATGAAGTTTATTTCTACGTTTGGATTTCTCTAAGACTGCTCTCATTTATCCACCCACCCACCTACCCAACAGGAGTGCCTCAGGGGCCTACTTGTGCCAGATGCCATATTGGCTCTATAGGGTTTTTGGAAATGGGTATCACAGGCTCATCCCTCAAAGAGCTTACAATTTTGTAGAAAAGTATACAAGCAGCAGGCCACCCCTGTGGCTCAGCAGTCAAGAACCTGCCTGCCAATGCAGGAGACACGGGTTTGATCCCTGGGTTGGGAAGATTCCCTGGCTAAAGAAACGGCAACCCATTCCAGTATTCTTGTCTGGACAATCCTTTGGACAGATGAACCTGGCAGGCTATAGTCCATGGGTTCACAAAAGAGTCGGACACGACTGAATGACTAAACAACAACAGTACAAACAGCAAAGTCGTGTTGCTTTTCCATTCAAGAGCTATTCACATTTCTTTTTCACCGCAAATCTTCAACACTTTTTCCTCTTGCCCCTCATCCCCAATAGTCAGAGAAGAGCCGTTCTCTGATTCCAAATGTCCATACTGTACAGAGAAAATAGATGTGATCAGATGAGGACACCTCAGTGCCCAGCACGAGATCCATCCTTAACCTGGGTTGGTAACCACACTCTCCACCATCCCTCCATCCTGGCGCTCACTTAAGCTAAATGTTTCCGTTTGGACCCAGATTCCTCAGCAATTATCCCCATTCTTTCCTGCATCATCAATTTTCTTTTCTACCGGTTCATTCCCATCCACACACAAATATGCCTGAATATCACACATTTAAACAGAAAATCCAGCTACATTCCTTTGGGCCCACACTCCTCTAGCTACTGTTGCCTTTTTCTGCTCCCACCACTGCTACGCTCTTTAAGAGGGATGTCTCCAGGCATCGTCATTACTTCCTCCCCATCCACACTCTCCCAAACTCTCCAAACCCAGTTGTTCTTTATCCACCACTTTAAGGAAACGACTCTTGTCAGAGTTACCAGTGGCCAAAGCCCTGGGCCAGCTCCATCTTTGTCTTTCTTGGCCTTGCAGCAGGGTTTGGCCTGACTGACCTCCCCATTTCCATAGAGTCATTTCCTCCAGGCCTCTGGACTCCCACTTTCCTGGCTTCCCTGCTCAGCTATTGCTGCCAAGCCTCTTCTCTTGAGTCTTTTTTTTTTTTAAACTAAATTTCTAAACCTTGATGACCCAAGAGTTCTGTCAGGAACCTGCTTCTCTTCCATCTCTATAAACTCCTTCCCCAGCTAACTTCATAGACTCTTGGGCTTTAAACACCAACTGTGCATTAATTATGCTCAAACTGATGTCTCCAACCCAGAACTCTTGAGCTCTAGACCTACTGATTCAACTGCCTAGCTCCATTTGGATGTCTAATGGTCATTTCTCACTTAACCTAGGCTCATCCCTTCCAAAAAGAAAAGGAAAAAAACACTACTGATAACCCATCCAATACCACAGCCCCCAAAACAACAACAATCTTCTGCTCCCTGCCAAGACTTCCCCATCTTATAACTGATGCCACTAGCCAGGGGCAGGTTTTTTAGGCCTAAAGCTTAAATGATTTGCAGAGCCCTCTTCACATAAATAATACAAAATTAAAATACAAATTGAGTGTGACAATAAATATTCATTTAGGCTGAGAAATAACAATGAATTGCAAATTTCAAAATGCTGACAAATACCATAATCATCACAAAATCAAGAAAGGTCATGTAACATTTTATTAACTACCTGCCTGACACATTTCTATCATACTTCTTCCCTTACATTTTGGCTGTGTGCTCTTTAATTGCCTCTTTGTGTAACAACATTTTTATACTATTTTCTGTAGTGAGAAAGATCAGATGGTTTCTCTTGCTAGGTTGATCAAAATTGTTTAAATTATGGGTAATTTTGAAATATTTATTTTACTTTCAAAACTCTTATTTGGTAATAGTTACAGAAAATTCACTTAAAACTTGATAGGCATATACTTTGAACTAACCAGAACTGTGGCAATAAGAATTCCCCTTCAAAAATGGACCTAATTTTCAGAGATTTTATGTGGCAGTTTTCATGCCTGGTACATGGATGGTGATTGGGAGCAAAAAGCCATGAGTAGGATCCACATCATTGCTTATCCAGGTAGATTTTCAGGCCGGCACTCATGGTCACTTAGTGGTTGTTTAGTCACTAAGTCATGTCCGACTCTTTGTGACCCCATGGACTGCAGCACACCAGGCTTTCCTGTCCTTCAGGTCTCCTGGAGTTTGCTCAGATTTGTGTCCATTGAGTTGAACCCCTTCAGGGATCACAGTCTTGTTGTGGCAAAGGGGTTTGCATAACTCAATGAATCTATGAGCCACGTCATTCAGGGCCACCCAAAACACACGGGTCATAGTGGCAAGTTATGACAAAACATGGTCCACTGGAGAAGGGAATGGCAAACCACTTCAGTGTTCTCACCACAAGAACCCCGTGAACAGTATGATAAGCCAAAAAAAAAAAAAGCAGTCACTGAGTACCATGACCCAAATAGCTGCCCAGCACCTCTGGGTTCAAATTTTCTGATGTTGAAATATGTCATAGACATAATTAAGTAATCCCACTTATAGAATTTATCCTACAGGTAGATTCGTTCCCTTTCTTTACACTCTATATTCAATTCATCAGTAATTCCTATAGGCCTTTTCTACAAAGTATTGCCCTAATTCAACGCCTCTTATAGCTCTATTCTTCCTCCCCTATCCTGAGACTCTGTTCTTCCCCTGTGGACAGTTGCCTTAGTCTAAGGCCACCAGCTGTTTGCTGGTTTTATTCTTACTTCTGCATCATCCACTGCCTCATACGCTAGTAACTGGAATGATCTCTCTAAAACACAGCTCAGCTCCTATCATTCTCCTGGTAAACTTCGAATGGCTATGGACTGTATCAAGAAGAATAGGCAGCTCCCTCAGGGCCCTACCCAATCTGGCCCTGCCCATTTCTCTGGTCTCGCTTTGCTCCACACCTCCCGCATCAACCGTGCTCCAGCCATACCAGCCTAATTCCTGCCAGTCATGTGCACCCAAGCATAATCCCAGTGGGACCTGTGTACTTGCTGTTCCTCCTGCTTAGAACGTGCTTCCCCAGCTCTGCATGCTGCCTATGCTTGTCCTTGGACTTCAGTTCAGTGGCACCTGTCACAGGCCTCTCCCATGGTCTTTCTCACACAGCACCCTCCCTCCAGAATTTTACCACTGGCTTCTTCTTTATAGTACTTTTTAGTAAGTTCCTATATTTTAATAAAATGTTTTCTTCTTCACTAGAACACTGACACTCAAACTGAGATGCATATTTCATTTCTTATGTTTAATAAGTAGCTTTCTAAGGGCTGAGGGTATAAAGGGTGAATTTTAAGGGCGCCTTTTTCCAGAGCCTTAATTTCCATGTGAGTATTGACCTGCAGAGGAGACAGTGTGCCTCTCCTTTCCCTACCCACATCACATGTGCTTCTCTGCTCTATGTGCCACTCTCGCATCCTGAATCTCACAATGGGCACAGAAGTCCAAAGCTTGAAAAAAGGGGCAACTGAAATTGATAGCTTCGAGCAAGTAAATGACCTTAATGATAGAATTTAAAGAATAATTTTCTAAATATTATGATGTCTAATGCTTTGCATTCAGCTAAATTAAAGGAAGGCCAAGTAATTTTCTCAATGATCACTAAAAGTTATCTTAACATGGAACATTATGTGGTTTTCTGAATATAACTTAGCAGAACAGAGTATATAGGAATCAAATATATGAATATATAACATTTGTTGCTGTTATTTAGTCATTAACTCATTTCTGACTCTGTGACTCCATGGACTGCAGCACGCCAGGCCTCCCTGTCCCTCACCATCTCCCAGAGTTTGCCCAAGTTCATGTCCATTGAGTCAGTGATACTATCCAACCATCTCATCCTCTGCTGCCCTCTTCTCCTTTTGCTTTCAATCTTTCCCAGCTAATATATAATATATGTAACATATTATATAGTAATTGTATGTTATATTAATCATAAGTTTATATAGGAGCTTAAAGTCCAAAAATATAAATAAATATGACTATAAATTAGAATATAATTGAGTTGAATTAAGAAAACAAAATTCTTTCCATTCCCATCTAATTAGTTATGTGAGCCAGGTTTAGCAATGCTTATATTTATAAAAACAAAAAGGAGAACTAGAAGTTATGTTGAATCCTGTCTCATTCTAACAGGAAGTAATATTCATCCAAGGATATATGAGAAACTGAAAAAAGTTCCATCGATCTCATCAAGAGGAAACTATTTCATAAAATGTTATTTCTTATGTTTAAGTACTTATTATAATTTGTAATATAGTTATGTTGTTTTGATCAATCACATATTAATGTCTATTGTAATGAATAACTGAATCCAGTTGAAAATTTTAACACTAAGAATTTTATAGTCACAAGAATTAAAAAATTAATTTCAATTTACAAAGTGTACTTGAAGATAAATATCAGCAAAAGACTTTCACATATAAAAATATATTACATTAGAATGAAATTCTATGGAGGAAATGGAATGGAAATACAAATTGAAGGAAAGGAATACATTAAAATTTGTGCCTATTAGAGATGAACTTGTTTGTACATTAAAAAATTGGATAATGACCACATAAATAGAAAGAGTTCGTAGGACACTGTTGAGCTTCATCCTGCAGGCCTACAAGGCCTGCCCTTGCCCAGCTTCAAGATCAAAGAAACAGCTTGGAGTTGGCAACAGAGACATCAGTGGTTTAATGGAAAGGGGCGCTTACCCATCAGAAAGGTCCTGAAGCAACACTCCACTGTGTGCAGCTGATGGCAGTCAGGACATGGCAGCAGTCTTCACTCCAGGCAGAGGAGGGGAAGGAATAAAGAGGTTGCTAATAACGGGGAATTGACCTCAGGTGGGCTCACTAGTTACCATAGAAACCAGCAGAGGGGGCACACCCCTCACAGCCCCTTTGATAAGAACAGTCACCAGCTGGGGTCTGGGGCAAATAAGTAGGAAGGTCAGTTGTGTGCACAAGGTACAGGTGAAGCAAGCACTGGTCAGGCAGGGGGTGTCCAGAGAGCAAGAGAGCCATCTTGAGTGGCCATCCAGAGAGTGAAGTGTTACTAGGGATTTTATAGACTTTTCTGTCTCAACAGGAGCAGAAAACCTTTATAAGATATACTTCAAGTGTGTGATTATCACACATTCAACTCACATATTAAACATCTTCTGCCATCAAGCAGGGACTGTCTGCCTTTGAACTCCACCATGCTAGCCACACAGTTAGTGCTGCAGGTCAAAACTACAACAAAGTAGTACCACCTCACACTGGTCAGAATGGCCATCGTCAAAAAGTACAAATAATAACTGCTGGAGAGAGTGTGGCAATAAAGGAACCCTCCTACACTGTTGGTGGGAATGTGAACTAGTACAGCTTCTATAGAGAACAGTATGGAGGTTCCTTTACAAACTGAAAATAGAGCTACCATATGATCCAGCAGTTCCACTCCTGAACATATATCTGGGAAAAAAACAAACAAACATAATTTGAAAAGATACATGCACCTCTATGCTCATTGCAGCACTACTTAAAATAGCAAAGACATGGAAGCAACCTAAATGTCCATTGACAGATGATTAGATAAAGAAGATGTGGTATATTTATTCAATGGAATACTACTTAACCACTAAAAAGAATGAAGTAATATTATTTGCAGCAACAGGAATGGACCTAGAGATTATCATACTAAGTAAATTAAATCAGATAGAGAAAGACAAATATCAGATGATATCGCTTATAGGTGGACTCTAAAAAACATGATACAAATGAACTTTTATACAAAACAGAAATAGACCCACTGACATAGAAAATAAACTGATGGGGTTACCAAAGGAGAAGGGAAGGTAGGATAAATTAGGAGTTTGGGACTAACATATAAACACTATTATATATAAAATAGACAACCAACAAGAATCTACTGTATAGCACATGGAACTAAATAATTTTTACAAAATGTATAAGGGGAAAAATATGAAAAAGAATAGATATATTTGTATGTATAAGTGAATTACTTTGCCGTGCATTTTACTGAAACCGTGTATAGAAACTAACACAACATTGGGACAGTCAGTGGTTAATTAAGAACCAGCTCTTCCACTGCAAGGGGGCATGGTCAGTCCTTGGTGGCTGGGGAACTAATATCCTACATGCTGTGTGGTGTGGCCAAAAAGGAAAGAAAGAAAGAAAGAAAAAGAAACTAATGCAACATTGTGCATCAACTTTACTTCAATAATAATATAAAAAAAGCAACCTCATTAAAAAAATAAGAAATTCAACAAATAAGAATTTAAAAAACAGAAAAAAGAAATTCATTAGATTAAAAAACAGCAACAAAAACCCTGTGTCTCTGTCAAATTGTAGGCAGGAAGACTCCTTTAAATCCGGAAGGTATCCCTTCTAGAAAACTAGAAAGAAGCCTCCCTCTTGCGGCCCACTCTCTTCTTTGCATGTGACCTTGCATTAAGGCATTAAAGTATGAATGGCCTCAATAGCCAGTGATTCATCTAATTACCACGGAAAATTAGACATAGATCAGCTTCCCAAAGCAAAGAAATTGTAACTGGTTTATGGCCCTAAACCATTTCTGTCACCTAGAGGCGGATGTGGCAGCGTGTTCACCTTGGAGGAGTCACTTTGACCAAGCGTGTTAGCAAAGAGCCATAGACATGACTGGCAGAACTCCTGGACTGTAAAGCAGTCCTCGTTGAGTTAGGCTCTGGTGTTATGTCATCAGGCCGCTATAGAAGATATTACTAGAAACAGTCCCATGAAAGTCATTATTTCATTGTTGGATTTATTGTGGGAATATTTTTGAGGGTGTGATTCATTATTTCACACAGCTTCTTTACAAGGAGCCCAAAGGAGAAATTTCTTCAATTTTTATAATCAGGAATAATAATATTTCTCCTGAGCATTTGCCTAGTTTTCTTCTTCTGGGTCCTGTAATTAGCCTCAGTGATCAGGCTGCCGCTGTGTTAACTGCTATGTGGTTTGAGGTGAGTTTGCAGGCCAGTGCCAACAAAGAGACTGAGTCCACTGCAAACATTTTGTGGGTATGTGTGCTCACCTTACTATTCGTCTCATTTTTCCTTCTCTACGCTAATTTTTTTCTTTGTCTACTTTTCTGATATGTTGAATTAATCAAGACCCTCAGTTGAGAGGGGCTAGAAACTCAACTTAAGAAAAAAGGGAATACGTTAGGACTGCTAAGAAAACCCATGAGTTTGTCTAACTTCTGCCACGGCTGGATCTAAGAATTCAAAAATTCTCATCAACACTTAGTGTCTTTTCCTGCATCTCTTAGCTGTGTTCCATTCTATGGAGCCTCCATCCTCAGGCTCCTGCCTACTCCTTGAAAGCTCCTGGCAGTGTCAGACTTATATCACCATACTGACAGCAATGCCAATGGAAGAAGAGCTTCTTTTTCCTCATGATTCCAACAAAGTTTCTAGAATTGAGTTTCCATGGGGGACTCAGCCAAGCCGCAGAGACCAGGCTGATGCAATTTTCAGATGTGCCAGGTGTAGGAACTTATGATGAGATGGTACCAGTTCCACCTGAGAGGTAGCTAGCTCTCCCAAAGAAAATGTGGACATATAAGGATAAAATGGATTTGAGGCAGGAAAAACCAAAACCCACACTAACAATTTATATTAAATTTTATCTTTTAAATGGAAGCATGCCCACTTTCATAAGCTCCCTCATGTATTTTTTAGAACAAAGTGGGGTATTAATAAATACATGGAAAATCAAATTGTAATTTGATTACAATGTTCACTACGATGCTTAGTGAACATGAAATGATATGAATGGTAACTGCATGTATGATTCAAATATTTTATGTCTCCAGGCTCTGACAGCTGAATCATCTGTCTGTACAAGCTGGAACAGACAGGCCACACCTGAGGGTCAGCTCTGGAGACACATGCAGGTTCTTTCTTCCTTGTCTGTCCTTTACTAGAGCTGCAGTTGTCTAACCATCCTGAACTTCCTGGGTTATGGTAATACCATTCATTCCATGCAGCTATAGACAAGTCGATGGAGCCAGAATTGCTTGGCCTTCCAGTTTCAGGCTCGGAAGCCAATCTGTCTTTTGCCTGTCTTTGTATATATCTCATCTCATCCATTATGGACTGACTTTAAGTGTGAGTCTCAGTGCTTGGGAGGAGGATGCTATACTTTCTGAACAATTACAAGGGAGGCAAAGCATTCCTCTTTTCTTTTCACAAAATGTTGTGAGCAAAGGGTGGTGGGAGGGCAGCTGGCATGCCCTTAGTTGCAGGTGGTGGGGCAGACTTTGCCCTCAGATGGCCCACAGCCTCAGGTGGGGAGTGGTGGTTGTTATGTTCAATCGCCAAGTCGTGTCTGACTCTTTGAGACCCCATGGACTGCAGCATGCCAGGCCTCCCTGTCTCTCACTATCTCCCAGAGTTTGCCCAAGTTCATATCCACTGAGTTGATGATGCTATCTAACCATCTCATCCTCTAGCACCCTTTTCTTTTGCCTTCATTCTTAGGGAGTGGTAGAGATGACACTAGGTTGTGGACAATACTCTAAGTATATAGGAAAGGGTCACGCAAGCAGCTTCCCTAGATATCATGGAGAAGGCACTGCAATTTCACCGGGTACCAATATTCCTTGGACTCCTGGGGAAAGATGCTGTGTGAATTGACATTAGCTCCTATAATCCATTGTTATAAGGCTGGCTGAACCTCCACCCTTACCTGCTGCCTATTCTTCCACCTAGGAAGGAGGAGAAATCAGGGATGACAGGCACCCGTCAATGTCAGTTAATGCCAGGAAGCTTCACAATTACCCAGATATGGAGGGGACGAACTCAGCTCGGTAGGAGCAGGATTTTTATTTCATCAGAAACAGGACCAAAGTTCTGTTCATAGGAGGAATAGGAACGGCTCACACAGTACACTGGAGTGGATATTAGCAGAGCAAAGCTAGTCTTCTGGTTCACAAATAGTGTGTGATTTTAGATTATTGAGGAGGAAATGAATGGCAATCTGGAATGGCAAGTCCTCCCCCTCCCCCATCCCTTTCAGGTGCTTCTCCCTCCCCTCATCCACGGGACCACCAGAACTCACACTTCTCCAACCTTCACCTTCCACCCTGGAAGATCAGAGAGAACGGACTGAAGGAGAACGAGGTGGGACAGGGGTGGAGGGGGATGTCCATGGGAGAAGCCCCGCTTCCTGCAGGCATGGGGATTTGCTCCTTTCTGGGGTACAAGGAAGTTAGGAGAGAGGGGCAAAGCCAGGAGCACAATGCACAAATAACTCTCCCCTTCACCTCTGCCCTTCCCCTACTCCCAGCTTGTGCAGCTCCAGATCTTTGAGGCAATAACCGAACGTTTTAAAGAAGAACAGCAGATCTCCTTTAATGTCCAATATGTATTTGTTTTAGGAAAACAGGACATCTAACAAGCAGCAGCAGCTTCCTTTCTTTGACTCTGTGGGTCACTAGGAAGCCAGGATCATCGAGCTAGACAACAACTCTGGTCCCAACAGCTTCTACTCCCAAGCAGATCCCTGGGGTCACACACTGAGGGAGAGCAGAGGAGAAACCTGCCAGGTCAATTACCTATCTGGTCCCTACACAAAACTAAAGGTTCCTAAAGACAAATCTTCCTCCTTGATGGTCCTTCTTCCTCTCCCCTCATTAAAGAAACCAGATTTTGCCCAGAGGAAAATTTTCATAAATGATTATTATTTTTTGGCAAAATCAAGTAAATTATAAACATTTCTTGAACACAGGTTCCCAGCTTGGCACTGTGCCAACAGCGGTAGCCAAGCCAAGACAAAGTGTTGCAGGTGAGAAACACTGCCTCAAAAGACTTCAAGATTGTTAACACAAATGATAGGAAAGTGAACTGCTCAAGGCTTTATGAGAAAAACTTAGAGAGGTTAAGTATATTCCCAAGGGCGCATAACTGGTCAGTGATGGAACCAGCATTGTAGCCTTCTCGAGACATCAAAGCATTTAGCAGCAAAGGCATTAGGGAAGGAACTCTGTGCTATTCATCAAACTCCAGGCTCCAGGTACAAGTTTTCTGAAAAATTAGTGTCAAAGCCTGGACTGGGTTCTGGGCTGGTAACTTTTGGCTCAAATTATTGTGAGGTCTGGAAATTATTTCCAAAAAGAAAGAAAGAAAGAAAAAAGGCCAAAGATGTCTGAGTAATAGGCAAAGTTTCACTTTTTCTTACTGAAGGTTCTTTCTCAAATCTTAACATGGTTAACAGGTTCTGACACTGTCATTATTTCTAGCCAACCGTTTTAAATGTCATCTTTAAGTGAACAGGTCAACTGTCGCCAGAATCATGGACTAGGAGCATGGGAGTCTTTATGCCTTATTTCTGTCTTTCAGGGACTTGACAGCTTTCAATCAACTCTCCCTGTCTTGTTATCCAGTGCTTTATCTTTTATTATTATTATTACTGGTGAACCTAAGGCACCTACAATTTAAGATTCTTAGGCTTCCCATAACAACAAAGACCATTAAAATCAGAAGCACGAGTAACTAAAACTCAAGACTTACTTTCATTAAGAAAAAGGCTCCCTGAGCTCTGCAATTTGTCACACACTGTTTCATCAGTTTGTCAACCCCGCCTCCACCTACTCCTCCTCAGTAACAGTACCGGCATATCACTATGTGCTTCACTTACTGCGTTTTTTACAAATTGAAGGTTTGTGACGGCACTGCATTGTCAGATGATGGTTAGCATTTTTATCAATAATTTTAAATTACAGCATGTGCATTGTTTTTCTAGACAAAATCCTATTGCATACTTAATAGGCCACAGTGTGGTGTAAATATAGTTTTTAAATGTGCTGGGAAACCAAAAAAATTCACGTGACTCACTCTATTGCAATATTTGCTTTATTGCAGTGGTTTGGAACTGAACCCACACTCTCTCTGAAGTGTGCCGGTAGATATGCAGGGAGAAGCCAAGATAAAAGACCATGTAGCTGGATAGCTGGTGAGAAGTATTGCCCCAGCCCCTGGGACCCGTCCCCATGGGGTCTGCTACCCTATCTGCCCTTGGGTTCCAGGAGATCTCCATGTGCCTTTCCAACAAAGCCACCTTGTAGTTTTAAGATCATTTTAATAGTCCTGGATAAATATACCCCTTCTTACTCCTTATCCATTTGTCACTGGACTCCTTTAAGAGAGTCTGTGTGTTTCAGTTGATATCTTTGCCATGCCACTCTAGTTTTATGAATTTGCTCACAAGTTTGAAGTCCAAGTTACTTGATTTTTGCTTTTATTTAATCAGGACAACATCTATTTGGCTTAAATCACAAATGAATATAACAATAAGCCAGAGAGTAAATTGGGGACATTTGAGATAGGAGAAGATTATCTTGGGTTATAAATCTGAATTCTATCTCTAGTCACAAATTCTGAAGGGGATTTCCAGATAGCTAAAAAAAAAATGACTTGTTTCTTTTATTTATACAACATCAGCACATTCCGTCATCTTAACTCTTAAAAACCGGAGCTGGGAAAACCAGGCAGATGAATTCAAGGCTAATTTTAGGGATCAGGAAACTGAGTCTTAGAAAAGTTAAATGTCCCATTGGGCTGATTGGCCCAGAAAATGTGATTTTAGACCAGAATCTCCACCCCTGGCCTTGGGAAATGGGTATTTCCACATCTCTTCTGTTGGAAGCCAGTTCCCTCATTGCCTTGGGCAGGGGCCACTCTTTCTGATGTGTATTCTTAGGGACAGACAGGGCTCTCTGTTGCTTCATGGCAACAACTCATCCTGTACATCATGGGATGTTTTAAAGTATTAAGGTTTTTTTTTTTTTTCCTCTGCTCCTGACTTTGCTTTATGTAGCAAAGATAGCTCTAGTGAGATGTTAACAAGTTCTCAGATCTCCAATTCAAACAAAGCCCCACTCCTGCTCTAGGACCAACCCTCTCACCTGCTGCTACCCTCCACCATCACCTGTGCAAGAGAGGGGACCCTGGTGAGAAGAGTTTTAAGAGGGGACTGCAGTCTGGAAGGAGATGCCTTTAAGAAAACATATCATTTTCTAAAAGATGCTGCCCCTCTCTCAGGGAGAAGGCCACCAACTGTCCCTCCCTCGAACTAGGGAAGTGAGGCCCACGAGAACTGACTATAAACTCTGGTGGGGAGACTGCCATTTCAATCCCTAGATGAAAGTCTGTACTGCCTCTTGAGCTGCAGACTTGCTCCCACTGGGTTTAAGCCCTGGGGAGAAAGCAGCAGCAGGTAGGGAGGCAAAGCATGATAAGGACACCACCCTCAAGTTCTCATTCCTCTAAAGGCACATAAAACAGGCTCCTCTTGTGCCCAAAGTCTCCAAAGGAAAGATGAACATTAGGACCGGAGGGAGGGGAGGGCTGGCAGGGATCAGCACAGTGAAGGGCACAGAGCTGCTGGCCCCAGAGAAATGTGGGGAGTGGGGGCGGTGGCTGGTTGGAGCTGAATAACTGTCCATTGAAGGTCATTGCAGCCACCATGTGTCCAACTCACAGAGAAGGAGCCTGGATCCAGGGGAGGACCTTACTTGAGCAGCACATTTGAAGAGGTTATCTTGTTGTGTCTTCCATCTCCCTGCTCCACTTGGCAGCGCTGCCCTCCTGATTACTCAGGGAAAACCCTCGGTGTCATCTCTAACTCCTCTTTTTCTCATACACCACCACTTTGCATCAGAAAATTTTGGTTGATTCCACTTTTAAAATGGGCTTCCCAGGTGGCGCTAGTGGTAAAGAACTCACCTGCCAATGCAGGAGACAGAAGAGATGTGAGTTCCATCCCAGGGTTGAGAAGATTTCCTGGAGGTCATGGCAACGTACTCCAGTATTCTTGCCCAGAGAATCCCATGCACAAAGGAGCCTGGCTGCTATGGGCCGTGGGGTCGCAAAGAGTCAAACACGACTGAAAGGACTTAGCAACCTTAAAACACATCTGTGCTCTGATCACCCTTAATCACTTCTTCTACCATCATTAGCCAGAGTCAAATCTCACCTATCTTATTGCAATAGCCTTCTAACTGGTCTCGCTGCTTCCAACCTTGCAATCGATTCTCGCCAGAGTGGCCAGATCTCTTAAAACTTAACATTAACAGTTGTCACTCCCACTGTAAAATTTTATCTCCATGAGAGCAAGGTCTTAGTTTTGTTTACTGTTCCACCCCCAGAACATCACCTGTGTGCTAAGTCCCTTCAGTCAAGTCTGACTCTTTGTGACCCCATGGATTGTAGCCCCCAGGCTCCTCTGTCCATGGGATTCTCCAGGCAAGAATATTGAAGTGAGTTGCCATTTCTTTCTCCAGGGGATCTTCCTGACCCTGGGATCCAACCCACGTCCCTTATGTCTCCTGCATTGGCAGATGAGTTCTTTACCACTAGCGCCACCTTGGAAGCCCGAACATTACCCGGGTACACTGTCAATATTCAACATGTGAAGGTTAGATAACTTCAGGTTTTATTACATATTATGACCTTTAGGTAACAAGTAAAGCATCATTATCCTTCTCATGTGTAGAGGACTCTTTGCCTGAAGTGGCCCAGGATGAGAACTTGGGTCTTTACCTCTTAATTCTGTGATTTCTCTAATACGTTCTGGGAACTCGGCTGCTGTGGTTGAGGCAGGGGCTCCAAGTGGGGAAATTCAGACTCAGCTTTTCCTAGATCTCACAGGTTCCCGCTTTCATTGTTAAAGGCCGGAAACTGTACACTTCTATTTCTGTGGTTACCTACGGCTGCGTCTCCTGCACAGGAAGTCAGTTAACCATGGCAGTATTCAGAAAACAAACGGATGCAAGGTATTTCTTCCCAGGTTTGTCTCAGAGCAATTCAGTTACCAGTGATGAAAATGCTAAAGGAAGGAATAAACGGTTTTCAGGCATTTTAGTCCAAATCATAGGCTCCCAGCCTGTTGGCATGAAATCCTGAAAATCAGAGTTAAGGATGAAGTCCAATGTGAACTGAGAGCATTTAACACAGATCAGTGGAGAGTTTTGGTTCTATGAATTGTTTGCTCTCTAGACTGTCAGTTAAATGTAATTACCTGAAAAATCACAACTGTGCACTTGGAAGAAAAGAAAAAGAGTTTGGTTCAGGTCGTCAGTGAGAGGGATCTGGATTCTCTTTCTGTGGCCTGAAAGAGGAGCTAGCGTGGAGGGTATCCGACGCTGGGCGGAGTTTTCAAACACTCTTAACCATTGTCGTCGTATCGCTGCATTCCCTAGATGACGAGATGTCACCAGTGTGCTTGCCCCTCAGCTGACCAGAACACCCCGGTCCTTAAGCTCTCAGGCCAAGAGGGCGCTGTCAGTATTTTCTCCTTTCCCGTAACAGCGTTATAGAGTTGGGTTTAGTGAAGCATGCGGGCTTAGGAATCAGGAGATCTGACTTCAGACTCTGGTTCTGCAGCTTGCTAGCTGGGTCAATGTAGTCTAGTTACCTAGTCTCTATTAGCGTCAGGGTCCCCATCTATGAAATGAGGACAACTAGAAGTACTCGCATGGTACTCAGCATGCCTATTTTAGTCATTAATATTATTCATCTAAAGCATATTATTGGGCTTCCCTGGTGGCTCAGATGGTAAAAAAATCTGCCTACAAGGCAGGAGACCTGGTTCGATCGCTGGGTTGGTAAGATCCTCTGGAGAAGGGAATGGCAACCCACTCCAGTATTCTTGCCTGGAGAATTCAATGGATAGAGCAGCCTGGCAAGTTACAGTCCATGGGGTCGCAAAGAGTCGGACATGACTGAGTGACTAACACACACACACACACACACAAAGCATATTATTAATTGGAGGGTATAGTTAAGTGTTAAAGAAATGAAGCAGTAGAGGACAGGGCATTGTATAGTGACAGTTACTGGTGTTGAATACTTGATCACACAGTTCACCGTCCAGAACATTTTTATTCTGAAAATTGTTAGCATACTTCATTCCTGTTATCAGTTAATGGATCCAGTTCACCCTTCTGCTTTGGCTGCCAAGAAGATCAGAAACAAGTCAGTGGCTTAACCCTACTAGCAGTGCAGGACTGGAAGGCCTGTGGTTCTTTGCTGTGACTTTCCTTTCTTGTTGATTATCATTCTATTCTGTTTACATTTTTTCCTATCATAGATTTTATTTTCCATTGTATTAAATGGCTTTTAATAAATGACTTAAACCTTTTGTGGGACAAGGTCAGGCATGTAACTAGGTTACTGAAGAATTTAAACTTCTTGGAGTATAAACATGAAATATTTTTATTTCTTTCAATGGCTATTCCCAAGTCCCTATTTAGTTCAGTTCAGTTCAGTTCAGTCGCTCAGTCGTGTCCGACTCTCCACAACCCCATGAATCACAGCACGCCAGGCCTCCCTGTCCATCACCAACTCCCGGAGTTCACCCAAACTCATGTCCATCGAGTCAGTGATGCCATCCAGCCATCTCATTCTCTGTCGTCCGCTTCTCCTCCCGCCCCCAATCCCTCCCAGCATTAAGTCTTTTCCAGTGAGTCAACTTGTCGCATAAGGTGGCCCTATTATACACCATCAAATCATTCTTTAGGCTTTAACAGAATTTAGATACATTCCATAACTTTCCCTTCACTTTCAGCTGTTACAATTTTGCCTGACACAGTATAAGATTTAAATGTTTTATGTGGTTCAAAGCTCTATACCTTTCCTCTCCACTTGTCAGGGCTCTAAATATATACAGAGGGAGCTATACTCAATATTTTGCAATATATAGGGAAAAGCCATGAAATTAAAAGATGCTTACTCCTTGGAAGAAAAGTTACGACCAACCTAGACAGCATATTAAAAAGCAGAAACATTACTTTGTCAACAAAGGTCTGTATAGTCAAGGCTATGTTTTTTCCAATAGTCATGTATGGATGTGAGAGTTGGACTATAAAGAAAGCTGAATGTCAAAGAACTGATGGTTTTGAACTGTGGTGTTGGAGAAGACTCTTGTGAGTCCCTTGGACTGCAAGGAGATCCAACCAGTGCATCCTAAAGGAAATTAGTCTTGAATATTCATTGGAAGGACTGATGTTGAAGCTTAAACTCCAATACTTTGGCCACCTGATGCAAAGAAATGACTCATTTGAAAAGACCCTGATGCTGGGAAAGATTGAGGGCAGGAGGAGAAGGGGACGACAGAGGATGAGATGGTTGGATGGCATCACCGACTCAATGGACATGGGTTTGAGTAAACTCCGGGAGTTGGTAATGGACAGGGAGGCCTGGTGTGCTGCAGTTCATGGGGTCACAAGGAGTCGGACATGACTGAGTGACTGAACTGAACTGCTGAGGGAAAATAATCTGAAAAAATTGGTATATATGTATGTATAACTGAATCACTTTGCTGTGTATCTGAAGCTAACACAGTATTGTAAGTCAACTTTACTTCAATAAATTAAAAAAAGAAAAAGAAGTAAATATATGCAGAAAGAGATTTATTGTAAGAATTAGCTCAGATGATTTTGGAGGCTGACAAGTCCCAAGATCCACAGTTGGCAAGCTAGAGACCCAGGGGAGTGATGGTGTAATTCTAGTCCAAGTCTGAGTCTGAGGGCAGGTGAAGATGAACTGATATCCCAGCTCAAAAATAGACAAAGATCCAATTCTCTCTTACTCAATCTTTTACTCTATTCAGACCTTCAACAGGTTAGATGAGGTTCATCTACATTGGGAGGGCCGTCTGCTTTACTCAGTCCTTGGATTCAAATGGTAATCTCATCTAGAAGCACTTTCATAGACACACACAGAATAATATTTAACTAAATATCTGGGCACCCTGGGGCCCATCGAGTTGACACATAAAATTAACCACTGAAAGTGGGGAAGAGGGAAGAAGAAAGGGAAAACTTGTTTTCACTCAACTAGTTAAGGTCCTCCCTTGTTGTGTTGCTAACTATCCAGGTTATAGTGCTCAATGTCCATGCCACCCCTGTGACAGATGTACATGCAGCAGTTCTTCGGAACTCCTGAGGAATCCCTCCTCCTCCCTAACAAAATCTCTTAGCCCCAGCTCCATGTCCTCTACTCCTGGACTTTCCTTCCATCTAAGCTCCCATCAAAGGTGGCATATGCAACACCCTCTTGATGGGCATCCACACTGGATGGACAACCCTCTTAGGTGGGATGACAGCAAGATGGCTCAAGCCTAGCTCCCTGCAATGTAGCGTTTCCAGCTGTCCCATGGAAAGTTCAAGCTCAGGGCCAAGCTCAGTGGTGGGCAAGCAAGTCTGAGTGCTGGAGCATCTCTCTGTACCTTCCACATCTCTCCAATCATCTTCGATGCAGAGATGGAAGAACTGGTCTGCTGTGAACATCCAACCAGGGGAAGGACGTGCCGATCTCCTTTACATACTTGTTTAATCTCTATACCCCGTTCTCTTGGCAGTCTCCCTTAACATGTAACATCTTATTACAGGTATGAATTAATTAACAATACTTGCCAACAAAGGTCCGTCTAGTCAAGGCTATGGTTTTTCCCGTGGTCATGTATGGATGTGAGAGTTGGACTGTGAAGAAAGCTGATCGCCGAAGAATTGATGCTTTTGAACTGTGGTGCTAGAGAAGACTCTTGAGAGTCCCTTGGACTGCAAGGAGATCCAATCAGTCCATTCTAAAGGAGATCAGTCCTGGGTGTTCATTGGAAGGACTGATGCTAAAGCTGAAACTGCAATACTTTGGCCACTTCATGCGACGAGTTGACTCACTGGAAAAGACTCTGATGCTGGGAAAGGTTGGGGGCGAGAGGAGATGGGGATGACAGAGAATGAGATGGCTGGATGGCATCACCGACTCTGTGGACATGAGTTTGAGTGAACTCCGGGAGTTGGTGATGGACAGGGAGGCCTGGCGTGCTGTGATTCATGGGGTTGCGGAGAGTCGGACACGACTGAGCGACTGAACTGAACTGAATTTATTGGTGATTTCTGTCTATTGGGAATGTTGGATAGAGAACTGCTCTGTATTTTCCCTCTCACAAATTCTAGCTGTCTTCCTGTTTTATTTCTTACTATAATAGTTCAATAGTTCTTACTACAAAGGTCTCCATAATCTTCCCATATGACACATTTATTCCCACTGGGACTTGTAGCCAATTTTCTCCCTGTAGCTGAACTCTCAGGTATCGAGTCTAGCCATGGGACAGGTATTTAAAAATACAGACTGTAATGTCAGCAGACCTGGATTTGAATCCCATATTTCTTCCTTCTTAGGAAGAATTTTATGTGTGAACAAATTGCTTTAACCCATGAGGCTCAGTCTCTTCCTTGTAAAATAGAGAATAGTAATCTTGGTGGCTCAGATGGTAAAGAATCTGCCTGCAATGCAGGAGACCTGTGTTTGATAGCTGTTGGGAAGATCCCCCGGAGGAGGCCATGGCAACCCACTCCAGTATTCTTGCCTGGAGAATCCCATGGACAGAGGAGCCTCATGGGCTACAGTCCATGGGGTCGCAAAGAGTCGGACATGACTGCGTGACTAAGCACAGCACAAGCACAATCTTATGTGTATTGCTACAGAACTAATTAAACATTTACCCCAGAATGTGACATAGACTAAGTACTCGATAAATGGTAATAAATGCGCTGGGTTGAGGGGAAGGTCCCATTATAGTTTAGAATTTGTCCTGCATGTGTGCCAAGTTGCTTCAGTCATGTCCAATTCTTTGTGACCCTATGGACTGTAGCCCTCCAGGCTCTTCTGTCCATGGGATTCTGCAGGCAAGAATACCAGAGTGGGTTGCTTTTTCTTCCTCCAGGGGATCTTCCTGACCCAGGGATCAAACCCAAGTCTCTTATGCCTCCTGCATTGACAGGTGGGTTGTTTACAGCTAGCGCCACCTGGGAAGCCCTAGGGGGAAAGTTTCCTAGGTGGAAAGTTTCACACCCTACATGCTGCTGCTGCTGCTAAGTCACTTCAGTCGTGTCCGACTCTGTGTGACCCCATAGACGGAAGCCCATCAGGCTCCCCCGTCCCTGGGATTCTCCAGGCAAGAACACTGGAGTGGGTTGCCATTTCCTTCTCCAGTGTGTGAAAGTGGAAAGTGAAAAGTGAAAGTGAAGTCACTCAGTCGTGTCCGACCCTTAGTGACCCCACGGACTGCAGCCTACCAGGCTCCTCCATCCATGGGATTTTCTAGGCAACAGTACTGGAGTGGCTTGCCATTGCCTTCTCCGTCACACCCTACATAGCCTTTCCATAAGACTTAAAAAAAAAAAAACCCTTTCTAACAAATTTAATGAGTCATGAATTTAAGTGATAGGCTCCCCTGCCTTTCTGATCTGGATTCCTTTTTAAAAATAAATCACAAAAGGGAAATACAGAAAAATGAAACTGTACTCTTGACACATTGCACTGTAGCCTGTCTCCTTTAACCCTCACTGCAACTGTTTTCTGTAGCTGAAGTTGGTGCTGTCCATATTGAAGGTTTTTTGCAGGTTCGGGAAGGATTCAGTAAAAATGAAATCCCTAAAATGTCATAGACGAATGCTTGATTAAGCAAAGCCCTTTAATAAAAAAAGTTATTTCCCCATAGGTTGGTTGAACATTTTTCAGTCTTTTGCTCAAGGAGGACCTCGAAAAAATACTTCTCAGGTAGGTTAAAGCACAGGCAAACAAAATTATCATTTATCCTTCACGTTAAAGAACAAGCAATTGCAGTGTTCTAGAATGTTCCTGGCATTAGCTACCACAAGAAATGAGAGGAATTCTTGACATTTCAGAACTCTGATGTGACAGTTTCTTTGAACATTCTTTTAAAAGAAGGGTGAATTTTAAAAAAAGATCTTTCAATAGTTTCATTGTTGTACCTGAGCTTTCCTTTATCCAGTGGATTTACTCTGATTATCTAAATGATTCTAAGGAAGACAGCTTCCCCTCCAGTAAGGGCAGAGCAAAGTAATCCCCACAGAGACATGAATGTAAATTGCTTTGGGATGGAAAATTGACTGAATTATAACAAGTGGTGGCTGCCAACAAAGAGCCTCTGATGCCTTTTATAAACCAGGGACTGGCTATCTCTCTCTCTCCTCCGGATCTCAGGAGCCTGGATATGAGGTGTGAGGTGTTTGTGAGGGTCCTGAGTTTCCCGAGCACTGTACAGGGTATAAGCATTGCCTAGCTACCATGATCTCAACTCTGATTGAAACCTATTACCATATTTGTTCATCCTGAATGCTCACACCATTAGTAGAAAATGCATCACAGCAGCAGGGCAAAAGGCAAAAGTAAGAAAGAGGAGGGAGACAGAGAGAGCAAGAGAGAAGGACAAACAGCCTATGACTGAGAGCAATACACTGAGCTCCATGGAGACACATGCAGAGAAAAGACATACGTGCTGACCGACACACAGGGAATGCAAACAGAGGCAGAAAGTTAGATCAGACAGAGGAGGAGAAAGAGAAAAGACCATGCAAGAAATGGAGAGGGAGAGATAGAAATTAATATCTACCCACCTATAGTTACACACATATATAGACATACACACATACAATTATATGTGTGTGTGTGTGTGTGTGTGTCTTCAACCCATTCACAGACCAAAAAGTCATGTTGGTCACTGACCTAGTAGGGTCTCATTCTATATCTCCACAGAGTTTGGAAGGATTTATGGGGTTTGGACATAGGACATAAAAGACTCATGATCTCAACTACATTAATTTTCCTTCAAGGGTTTCCAACCTATTCATTGTCTAATTTAGGCTTACCAGACTAAATATTCTAGATTTGTACTTACTAGCTTTCAGTTTCCTTTAATATCAACTCAAATTGTGTGCCCCTCAGAAGACATCATTTAGAACCTAGGTGCTTACTCCACAGACAATCTTCCCCCTTACTAGGGGTCAATGGGCCCCTTTCCTCCACTGACCCAATCCCTGCTGACAAGATGACATTTGTTCAAGAACTGAACACTTTAGCTCCTGTCTTTTCCTTACTTTCTTCTCACCTTTGAGAAGCTATCGGCTGCACCCTCACTCTCTTGACTAAAGCACGGTAGATATCAGTTGTAGTAAACGGGTTTCTGTCTTTATTTCCATTTCTGGCAGGAAGGGGTTCAATTTTCTGGCATAAATTCCTTCCCTGGATTCATGCCTACGGTCCTGGAAGAGTTTAGCCATCAATCCTTTAAAGTTTGATTGATTTGTCATTTTCTGATGCTGGAATGAGTTTGTTAGGGGAAATTTATGAACACATTACCCTAACTGGCAAGGACTTTGAGTGCTTGAGGATTTCCTGAAGAGACACTCCAAGAACCTTCTGTGGCTTTTTGTTTTTCCTTAGGATGTGGTGCGATTTTCACGGTCTATTTGTTATAATGCTTCCCTGACGTAAAATACTCATACAGGGTAAATAAACTCTCCCTGAAATACTTCGAGTCTTTCCAATCTAGAAATCTGAGCTTAAGCTCCTTGCTTTAAATACACTGCATTCAAATTACCCACTGGAAGAGACAGCAAGTTCCTATTGGACCCAGACAATACTTTTTACTGAGTGTACCCATTCTTAGCAGGCCTGAGTACACAGATTCGGTCTTTAGAAATTTTGTTGCTGTATTGTTGACTGTATAAAAATTAATTATTAGTAGAAATTCTCGCTGGTGTTTTTCATCCTTTTTAGTCTCATGTAGTGCTTTTTTGCTTTGAATTTATTTTGTCTGATACTAACATTGCCCCTTCTGCATATTTTGGTAGCATTTACATGGTATCCCCTTGTCCACCTCTTTATTTTCATCCTCTCAGTGTCATCCTGGTATAAATGTGTCTCTTAGAAAACAGCAGATGTGTACATCCATGCTCAGTCGCGTCCAACTCTGCTATCCTGTGGATTGTATCCCGCCACGCTCCTCTGTCCATGCGAACTTCCTGGCAAGAATACTGGAGTGGGTGGCCATTTCCTCCTCCAGAGGATCTTCCCAACCCAGGGATCGAACCTGTGTCTCCTACATCTCCTGCATTGGAGGTAGATGCTTTGCCACTGGGAAGCCCTCACAAAACAGCAGATAGCTTGGTTCATATTGTTTTACCCCATATAAGAGCAACTGTCTTTTAAAAGAGGCATTTAACTCCTTCATATTTATTGATTCGGGCATATTTCTGCCACTTCATTTCATGTTTACACCTATTCATTTACTAATGTGCTTAGCAAATATTTTCTCTGCTTCTTGTTTCTCAGATATGGAGCCTTTGTAAATTGCATTGAAGTTGTGGCTGTAACCATGGTGATGTTGATGAATAATGAAAGTGCTACTTTTGCTAGCAAGCCTTGAAGAAAGGAAACTTGTCTTGAAGTTAATGATGTCCGAACTTGGTAAATCTTCTTGAAAGTGATTGCCATTGGGGTCATGCTTAGTTGTGATGGGATTTAGCTACAATAAAAGTGCTTTGGACTTAGAGTCAGCCTCGGGTTTGGATTTGCCACTCACCCCCAACACACACACACATACATGTCTGTTATGTGACTGTGGATATTTAATTAACCTCTGTATCCACTAATTTCTTCATCTGTAAAAATCCTGGGATGTGGAGAAGATTAACTGAAGCAACACAAGAGGGTGTTTTCCACAATTCTAGGCTTACTGCAGAGTCTTAACAATGTCTATATAAAAATAAAAACTCCATCTCTCTCGGTTTGTGGTCTGTTTCCTTTTTGGAGCTGGGGTCTGGTTGGTATGCAAGAAAAGGAGAAGGCATGTGAGCTATGTTATCTGCTTGTCATCACAAGAAGAGCCAAGTGGCAGGCCCTGGATTGAAGCGCATCCGGAGCACTGGGTGGGCCTGGGAATTCCACAGCGAAGACTCTGAGATAAGCGAGCACCAAGGGTGGGGCCTGCTGAATGGTTTGGGCTTCTACTGACCAGGGTCAGGGTCTTATAGGAAGAGAGATGATGAGGGAATCTGACTTCCAAAGCCACCAAATAAGGAAGAATGTCATCTCTGTCTCCATTTCACCCGAGTAGAAATGTCAGCAACCAGAGCAACTCACCCCACGCCGTCTTGGGACCCCCAAACATGGTTTTGAAAGGACCTAGGATAGCTCTGAGCTAAATGGTACATTAGGAAACATTTCTTTTATTTTTCAATATGCTTTCACACCACTCAAGCTTTTTTTTTTCTCTTCCTTCTTTTGCAAAACATAATTTATCAACAGGACAGCTGTCCTTTGAAGGCAGGAGTTGCTTTAAACATCACAAAGCTCCTGTGATCCCAGCCCCCTCCTCGCCCAGCTTGATGAGCTTTGTCCAGGTTGGGGGTTCTGATCTCTTACTCACCCAGACTGCCTCCCCAGGGAGCCACTGGGTTGAGCCTCCAGAGGTCATTTCCTTGCCAAACATTCCTTTTCAGTGAGAGGACGTTTTCATCCCCTGGTAAACAATTCCAGCCCACACAAAGCAGACAGGGGTGCCTGTCCCTCTTCTTGCTCTCCACTTGGTTCTGAGCCCATTCCAACCCCAGAGGCGTCAGTCTGCTCTATAAATTCCTTTGTGAAACCTGACCGCCTGGGCTCCGAAGGAGAGCAAAGATCTTGGAGGGATTGCATTTTCCCTTCTCTCTAAAGATCTGCTTGTGTTGGCAGCAGAAGGGTATGTTCTTCTAAACAGGCGCTTCCCTTTCTTACATGAATTCAGTTCAGAAAGCACTACCAGGCTCCTTCTAACCAGGAGAGGTAAGGTCGCCTCGATTGCAGGTCTACACAGGAAAGAGATGACAGGCCTGGGGAGAGGGTGGGGGATTTTCTGAGGTAAAGGGTCTGAAACTCTTTCTCCAACTGTCACTATTGGGAGGGAAATGGCTCTGCTCATGGGAGGTGGGGGGCGAGGGTGGCGGCTGGGTCAGCCTTGAGCTTCAGGTGACTTTTTTTTTTGAGAGAGAAAGATAGGAAGGAAGGGAAGAAAGAAAGGAGACAGCAAAAGAAAGCGGATAGAAGAAAGAAGGAAAAAGAGAAAAGAAGAGGAGGATAGAGACACGTTTACTGGAGGGCCTTTCACTGAGCAATTGTGTCACACACCCGAGTCCCTCACCACCAACTCCTCCATTTACTTCCAGGGCACTTTTAAAATTCATATTGTATCATTTGAGCAAAAAAAAAAAAAAAATTGCTTATGCTCAAAATTCTCCAAGCCAGGCTACAGCAATATGTGAACCGTGAACTTCCAGATGTTCAAGCAGGTTTTAGAAAAGCCAGAGGAACCAGAGATCAAATCGCCAACATCTGCTGGATCATGGAGAAAGCAAGAGAGTTCCAGAAAAACATCTATTTCTGCTTCATTGACTATGCCAAAGCCTTTGACTGTGTGGATCACAATAAACTGTGGAACATTCTGAAAGAGATGGGAATCCCAGACCACCTGACCTGCCTCTTGAGACACCTGTATGCAGGTCAGGAAGCAACAGTTAGAACTGGACATGGAACAACAGACTGGTTCCAAATAGGAAAAGGAGTATGTCAAGGTTGTATATTGTCACCCTGTTTATTTAACTTATATGCAGAGTACATCATGAGGAACGCTGGGCTGGAAGAAGCACAAGCTGGAATCAAGATTGCCAGGAGAAATATCAATAACCTCAGATATGCAGATGATACCACCCGTATGGCAGAATGTGAAGAGGAACTCAAAGGCCTCTTGATGAAGGTGAAAGAGGAGAGTGAAAAGGTTGGCTTGAAGCTCAACATTCAGAAAACGAAGATCATGGCATCTGGTCCCATCACTTCATGGGAAATAGATGGGGTAACAGTGGAAACAGTGTCAGACTTTATTTTTTTGGGCTCCAAAATCACTGCGGATGATGATTGCAGCCATGAAATTAAAAGATGCTTACTCCTTGGAAGGAAAGTTATGACCAACCTAGATAGCATATTAAAAAGCAGAGACATTACTTTGCCAACCAAGGTCCGTCTAGTCAAGGCTATGGTTTTTCCCATGGTCATGTATGGATGTGAGAGTTGGACTGTGAAGAAAGCTGATCGCCGAAGAATTGATGCTTTTGAACTGTGGTGCTGGAGAAGACGCTTGAGAGTTTCTTGGATTGCGAGGAGATCCAACCAGTCCATTCTAAAGGAGATCAATCCTGGGTGTTCATCGGAAGGACTGATGCTAAAGCTGAAACTGCAATACTTTGGCCACCTCATGCGACGAGTTGACTCACTGGAAAAGAGTCTGATGCTGGGAGGGATTGGGGGTGGGAGGAGACGGGGACGACAGAGAATGAGATGGCTGGATGGCATCACCGACTCGATGGACATGAGTTTGAGTAAACTCCGGGAGTTGATGATGGACAGGAAGGCCTGGCGTGCTGTGATTCACGGGGTCGCAAAGAGTCGGACATGACTGAGCGACTGAACTGAACTGAACTGATTGTATCGTTTCTTAATATATATGTTTCCTTAATCCTAGAATTTGGAAATGAAGTGGTAAGTCATTAACTGATAGAATCTTAGGAAACTCATCTTTGAAAAGCAATGTATTGTTTTGGTGGCATTCAGTTCAGTTCAATTCAGTCGCTCAGTTGTGTCCGACTCTCTGCAACCCCATGAATCACAGCACGCCAGGCATTACGGGAGATAAAAAGAAAAGAAGCCAGTTGTGGCCTTACTGTAAGATTTTCGATTTTCCCATTGTATGGGTCTGTTGGAGTTTGCCATCCAGGAGGTTTTCTCCTGAGTCCATGGGGTGGCTGAACCCCTATGTGTCGACGGGTGCCTACATCTTAATACTCTCATCAGAAACGTCTCCTTGCTGTTTCCAGTTGGATCAGCGCAAATGGTGAGAAAGCAGGTCATGGGAAAGCCATTCTGGCTGAGTGACTCTTCTTTCCCCCAACCTTCTGCCCAGCTGGCAGCACCAGGCTGATGCTGGAGCCTCCCCAGGGAGCTCAGAACCGTGCTGACAGGCAGGGCACCACTGGGCAGCCACGCCTGTCCCCTGGCCTCCATCCAGCCCTCTGAGTCCAAGCTGGGGCCACCTTTCCTGTTTGTTTTGCATTAAACAATGTTTACTGAATGCCTACTATGTGCCAGGGGCTGCTCTAAGGGCTTTTGGTAACCCAGTGAGATAAACAGACAAACATACATCCCTTGCTTCATGGAGTTTGTGTCCTAAGGTTCCTATTTTACTAAGAGGATTGATTTATTTCTTTTAAATTTTTTAAAGGGACAGAAACATGGAAATAGTACAATGAGTACCTGTATACTCTTCACATAGATTCAACTGCTAACCTTTTAAAGTTATGCTCTTTCTTTTTCTTTCCACTTTTCTCTCTCAACACACAAACACACATACTCTTTTTTAGCTGAACCATTTGAGAGCAGGTAAAATGACACCTCACCCCTAAATAATTCAGAATGTATATCCTAAGAATAAAGACATTCTCCTACATTATTTCAAAATCATTATTACACACAAGAAAACTATCATTAAATCAAATATCATGTCTAAAATACAGCCCAAATTTAGCTTTCTATACTTTGGCCACCTCATGCGACGAGTTGACTCACTGGAAAAGACTCTGATGCTGGGAAAGGCTGGGGGCGGGAGGAGAAGGGGACGACAGAGAATGAGATGGTTGGATGGCATCACCGACTCTGTGGACATGAGCTTGAGTGAACTCCGGGAGTTGGTGATGGACAGGGAGGCCTGGCGTGCTGTGATTCATGGGGTCACGGAGAGTCGGACACGACTGAGAGACTGAACTGAACTGAATTGGCTCTAAAATGTATTTTATGGCTTTTGTTCTTTAAATTACAAGATCCAACCAAAGTTTATGCATTTTGTCTGACTGTTCTCTTTTATGTCTTTTCATCTAGAACAATCTCTCACTTTTTGTTTGGTTTTTCAAGTCATTGACCTTTGAAGAGCCCAAGGTAGTTAGTTGTCTTTTTGACTGCCCAACATTCTAGATTTGTCAGACTACTGCCTCAGAATTGGATTCAGGTCAATCATTTTTGGTAAGAATATTACATAAGTGATGCTACTCACTGCAACACTTTAGGAAATGAATAGACTAGCTAAACAGACATTTGTTGAATGAAGGACTTCTATATATGATGTATGTATTTTCCCCCATAGTTTCAGTAAAGGCAGAGTCTTTAACAATCAAACTTCTGATACCATGATAAGGTATCACACACACACAGTTTAGTCACCAAGTTGTATCTCACTCTTCTGCGACCCCATGGACTGTAGCCCTCCAGGCTCCTCTTTCCATGGGATTTCCCAGGCAGGAATACTGGAGTGGGTTGCCATTTCCTTCTCCAGGAGATCTTCCCAACTCAGGAATGGAATGCATATCTCTTGCGTTGGCAGGTGGATTGTTTACTGCTGAGCCTTTAGGGAAGCACCATATATATAAATATACATATACATACATATTTGTGTAAATCTAAATAAACCCTGGGATGGTATTCCCAATTCTAGATAGAAATTAGAATTAGCTGGAAAATTTTTAAAAATGCAAATATCTGGTCCCAAGCAATTCTCTTGATAAACCAGGTCACTGGTGAAGGTGGTACCTGCCAGATTTCTCCATTGTAAAGATGCTTTTTGCTCCTTTGTATTAAGTATGTAATCCCTGTGTGATTTTTTATTTTTTTAATTAATTTTTTATTTTAATTGGAGGCTAATTACTTTACAATATTGCAGTGGTTTTTGCATTACATTGACATGAATCAGCCATGGGTGTACATATGTTCCCCATCCTGAAACCCACCTCCCACCTCCCTCCCCATCCCATCCCTTGGGGTCATCCCAGTGCACCAGCCCTGAACACCCTGTCTCATGCATTGAACCTGGACTGGCAATCTATTTCACTTATGATAATATACATGTTTCAATGCTATTCTCTCAAATCATCCCGCCCTCGCCTTCTCCCACAGAACCCAAAAGTCTGTTTTTACATCTGTGTCTCTTTTGCTGTCTTGTATATAGGGTCATCACTACCATCTTTTTAAATTCCATATGTGTGTGTTAATATACTGTATTGGTGCTTTTCTTTCTGACTCACTTCACTCTGTGTAATAGGCTCCAGTTTCATCCACCTCCTTAGAACCGATTCAAATGCATTCTTTTTAATAGCTGAGTAATATTCCATTGTGTATATGTACCACAGCTTTCTTATCCATTCATCTGCCAATGGACATCTAGGTTGCTTCCACGTCCTGGCTATTGTAAACAGTGCTGTGATGAACATTGGGGTACACGTGTCTCTTCAATTATGGTTTCCTCTGTGTGTATGCCCAGCAGTGGGATTGCTGGGTTGTATGGCAGTTCTATTTCCAGTTTTTTAAGGGGGTTGTATGGCAGTTCTATTTCCAGTTTTTTAAGGAATCTCTGCTCTGTGTGATCTTTTAGTACTATGAGAATATCCTGATGCCCAACAACCTTTTATGGTCTTTGAGTTCATAGATGATCTTTGCTTGAATCAATTATTTCATTGGGGGTTGTGAAACCATTAACTTTCTAATTGTGCCCTCTCTCCATATCGATTAGCTAGCATTCTTCTGTTAAGAAGAGACTTTCCCTTTCCTTTTCTTTCTATATTTATTTACTTGTTTATATATTCATATTAGTTTTTTGAGTGCCATTGTGGACTCAATAGATTGTTTTATTCAGAAGTTAACATTGTGATTCTTTCTGACATTCGACATGTCCCAAATCTGGAGAGCAGGAGCCCTTACAGTTGCATCTTTGGGCAAGTTTCCCATGGTCTGTGAGTACCTCTGTGCTTCCAAGCACAGGGTAGTCTAAGCTCATATTGAACCTCCCGTTTCATTGTTTATATATATATATAAACACTGTATGCTGCTGCTGCTAAGTCACTTCAGTCGTGTCCGTCTCTGTGTGACCCCATAGACGGCAGCCCACCAGGCTCCCCCATCCCTGGGATTCTCCAGGCAAGAATACTGGAGTGGGTTGCCATTTCCTTCTCCAATGTGTGAAAGTGGAAAGTGAAAGTGAAGTCGCTCAGTCGTGTCTGACTCCTAGTGACCCCACGGACTGCAGCCTACCAGGCTCCTCCATCCATGGGATTTTCCAGGCAAGAGTACTGGAGTGGGTTGCCATTGCCTTCTCTGAAACACTGTATAGGAGGAGACAAAATATAAAATGATACATGCGTGGGCATTTACTTTGAAGGGAATACAGCACTAAATGTCAGCCAGGGTCTCTTTGTGAAGAAAAATAACCAAGATACTTTTAAGCTAGAGATGGAGTACTGGTCTGGAAGCAGGGAGACCTGGATTGGAATCCCAACTCTGTGTGATTTGGGTTGAACCACTTAATCTCTTCTGGTGTCACTTGCTCCATTGTATTTAATTAGGGAACTGGGCTAGAGGTACTGAAACCCTTTGTATGCTCCAAAATTCGATGTTCTGAAGAGATTAACAATACCTATTTATGAGAAGGGTTTTGAGCCAAAAGAGGGGATTGTTCCTGTAAGATTTTAGGGGTAGAAACCTTTTATCTTTTTCTCCTCTTCATCTAACAAAACTCATTGTAAAAAGTGCTCAATCAACGTTTTTGGTGGTGATGATCTTTTCTGAAGCTAAAACGAAACAAACAGACTAAACTGCCAAGATTTAGGTAAATCATAAAAAAAAACTATGCTGCGGTGACCCGCCCGCCCAGTCCCAGCACCCCCGCCTGAGGCCGCGGGTTGGCCCGGTGCTTCTCCGTGCTTCTCCGGAGGTGCCCATTGCAGCTGTGAAGAATTGGGCTCTGGAAAGAAACGGAGTGGGGTCCCCACGTGGTGCGCTTCCCTGAGCTGTGGGACTGGCACCCGGGACTCGTCTCAGACACCTGCAGCTTAAAAAAATAAAAAAACTATGGTAAAATGAGTTTAAGCCCTGGGATATTTACAAAGAGAGGCCTCAGTCTTTATTTATTTATTTATTTTTGGCCTCAGTCTTTAAAGTAGGAGGATCCTACCTGCTTGAACCTGGACCTTCCTGGTGGTCAGTGAATGAACTCAGTGACTGCTTGGTGTTTTTCTTGGTCCTCGAGTTCTCTTCTTCCTAAAGAACCCAAACTTAAGATGTCTTGCAGCATTTTCTCCTTTATTAGGAAACTCCACACTACACCAAGAAAAATTTTCTTCCAACACTCCTTACTTGAAGTCAGAAATTGCATTTTAAAAATAATTCTCCTCTGCTTTAATAAATTGGCTAAAAAGGTTAAATGGATTTTCTTTCTATGTTTGCAGTGACAGAAGCACTTATCTCTCACCCCAAGTGAATGTCCTATGTAATTGGATGTGAAGTAATTCCAAAGTTGCATCAAAATCTTTTCAGAGTGTTACTATGACAATCAGGCTTCTTTTTAAAAAACCACTTCAGTGCAAACTCTTCATCATCCCACTGTCCATTCAGTACAATTTCATCTCATGAAGTCAGTTTAGCTTTTCAAGAAGTTTAAGGGCAGGAGGGGAAAACATTATGTATTCACAATAGCTGATTCTCCCACACACCCATTCTCCTCTGAGTGGTAATAGGCAATCCACTCATCCTTATCACCATCTCACATGCTGATTGTTAAAGGCTCTGCCTTACATATCTGAAAAGGTAGATATAGTGGCTCAGACGGTAAAGAATCTACCTGCCATGCAGGAGACCCAGGTTCTATCTCTGGGTCAGGAAGATCCTCTGGAGAAGGAAAAGGCTATCTACTCCAGTATTCTGGCCTGGAGAATTTGTATAGTCGATCAGGTCACAATTTGTATAGTCCATCGGACATGACTGAGCAACTTTCACTTTATGGGCTTCCCTTGTTGCTTAGTTGGTAAAGAATCTGCCTGCAACTGAACCAGGAAGAACGAGAAATTATGAACAACCCAATTACAAGCACTGAAATTGAAGCTGTGATGAAAAATCTTACAAAAAACAAAAGCCCAGGACCAGATGACTTCACAGGAGAATTCTATCAAACACTTAGAGAAGAGCTAATGCCTATCCTTCTAAAGCTCTTTCAAAAAATTGCAGAGGAAAGAATATTTCCAAACTCATTCTACAAGGCCACCATCACCTTTTTACCAAAACCAGACAAAGACAACACAAAAAAGGAAAACTACAGACCAATATCACTGATGAACGTAGATGCAAAAATTCTCAACAAAATTTTAGCAAACAGAATTCAGCAACACATCAAAAAGCCAATATACCACAATCAAGTTGGATTTATTCCAGGGATGCAAGGATTCTTCAGTATATGCAAACCAATCAATGTGATAAACCATATTAACATACTGAAAGATAAAAACCATATGATAATCTCAAGATGCAGAAAAAGCCTTTGACAAAATGCAGCACCCATTTATGATTAAAACTCTTCAGAAAATGGGCATAGAAAGAACCAACCTCAACATAGTAAAGGCCATATATGATAAGCCTACAGAAAACATCATTCTCAATGGTGAAAAACTGAAAGCATTCCCCCTAAGATCAGGAATAAGACAAGGGTGTCCACTTTCACCACTATTATTCAACATAGTTTTGGAAGTCCTAGCTACAGCAATCAGAGAAGAAAAAGAAATAAAAGGAATCCAGATTGGAAAAGAAGTAAAGCTCTCACTGTTTGCAGATGACATGATACTGTACATAGAAAACCCTAAAGATAGTATCAGAAAATTACTAGAGCTAATCAGTGAATTTAGCAAAGTTGCAGGATACAAAATCAATACACAGAAATCACTTGCATTTCTATATACTAACAATGAAAAATCAGAAAGAGAAATTAAGGAAACAATCCCATTCACCATTGCAATAAAAAGAATTAAATATCTAGGAATAAACTTACCTAAGGAGACAAAAGAACTATACACAGAAAATTATAAGACACTGATGAAAGAAATGAAAGATGGCATAAACAGATGGGGAGATATTCCATGTTCCTGGGTAGGAAGAATCAATGTTGTGAAAATGACTATACTACCAAATGCAATCTACAGATTCAATGTGATCCCTATCAAATTACCAATGGCATTTTTCACAGAACTAGAACAAAAAAATTTCACAATTGAAATTGAATGCAATTCAAGCAAAATGAATTTCACAATTCATGTGGAAATACCCCAAATGACCAAAGCAGTCTTGAAAAAGAAGAATGGAGCTGAAGGAATCAATCTTCCTGACTTTAGATTATACTAAAAAGCTACAGTCATCAAGACAGTATGGCACTGGCACAAAAACAGAAATATAGACCAATGGAACAAGATAGAAAGCCCAGAAATAAACCCATGCACCTACAGGTACCTTATTTTTGACAAAGGAGGCAAGAATATACAATGGGGTAAGGACAGCCTCTTCAATAAATGGTGCTGGGAACACTGGACAGCTACATGTAAAAGAATGAAATTAAAACACTTCCTAACACCATATACAAAGACAAACTGAAACTGGATTAAAGACTTAAATGTAAGACCAAAAACTATAAAACTCTTAAAGGAAAACATAGGCAGAACACTCAATGACATAAATCAAAGCAAGATCCTCTATGACCCACCTCCTAGAGTAAAGTTAATAAAAGCAAAAGTAAGCAAATGGGACCTGATTAAACTTAAAAGCTTCTGCACTGCAAAGGAAACTATAAGCAAGGTGAAAAGAGCCCTCAGAATGGGAGAAAATAATGGCAAATGAAACAACTGACAAAGGATTAATTTCCAAAATATACAAGCAGCTCATACAACTCAATGCCAAAAAAACAAACAACCCAATCAAAAAGTGGGAAAAAGACCTAAACAGACATTTCTCCAAAGAAGACATACAGATGGCTAACAAACTATGAAAAGATACCCAACATCACTCATTATTAGAGAAATGCAAATCAAAACCACAATGAGATATCACCTCACACTGGTCAGAATCACCATCATCAAAAAATCTACAAACAATAAATTCTGGAGAGGGTGTGGAGAAAAGGGAATGCTCTTGCACTGTTGGTGGGAATGTAAATTGATACAGCCACTATGGAAGATGGTATTCAGTTCAGTTCAGTTGCTCAGTCGTGTCCGACTCTCCACGACTCCATGAATCACAGCACGCCAGGCCTCCCTGTCCATCACCAACTCCTGGAGTTCACTCAAACTTATGTCCATCGAGTCGGTAATGCCATCCAGCCATCTCATTCTCTGTCGTCCCCGTCTCCTCCCACCCCCAATCCCTCCCAGCATCAGACTCTTTTCCAGTGAGTCAACTCATCGCATGAGGTGGCCAAAGTATTGCAGTTTCAGCTTTAGCATCAGTCCTTCCAATGAACACCCAGGACTGATCTCCTTTAGAATGGACTGGTTGGATCTCCTTGCAGTCCAAGGGACTCTCAAGAGTCTTCTCCAGCACCACAGTTCAAAAGCATCAATTCTTCGGCGATCAGCTTTCTTCACAGTCCAACTCTCACATCCATACATGACCACAGGAAAAACCATAGCCTTGACTAGACGGACCTTTGTTGGCAAAGTAATGTCTCTGCTTTTTAATATGCTATTTAGGTTGGTCATAACTTTCCTTCCAAGGAGTAAGCGTCTTTTAATTTCCTGGCTGCAGTCAGCATCTGCAGTGATTTTGGAGCCCAAAAAAATAAAGTCTGACACTGTTTCCACTGGAAGACGGTATGGAGAGTCCTTAAAAAACTAGGTATAAAACGACCATATGACCCAGCATTCTCAGTTTTAGGCACAGACTCTGAGGAAACCAAATTTGAAAAAGACACATCTATCCCATTGTTCATTGTAGGACTATTTACAATAGCTAGAACATGGAAGCAATCTAGATGTCCATCGACAGATGAATGGATAAAGAAGTTGTGGTACATATATACACTGGAAAATTACTCAGCCATAAAAAGGAATGCATTTGAGTCAGTTCTGATGAGGTGGCTGAACCTGGAACCTATTATACAGAGTGAAGTGAGTCAGAAAGAAAAAGATCAATATCGTATTCTAACACATATATACAGAATCTAGAAGAATGGTACTGAAGAATTTATTTACAGGGCAGCAATGGAGAAACAGACGTCAGAGAATAGATTTATGGACATGGGGAGAGGGGATGAGAGGGTGAGATGTATGGAAAGAGTAACATGGAAGCTTACATTACCATATTTAAAATAGATAACCAATGGGAATTTGCTGTGGGGCTCAAGAAACTCAAAGAGGGGCTCTGTATCCACCTAGATGAGTGGGCTGGGGAGGGATATGGGAGGGAGTTCAAAAGGGAGGGGATATATGTATACCTATGGCTGATTCATGTTGAGGTTTGACAGAAAACAACAAAATTCTGTAAAGCAGTTATTCTTCAATAAAAAAAGAAGAATCTGCCTGCAATGAGGAGACCTGGGTTCAATTCCCAGGTGGGGAAAATCCCCTGGAGAAGGAAATGGCAACCCACTCCAATATTCTTGCCTGGAGAATCCCATGGACAGAGGAGCCTGGCAGGTTACAGTCTATGGGGTCACAAGAGTTGGACATGACTGAGTGACTAAGCACAGCACAGCACCTGTGTCAGAGGCTTTGGAGAATCCACTCTGTGGTCCACGTGTGGTGCTGCAGTCAGGAGCGCTGTTTATTTCTATCTATTAATTCAGTGATTTTGAGATTTCAGTAAAACTTTAGGGGCCCAGAAATCATTTTGTTCAAAGCTCTCCTTTGGTAATTTGAGGAGTTGAGGGGATTTGCTCAACTAGTCCCAGGGCAGAGCCTGGATTAAAAGCCAGTTTCCCTAATTCCTCACCCCACATCCTTCATCTTTCACAACTTTATACATTTATATATACGAAGGCTGCCCTCCTTGGCTTTGTGGCAGAAGCAGCATACTATATTGCCTGCGATTTTCCTTAAAAAACTCAGTAAAACTGAAAACTCCCCAAGGGCAGGAGAGTTTGACACATAGTAGGGCCAAATAAATATTGATGGTAAGTTTTATGTGTGTGTGTTTCCCACAGTCTTAGTAAAGGTGAAGTCTTTCACAGTCAGAATTCTGACACTGGGATAAAGATGGCTTTACTGCCTCCATCTTCGAGGATATACAAGTATATATTTATGTATGCATTCATTTAAATCTGTACCCTGGAGTGGTAATCTCAATGCTGGGTGGAAATTAGAATCAACTGGAAAGGTTTTGTTTGTTTGTTTTTTTGCTTTTTCAAGACAATACCTGGATATTGAAGTTTATATTCAGATTTCATTCACCTGGATTGAGACCAGGGCATCAGCATCTTTTAAAAGATTTTCAGATGCTTCTAAGACGCACCCAGCCTTGGAACCACCACATTAGGGAAGGGCACTTGTGATATGCCCTAACTGGGAAATTATACTTGTCATGGTTGGTCAGCATTTGAAAAATGCTAATAAGATGCTCACACTCCAGAGATTACCTAAGCACTTTATCTTTACCCCTAATTAGTATTAGAAAGTTATTTGTTATTTAGCATTAAAATGTTCCTAATTATTTGTCATTGAAAGGAGATTTGAGATATGTGGTATGGCTAGGAAAGATTATAAAACTCCTACCAGATGTTAGCTAAATACTTAGCCTCACTATGTGTCAGGCACTTTGCTACGTATGCTCTATGGAGTCCTAGACCTATATATTCAGTACTAGGAACTGGACAGATCTTGTCTTGGGTCATACATGAAGGGTTCTGTCATCTGATTAGGCTAGCAAGTTAGCTAAAGTCTACTGCTAGAATGACTTCATTTGCCAGGCACTGTCTTAGAGTGTAAGTGGGTAGGGGCCACTTTCAGAGAGTTTATAGAACAGTCGTATGGCTGTGTGTACCTGTTGGGTGACACAAATCCATAAGTGGGGCAGAATTTGGCTAGAGACATAATTTACAGCAAGGGACCTGCTGCTGTAAGGTATGGGGAAGAGACCTAAAGCCTTCACCCATCTCTACCAAAGGAAAGTGCTGATATTTGCGAAAAGGTAGCTTGAAACTGGGTTGCTTACCGCAGTGTGCATGCAAGTTTTATTCAGAGCCCTGGATACAGGAGGACCTTGGTCTTGAGTCTATCCTTTGAGAGCAGAGGAAGGCAGATGCCTCAATCCTGCTCAAAATGTTCCCAGTACGTGTGGCTTTTCAAATACAGGTGATTCCATCCCTGGTTGGCAGGGGAGAGAAGGAACGTTGAACCTTGTTTGCTTCAATTCTGTGACCTCCCTCTGATATTTTTGAGTGTGTAACTGAACCTAAGCTTGGCTGGAGGGATACTTGGATTCCTAGTTGGGCCAAGTCAGCCATTTCTCAGAGCCAAGAGAGGTGAGGAGCAGCTGGGACTGGGAAGGCAATTAGGAGGGATGGCAAAATGAGCAGTTACAAGTGCAGTAGCAGAACAAGGTGGCTTCCAGTCAGAGTCTGGCGACCGTCCTCAGAGCCTTTCCTCTTTGTATCAAGGTGGGTGTTCCAAGGGCAAGGAGTGTTAATAACCATACCATTATGTGTGCTATAAAATACCTTGGATTGTAGCAAATAAGAGAGACCATTTTGGAAAATAGCCTAAATATCCATAAATAGGAAAGTGGATAAATAAGCAAGGTATGTCCACACACAGAAATCCACGTGGTGGTTGAAGATAATGAGACAGATTCATCCATGCTGGTAGAAGATAATCTTTAAGACACATGATCAAGAGAAACACATCAAGCACCAAATCAGCACTCAGCAAGATTGCAATTAAGCAACCTTCTCTCTGCATTGCTTTAACAACATATTTATATGTTACTTACATAGTCAAGAAAACATAGTAAAAATAAAAAGTCTGAGTAGATAAGTGTATCATGTCCTAAAATTTGGAAAGACAAAATTGTCCTTGGAGCTGAGCTAAGGCACATGAACCCTGGTGGTGCTGGGGCATGTCTTTCAGACTCTGGGTGACAATAATACAATAATAAATGCTTTAGATTCCACTTCTCTGCCCCTCACTTTCCTTACCTGAAAATAGGATTATAATTCTGGTCTCATTGAAACGCACAAATCCTGAGAGGAAGGAGAAAAGGCTCTTGAGATGACTCTGGTCAATCTCAGGGACCATTTCCCTGCTTATTCCGTCCATAGGTGGTTGACACTGGTTTGCTAAATCATTCTAGAACCAATTTGTCTTAATTCGTCTTGATAAGGAAAGGTTATGCCTAGTTTGAGGTTGTGATCAAGTCAAACGTACAAATTTCAGAACTTACTCCACTAGGGGAACTTTTATGGAAAGGAAGCTCCTTAAAAGCAAGTAACAGAAAACTCTCCTCCAGTTGCGAAGTTTGGTTCTCAATTTTGATGAATAGGAATGATCTGAAAATACAATTTCATCTGATCCGTTGTTAGGGAGCTAAGTACATCTAGAATCTCTTTTGAAAAGCAAAATCCTCTCATGTTTTACGATGACCAACGGGATCAACACCAGAAGTGGGGAGTGGAGAGGCAGGCAGAGTTTACTCACCTGATGATACCCAGGGATCTGGCCAGCAGTCTCCTTTCTCTAAGTTCTGCCCATCCCATCAAGCCTTCCTCAAGCGTCATCCTCTGCAGTTTTCTTTAGACCTATTGGACTCTCCTGTGTAGAACCAGCCAGGTTTGAGGGGATAATTAAATGACCAGAGGAAGAAATAGGCTTGGTGTACCATCCCACCCACTTTCACTTGCTTTTTTTTTTTTGAGGTGCCCTGAACACAGAAGAACCTTTTAATAGGTCTTGGTTGGGCCCTGAGTGGGTCTAGGTCTGAACTACCCTGGGAAATGTGCTCTGGCCTCAGTGATTCTCTTCTTCTGATGGATGGAATCCAAACTCTTCAACCTAGCATCCACCAACCAGCTGTGTGTCTGCAACCAGTGACTTGACATGTTTCTTTGCTTCCATGCCCTCTCTGTATAATGAACGCACTGGCCTTGCTTGAACTTTGAGGGCATTAACAGCTCTGGGATTCAATATCCAAGACACTTCAACAACCTGTGACCCTTCCCTCAAGGAAATCTCCTAAGGCTCCCCTCAGTTTGGGTCAGCCCTGGAACAAAGAGACTAAGATAAGAAAAGGTAGGAAAAGTTTAAAGGCTACTTCTTAATTTAAAGAAACCAATGAAAATGGTCATAGCTGTCTCCACCTCAAAGAAAACACTGGGAAATTTCGTTTTAGTAAAACCCCTTTTAGGATAGAACATTAGAAGACTAGAACAGATACCCGAGTAATTGGGAGGATCCCTCTTTGTCAGCACTTTGGTGGGGGGGGCTGGTGGTGGGTGTCAATGTGTCATTCTGAAAATTTCAGCAAAACCACCCCCAGGCTGATCAGGGGAAAGAAGAGGCTGGCAGCCATGTGTGCTGAGTGGGGTACGTTTGAGGGAGTGATAGACACAGAAGGTCAGCATAACATCTAATGAACACACTTCTCCATTCACATTCCCTTTCTCTCACTTTCCTTTCCTTTCTTTTACTGGAAAAAAAAAGTTTTAAAATGGCTTTGGAGATAGTAATTCTAGTTTCTCCTTGGACTGTGAAAGTGAAAGTTGCTCAGTCGTGTCCGACTCTTGGCGACCCCATGGACTATATAGTCCCTGGGATTCTCCAGACCAGAATACTGGAGTGGGTAGCCTTTCCCTTCTCCAGAGGATTTTCCCCAACCCAGGGATCGAACCCAGCTCTTCTGCATTTCAGGCAGATTCTTTACCAGCTGAGCCATAAGGGAAGCCCAAAGAGACATAAATATTTTTTACATAATTTAACACTTCAGAGATGAGAAACCAGGAACAGAGGTCTTTTTTTACTCCAACCCAAACAGAGCTCTTTGTTTCTCTGGCAACCTGTTTCAAACCTTCATCAGAATTACCTGAGTGCTTTGAAAAACAGACTCCTAGGACTCAACCATAAATTGACACAGAATGCCGTGGAGTGGGACCCAGGGACCTGCAGTTTTCACCAGCTCCTGCAGGTGTCTTTTCTCCACAGCAACTGAGAACTGTGGCTCAATGACCTGATCAAGGTCATACTGTTACTAACAATTAGCCTCATATAACCTATCTCAGGACATTTTGAAACTTTTTTGAATAAAAATTGTTCCAGTAAGTATGCTGTTTTAGAAGACAGTAAGCATGTCATGTGCTAATTATGGCCTGTGACACCATAAAATAAAAGTGTATTACTGAATGCTTTCAATTTCTTATAATGATGGTAAGGTGGCATGTCATGGGGCCCTTTTAGCCCTCGACATCACTCCAGAGGATTCCAAACAGATATAGACAAGGGTCATTAGGACCTGGGTCCTTTCCTCTCAGGCTGTTTACCCATGGGAATAGGATGTCCTAAAGCAACACTTCCCCCAAGTGACGTGTTGATAAGTCTGGTTATCAGAAAGATATTACTGGAGGTGTGATACGCAGGCCATTTACATTTTCTTGATAGGGTTAGTCATATGAAAGCTGACAAAGAAGGAAAAGGAGCAGCGGTGTGGCGCAATGTCAACAGACAGCTGTCCTCTGGCTCCCTGATAAATAGGATGACTTGCATTGCTGAGCGGTGTGGTCACTGCCAAAGGAATGGCCCTCTCACATTTCTTCCTGATTCACATATTCAGCGGGGTTACTTGTCATCCCCTCCCTCTCCTGCTTCCCAGACACTGAGTCTGAAATGAAAAATTCACCTGCCTCTGAGTTGGCCCCAGGAGGGAGGGGGTAGGGGTGTTACTTGGGTTCCCAGGTTGGAAGATTATCTCACCCAGCTCTAGCTATATAAGCTCACTGGAGCAGATGGGCTCCCCAGGGCAACTTAAGGGTTCATTCCCCAGGAGGAAAACAGACTGACGAACTTCGGGTCAACATGATGGTTCTGAAGGTAGAAGAGCTGGTATGTAAAGCACATTATTTTTATGCAGTGAAAAATGGTGCTGCCTTGATTTTTATTTGAAAATTGAAATGCTCTTTTCTTTCAGGCATAATGCACAGGTATTCTGAAAATGTCATATATGGAAAACGGTTGATTCATGTGATGAAATAAATAAAATTAGAAAAAAAGGAGCTGGCAGTAATGAATTCTCTACATATTCCCTATTTATTATCTTCTCCTTTGGTTTTATCACTAAAGTGTGGAATCATGTACAGTAATCAAAATGCCTTAGGCGAGAAGTTCTATTGCAACAATATATATCTGGAAACCATAGGAAGGCAAGGGATCATCAAAAGTACTGAAAATGAAAGAATTTTAAAATCATCGGTGGGGATGGGGGAAGAGGTTGGGATTTTCTTAGGAGAAATGTGATTAAGTGGATTAAAAGCAGACTTAAACATATTAACCTAAACTAAATCTTGATTTAACCAATAGAAGAGAACAAGCATCTGAAGGTATTCCTGGAACTCTGGGGCAGCGCATCACAGCCTGAGCTCTGAGAGTGCATTGCTCTGAAGCCACTGTCAGCAGGGAGGAAGGGCCGGGGGACCTCCTGCAGCATCCTGTATGGAGAAGGACCCCCGGACAGACTCTGCTATTCTGACCCTGCCACCTTCTTCCCTTGCAGGTTACAGGAAAGAAGAATGGCAGTGGGGATGCTGGGGAGTTCCTTCCCGAGGACTTCAGAGATGGAGAATATGAAGCTGCTGTCACTTTAGAGAAGCAAGAAGACCTGAAAACACTTCCGGCCCACTTTGTGAGCCTGGGGGAGCAACAATGGAAAACTGACAAACAGCGAGAGGCAGAGGTAAGGGCCTTCTGTGAAACTCACTAGTGGGAGGTTGGGAATGGTGCAGAGGACAAAGGCGCCAGATAGGAAGGTGAAGAGAGAGAAACCAAATAAGTGCAACCATTCCAAAGGTATTTCTTTATCAATTTCTAACTTATAAAGAAGCAACTTCTATGGAACAGGTTGTAGAAAATAATTCTTTGGCAAGACTCTGACCTCTGGATTCTGAATCAATCACCGAATGGTGTATGACTGTGTTTTGACTCAAAGACTTGGAAAGAGAAAAGTGTCCGGTGAATTTCTGATGTCTTATATTGTCTAATTAATCCCAAGGAAGGGAGCCTTTTCTTCTCAGTAATGTGGTTTGTGGTTCGTGGATCATTGTTTGACTGTGGCAACTTTCTGTGTTGACAAAATGTGTTGCTGGGTGAATTTTCATTACTTACTAACCACAGATGTAGTCCCAAGACAGTCTGTTTCATGAGCCCTGCTCAGTGAGCCACCTAAAAGTCACTGGCATTGAAATTTTAGAGTTTGAAACTTATTAGTAAAGTCTTTTCAATTAAAAAAATTCATGAGCATGATAAAAAAAAATTCTACAGAAATCTGGGGTCTGTTTATGGAAATAATTACAAAATCATCACTTGGAGACTAGATTCTATCTTCAACAAGAAGCTGGTGCTACAAGCAAGGGAAGTAAAAATAAAGGCAGTTAGCTGAAAAATTTGACCCCTACATACTTGAATAAGAAATCACTAAATCCAAGTCAAAGATTTATTATAAATATATATTTTTTAAATCTTTTTGCTCAAACTGTTCACATATTGAGCTCAGACCTTGCAGATTTTGTTTTGACACAACCAGAATGCTTGTCAGTAGAACTCACCATATTTTGAAACACGGATTTCTTTTTTAGCTCAAGAAGAAAAAACTAGAACAAAGATCAAAACTGGAAAATCTAGAAGATCTTGAAATAATCATTCAACTGAAGAAAAGGAAAAAATACAGGAAAACAAAAGTTCCAGTTGTGAAGGAACCTGAACCTGAAATCGTGGTAAGCACTGCTTGGTTTCCTCATGTTGTGGGGATGGGAGTTAGTCGCTCAGTCATGTCTGACTCTGTGACCCCAGGACTGCAGCCTATCAGGTTCCTTTGTCCATGGAATTCTCTGGGCAAGAATACTGGAGTGGGTTGCCATTTCCTTCTTCAGGGGAATCTTCCCAACCCAGATACTGAACCTGGATCTCTTGTATTGCAGGCGGATTCTTTATTGTTTGAGCCACCAGGGAAACCCTCGGCATTAGGCTACAAGGAATTAACTATCTGTGGGGGGTTTGACTGAATGTAGGAAAACCCATGGTAACTCTCACATTGTTTTTTTTTAACTTTAGACAGAACCTGTGGATGTGCCTAGGTTTCTGAAAGCTGCCCTGGAGAATAAACTGCCAGTAATAGAAAAATTCTTGTCAGACAAGAACAATCCAGATGTCTGTGATGAGGTAAGGCTTATACAAAGCACTGCAAAATCCATCTTGTTAATTTTGTGTTTCTTATGCTTTACTGCAGCCTTGCTAGTCTGATGCCAGAAATCAATCCACCTGAAACCGTCTCCCCAGCTGTTGCCACATATGCCAGTAGCATAACAGGGGAGTGCAGTGGGCCAGAAAAAGAATATGCTGGATCAGTGCTATGGATTGCATTATTTTTTTGCACTCTCGTTTTCCTCCCACTGCCTTTTCAGTTTGCCTTTAATTTTGAGATCTTTGGGATAGACTTTTAGCACAGCAGGACCAACCATTCATGACTGGAGAGATATATTATTGGCATTAGCTTTGACTGGACCCAAATATATCAGCTCTACACAGGGAATCTCTAGTCCGGAGTTCAAGTGTCATTTCTATCAGTACTCGCTTATTTGATTCTTGGCAGCCAATCTGCATTTTCTGGACCTCAGTTTCCTTACCTGAAAAAAGAGGGCATTGGAATGAAATAATGCCTAATAGTGTTTGAGCACAAATAGCCTATTAATCCATTTGCGTGTGAGCCCAGTAGTCTCTGGCTCTGCGACTGCAGACTGTGGTCTCCAGGCTCCTCTGTTCATGGAATTTTTCAGGCAAGAATACTGGAGTGGGTTGCCATTTTCTTCTCCAGGGGACCTTCCTGACGCAGAGATGGTATCTGCTGCCTCCTGTGTTTCCTGCATTGGCAGGCAGATTCTTTACCACTGAGCCACCTGAAGTGAAAGTGTTAGTCACTCACTTGTGTCTGACTCTTCGTGACCTCATGGACTGTAGCCCACCAGGTTCCTCTGTCCATGTAATTCTCCAGACAAGAATACTGGAGTGGGTTGCCATTCCCTTCTCCAGTGGATCTTCTCGGCCCAGAGATCAAGCTTGGGTCTCTTGCATTGCAGACAGATTCTTTACCTTCTGAGCCACCAGGGAAGCCACCTGGGAAGCCCATTAATCCATTATTTGAAGCCAATTTATCAGACATCACTAATCCTTTTTTGACTCCTTTCCCCTATGAACTGGAATGGGGAATCATTTCCGAAGCTGAAAGAAAAATGTCTTCCGTTATCTTAAAAATGAATACTTTTTGATATTCAACCTAACAGCAGTCCCAAAGGAAGGAAACGGTCTGAACTGCATGGCAGATACTACAGAAATCATGAGGGCACAAAACACAAGAAAGGGAAGTGTCAGCACTTAGGTAGTTTTGAATCTTTAAGTCCATGAGCCTCAATGAAGACCTCTAATCACTTAGAAACGTGTATTGCAGGAGACGCAAATCTCAATTGCAGAATAATTGTTCCAGTCGATAATTTTAGTAAATTTGACATTTCTAACTCATAAAGAAGAACTCAAGTTTCTATCAGCTAGGTCATCAGAATCCCCAGCTCCCTATTTCTTAGAAAGGATTTATACTCATTTTTATATGCATTGCTCTCTCTCACTCTTTTTAAAATCTCTATTCTGACAGTATAAACGGACAGCTCTTCACAGAGCATGCTTGGAAGGACATTTGGCAATTGTGGAGAAGTTAATAGAAGCTGGAGCCCAGATTGAATTCCGTGATATGGTAAATATATCTCTTTGTTTGGAAATGAGCCAAAGTAAGTAGACTATGTGAAGCTTGAGAAAACCTACAATGAAAAATGGGGCCAATTGTATTGAAGATTGATCTGAGAGAACTAGGCAGAAGCTTATTTCTCCATACAAAGGGAAGTTGGGAGATAGGACTAGGTCATGTGGAAAGTATTTTCCATACATACTGAAAAGGAGAGAAGTATTTCAGGGAAAAGAAGGAAGTGAGAGCTGTTGGACAGAATTCAATATCCTCATCAAAGACTTGGGTCGTTATCAAGTCAGTAGCCTTACTGAGAAGTAATAAAGTCGCCACTTGCCTTTCAGCATCCCCATCCTTCCATCATATGTGGCCACCTGCTCCTGACCCTTGGCTGCCAGCAACATCTCAGAATTCTCTAGCTGCACACCTTAATTTGATAGATGCTGATTGCCGTCAGTGAGATTTGGGGCTAGACTGCACACAAAATGAATTGCATCTATGGGAAGTAGCTGCTATTCAGATCTCAGTAATTCAACCAATGTGATTTCTATGCAGACCAGTATATAGCATATTCAATGAAATGAAGATTGAGCTGGGGGAAAAACAAAAGCTTTATTTAAATACAGCTCCATTTGACTTTTCAAGCAGAGTGGTAAAGGGACTGGAAAAGTCCAAAGGATTTGGCTAAAAACTGAACCCAGAAGATACACACACAGAAAAACAAGTAAAGAAACAAAATATAAAGTTTGCGTGGAAAGACACAAAAATTCATGAGCATGATATTTGGAGGGCCAGGGATATACCAGACTTTCTAGTGTGATTAAGTGCAGTAACCACAAATGACGACGGTGGAGGCAGATGACAGAGGGCTAGCACAAACGGCAGGAGAGAACCAGGAAGAGACGAGGAAAGGAAAACAGGGACACAGGGAGAGGGGTCAGATCCAGATGAATATCTTTGGGAAGGGACTACTTCTTTCCTGCCAGGATTTTAAAATCTGAACATTTGTCTAGAACTTTTGAGTTTATTTGGCAAAAGTGGTTAAACGTTCCAGGCACACTGTGGGTTGGAATAACTCTTCTGCCTCTTACTAGCTGTGTTTCCTCGGGCAAAAAATTTGAATAGTTTGGAGCCTCCTTTTTCTCATTTGCAAAATGAGCACAGGAACGCCCACTTCACAGTGTTGCTGGGAGCATCAATGCGTCTGAAGCACCATGTGGGCACCACGAAATTCTCAGTACATTTTAGTTCCTATCCTCGCTTAAAAAGATGAGGTTTATTAAGAACCTCCTAATGATGCAAACATGCACACAGATACATACATAGGAGAGCATACACTCACGTTCGCACATTTTTGCCAAAACATTTGGCAAGAGAATTGAACTACATAGTTAGAACTGGCAATCTAGACCAGGACAGCCCAGTGCTATCACAGATGCCCTAGCAAACCTGGTATTCCTAGATCTTAGAAACCAAGAACTAATTCCTTTGACCAGGTCCTTCTTCCACCGAGTCATGTCCTTTTACCTTCCCCGTATAGCTTGAATCCACAGCAATCCACTGGGCAAGCCGCGGAGGAAGCCTGGATGTCTTGAAACTGTTGCTGAACAAAGGCGCCAAAATCAGTGCGCGGGATAAGGTATTTCTGCAACCCGCGTTCCCCTCCTCCCCTTCACGCATGCGTCGGGGTGTGGGACACCCTCTGTCCTCACGCCCAGGGACCCAGCCAGGCTCTTCCATTTCGTAGTTGCTCAGCACCGCGCTGCATGTTGCGGTGAGGACTGGCCACCACGAGTGCGCAGAGCACCTCATCGCCTGCGAGGCAGACCTCGACGCCAAAGACCGGGTGAGCAGGCCGGCAGCTTGGCCTCCGAAACCTTCACTCATGTATTTGGGCTCAGTGCCCTTGCTGGGCACCCTTTCGGGACGCGCTTCCTGGCCTCGGGCCCACCTTTAGCCTGTTCACTCTGTTCTCTAGGAGGGAGATACTCCCTTGCATGACGCCGTGAGGCTGAATCGGTACAAGATGATCCGACTCCTGATTACATATGGCGCCGACCTCAACGTCAAGAACTGTGTAAGTACTCAGGCGAGGGGCCTCGTTTGCCTGCTTTCTAATGAACAGAAGTATGGCTCACATACTTGAAAGTAGCCTAACAGCGGTAGCATTTCGGGGGTCTTTTGATGATTTAAATGCCCCGTTCCTTCCCATAAGGATATTGCTGACCTTGGCAAGGACTCAGGCCACCTAGTCAGAGATGGGGAAGCCATCGTGCCTCCTATGCCCTCAATGCCTAACACAGCATTTAGGAATTCTTTGAGAATTTGGTATTGGAAATAAAAGATGGTCAAACCACCCACCTTCACAGCCACAAGCAGTGTCTGCCTTGGCCGTCCCTGGCTGAGCTAGGCCGGAATAGTCAGGAATAGACACCCACCATTCCTGAAGCTCTTGAAAATTCCACAGTGGTCAGTGCAGCCAAGGGTCAAGGAACTCAAATGATTCAACACTGAATCCGAGTAATTGTGAATAGTCCTTCCCCTCTTACAACAGCATGAATGCTACCACCTTCTTACAGAGGTAGCCATGTTGTTTGCCTTTATTTTTGAGCTAATTTCTATTCATTCTCCTCTTTGGTTTAGCTGCACATCCCTCAAAATAGTTTCTTATATTTAGGCCCAGAAAATGCTTGTATAAATCCCTTTTACAAGTACATGTTAATTTAGCTTCATCTGTAAGCCAGGGAATGTAACCAGATTTTCCTCATGGTCCCAATTCCTAGTCAAGCATCATCTAATATAAGCTTTAAAAATACCACTGGGAGGAATGAGTGTAAAGTACTGAAGAAGTAATTTGAAAGAGGCTTTTGGAGAATCACTTTACAAAGAAAGGGGAAAAAAAAAAAAAACCCAGTCATCTTTTACTGTGAATCATTTCCTCCTCTTACTGTGTTACTATAAGACTGAGAGGAATACTTCACCATTCCAAAAAAAAAATAAAGCTGTCTTGGTGACAGGAACAAAATAAATGCAATAAATAGAGACTGCTTGGGTTGGGAAAGTGTTAACAGTAGGGTCCCCTCATCCTTGATATGGGATTGATCTTATCAAATAATTTAAACTATCAGAAAGAGTGGATTCACCAAAATCCCCAAAGCTGCAGAAAATATAATTTTTTTTCAGGCAGAGATCAAAAGCATATAGATTTGGGGAGACTGTGTGAGTAGCTAGGGAATCACGAGATAAATTTCAATACAAAGGAGTTTAAGGAATTCATGGAAAAATAGCCCTAAATATACAAATGGGCCTCAGAGCTCTGCATTCAGTAAGACCCCAGCATAAAGGTTCTAGAACTATAAATGTCATTGACTCAATAGATGGATATTCCCAAAAAAGACTACTGAGTTACTGGACACCATCTTGAAGGGAATTGTAAACAATACACTACTGTAGTATTATTGTATCATTGTCCCAAACTCTGTCTTCATGTCTGCTGATAAGTGTTCCCCATGGCACATGCTACAGGGTGAGAAGGTCCAAAATTAAGGTTGCAGGGACATTAACTCAAATCCTCTAGGGCCCAGGCAGATCACATAAATGGCTTATGGTGGCTGCAGGCTCTGTGCACATAAGGTAGTGGTCCTTCCCTAATCCAGTCCCTTGCTCCATGAAACCATGGATATCGTGCTGCCAAGCCTTCCAGTTTTTTTCAGAGAGATCACAGATTCAATTGGGAAATCTCTTAATTTCCAACTGTTGCCAATTAATTCCAATTTTTAAAAAATCTAAGCTCTGTTTGGGCCAAAACAGGCCTCTAGACTGATTTGCATCTCAAACCTGCCAGTTTGCAATCTCTGGGATAAAGAGAGACTTCTGAATAGATAGAGATGGAAAATTTCAGGACTTCTCAAATTGAAAGGGAAGGATTGAGAGGTGACATAATTTTAATTTTTGTAAATATCTTGAGACATAAAGTAAAAAAAATTTTGGTCTCAAAAATCATTGATATCATCTCCAAGAAAAATAATTTCCCTGGGAGAGCCCAGTGTAACTTCTGAGCAGCTGTGAAAAATTTACTCCCTGGAGTGGTACCTGTGTAATTAAGCCAAGGTGTTGCAGCAGCTCATATCCCACCAGTTTTTATCAGTCAGAAATCATTTTCCAAACTGATACGAACTGGTTTTTGACCAGGTGGATACTGCTACCTCTCCATGCCCATTCTGCAGTACATTGTATAAGTACAGAGGCATCTTTTGAATTTCACAATGATTTGGCTTAGGCTTGCAATTATTTAGTGTCAAGGGACTAGGGTTTTTTACCAACATCTGGGATAGTCCCACAGGGGGGCAAAAAAACCCCAAACACTGCTGATCTGCTAATTTGAAATGCCAAAAGCATTCCTGTGAGAAACAGTAAAGGGCTGGTTTGAAAATAAACTGCAAATCATAGTGGGAAACATAAAACACCTCAGTAACATACTCCTATCTATTACCTCATTAAATACACACACACACAGAGGAGATGAACTTATAGATGCCTTCAACCTGGAAGTCATATTCCCTCCTCTGTTTTGATTAGGCTGGGAAGACTCCGATGGATCTGGTACTACACTGGCAGAATGGAACCAAAGCAATATTTGACAGCCTCAAAGAGAACTCGTACAAAGCCTCTCGCATAGCAACATTCTGAGAAAAGCGATGACAAACGATTCCATTGGCTGCTCTTTACCAGCACATGGAAGGCGTTGCCCCAAAGAGCGACTCATAGAGAAATCCAGCTTCTGTTTATCAACCTGTTGTAAAGCGGCACCTAATGAGGTTTGGAGCACAGGGACGTAGGCATTGACATTTTCCTTAGTGAAACTCACTCTATTTATTTGTATTTATTCCAGTTAACTTATTTATTTATTTACTGCGATACCACCGATACTCAGATCCTTTGATCATTCATTTGGTGAACAAGCTTAGTTTGTATGTGACACGTCAGAGCCTCCCCGTAGGTAGTTCTTAAACCATGTTAACTAGCAATGCCTATGATGTATCACCTTGCTCAGCTGAGATGTTTCAAGGTGATTTTGAAAGACAAAGGGGATTACTGCAGCCCTCTTTTCTCCTGCATTTTTAATGCTGAAGTTTGAGGCCATGGAAAGCCTGTAGCAGCAGAAGGGGAAACAGAATGAAAGTGATTCTGTGAAGACAGTAAAGCTGGCCATTTGATGCCTGGGCCTGGTATTTCTTACCAAGTATGTACCAAGGTGAAGAGAATGTCTTGAGTGTAAGTGGAAGGAACATGGGCCACTGGGCCGTGCAGAACCAAATGTGCTTAAAAAAGTGAAACTAAATGCAACTTGTAAATGTGTAAATGTATATTATGTTGTATGTATATTTTATATTCATAATAAAAGCAGATTCTAAACCTCTTTCCGTCTTTAGGTCTTGTGGAAAGGCCATTTAGATGGGGTTTTGTCTTCCAAGCTTTTCAGATTATGCATGTTCTGTAGAACTGTACTTCGCAGTATTTCATGCGTACACAGATCACCTGAGAATCTTGTTAAAATGCAGATTCTGATTCCTCCAGTGTGGGTGGGGCCTGAGATTCTGCATTACACAAGCCCCTGAGTGATGCAGAGGTGGTGGTATACCACAGTCTTCAATGAGCAGGATGGCTGTGAAAACTATGAAGATACACAGGAGTTCAAGCTCTTTGGCCCGTGATGGGGAGAAAGGGACCTCTGGTGGGCAAAATGATTACTACAAGTTAATGATTCCTTAAAACGTTCCCACTGGGGTTTAACTAATCTGAGGTTTAACAATTATTGTGGACGCCAGCTACTAGTGTCAAAGCTGCCCAAGAAAAAATGCACCTGGCCAATGATTGTTGAACTCCAAGGAGAATGATTTTGTCATATGCTAGGCCAGGTGCTATGATCTGTGATGAGCAAACCAGATTGTCCCTGCCCTGCCTTCCTGGGATTGTTGTTGGTTGCTAAGTCGTGTCCAATTTTTTGTGACCCCATGGGCTGTAACCTTCCACAATCCTCTGTCATGGGATTTCCCAGGCAAGAATACTGGAGTGGGTTACCATTTCCTTCTCTAGGGGATCTTCCTGACCCAAGGATCGAACCTTGATCTCCTGCATTAGCAAGTGGATTTTTACCACCGAGCCACCAGGGAAGCCCCCTATTCTTAGGACTTCCTAGGAATTTTAAAGAAGTGATCACAGAAATAAACCACTTTAGATAGTATAATACTCATGACCTCTCAGCTATGTCGCCAACACTGAGGGCATGCAGGCACAATCCATAACCAGAAGATCCTTCAGTTAGCTGATCATGGAGCTGAAAGGATGGTGTGAAATATTTCTGTGCCTTTTCTATCTTGTAGCATCCACCTCCTGGGGGCCTCAGGAGCTTCATTCTGTTATATCCCTCCCTCTCAATACCCTTCTGCCACCCCCTGCCCTCCCTAGAGGATCCTGCTGACTCTAACCCATCAGATCCTTATGGTTCAGGATCCTTCCATTTTTTTCTCAGCAAAGCACCTACTAAACAGGCAGCATCTCCCTTGCTACACTGACATTTCCCACAGCATAACTTGGGTGTGTTATTATGTGGCCAAGTTTTCTATGTCTTCCTCAAGTTCCCTTCCCCACAAGAATTGGAAGGTAAAGGAGAGAAGGAAGTAAGGGGTTAAAACACTTTTGTGTTCATGCATATGAAGATCTGCACTAGTACAGAAGTAGGGGGCATGAGAATCAACACGGAATAAGTTTCATTATAACAAGGGCAACTCAGTGACCTTTACTACTTGAGAAGATAAACACTTGAGGCAAAGTCTGTCACAAAGGTGGTCAACATTTATAAGCTGTCTTCCAGCCTGAGCCAGCTCTTTGCCCGCAGTCTCTCACTTGTGTTATCAGTGAAGGGAATGTCCCGCTGGCCAATGGAGTCTTGGAAGTTGTTGTAGACTTGCCCTTTGCCTCATCCCTCTTTCAAGTAACCTCAGGACTGCTTACCAAGAATCCTACCTAAGGGGCTCTGTTATCTGTCCACTTCCTCTCGTCCTAGGGGCCACTCCTAGTTCAGACTACCTGTCATCTCCCTGGTTACTAAATGCTTCAGCTTAACTTTCCTCCAGTCTGTTCAAGTTGCAGCCAGGGTGATTTTTCTAAAATGCAAATCTGGTCATTCTTCTCTACAAAAATTTTCAGTGACTGCCCATTGCCCTCAAGATGAAATAAAAATGCCTTTAACGTCTTCTAAAACTCTGGAAATCTGGCTGCTGTTAACTCTTCATTCTCATCCATTTCTCATTACTTTCCTAGCTAAACAGTAAATTTCAATTCAACTGAATTTCCAGTTTCTAAAAAAAACCTAGGCACTACCTTTTGTTCTCATATACTGTGCCAACTCCCTGGAAGGCTCTTCTTCCCCCCACACTGCATAATTTCTCCTCATTCCTCCCTTTCCGGGTAGCTGTTCGTCCTCCAGGAAGCCATCCTTGATCCTTACCTGGACTTTTTAGTCTCGTGTGTTCCTGCTGTACTTTTTTTCTCCGTGTCATAACATCTATCATGCTACCTTTACCTCCTAAATGAAAAAAATGTCTTCTCCCCTTGAGCAAGCAACACATGCTCATTGATAAGCCGATTATGGAAAAGAATAATGAAGAAAACAAACATTCCCTATAACCCTAATTTCATGGCACTGATTATTTCTGTGCACATTACATATGGGCACCATACACTTAGCTTTATAACTTTATTGTCAATTGAACAACTTATTCTAGACATTTTTATAAACGATAGTCTTGTTTCAATGTACAATGGATTGTTTAACTAATCCTATCATTTTCGGGCATCTAGGTTGTTTCCAGTTTCAGACATTGTTGCAATGACTATCCTTACCCATGCATCCTTTACACCTAACCATTTCTGAAGAAATGCATTTACAGAAGTATCTATAAGGTTGGTATCAAATTATCCCTTAGCCTTTCCCCACAATCAAGAAAATACTCACTTTATAAATAATCTTTTTTCAATCCAATCAGCAATGGAAACATGTATTTTTGATGATTTTCCCGATTACCATAAAAATTCAGCATCTTCAGGTTTGTTGAGCATTTTTCTGGGTCAATCTTCTTTGCTCAATTTTCTATTAAGTCAGGTTCCCTGGAAGTGGCACTTAAGAAATGAGGATTCTTGTGTGATTTCTTGAGAGTGCTCTATAAGGGACAGAGAGAAACAGGATAGAGCAGGAGAAGAGGCACGGAGGTGGTTTCAGAAGTCTCCCCTAAACCTAATTCCGTGGGGAGCTCAGAAGCATAAACTGCACCACAGAGACCAGAAGGCCAGGCTGTAATGCCCTGCATCAGGCATCCAGCATGGGCCAACCTCCAGGGCTGGGGATAAACCTTCCCAAGCATTTCTGGGACAACTAGCCCTGGACAATCTCTGGGGGAGGTTGAGGATAAACAATACCTAACATCTTCAGCAGCTGTGGGGCAGGGGGTACCACCTGGTAGAAAGAATCTGGATGGACACTAGCAGTATTTGTCATGCTGCATATTTGTTTTTTAAAAGCAATCTCTTTAAAAAAGCCAAGAATGCTAAACCTCGCTGGAATATGCATTGCAAATGTAACTTCCTAGTTGTTTGTACTTTTCTAACACTACATTTTTATAGAGACAAACTGATTAAGCTTTTCTGTCTTCTGGCTTTGGTGACTATGTTTAGGTCTTTTCCAATCCAATCTTAATTTTTAAAGTTAACTCTCCAATCCACTTGAATTTATGATGTGTCCTGGGTATGAGATAGGGAGTGGACTTTTCCCCCTAAATGACGGAATTACAGCTGATACTTAGTAGGAACATTCTATGACAGGTTTGCTCTGCTGCTGCTAAGTAGCTTCAGTTGTGTCTGACTCTGTGCGACTCCATAGGCAGCAGCCCACCAGGCTCCCTTGTCCCTGGGATTCTCCAGGCAAGAACACTGGAGTGGGTTGCCATTTCCTTCTCCAAGGCATGAAAGTGAAAAGTGAAAGTGAAGTCGCTCAGTCATGTCCGACTCAGTGACCCCATGGTTCTGCTCTGAGCCTTCTACAAATTTCAATCTACTTAACCCTTGCAATACCACCACTGGGAGAAGATAAGTGATGCAGAGTGGTTATGTCGTTTGCCCAAGGTCATGGGCAGTAACTACTAGCAGTTTGGGTAGCATGTCTTCAGTCTTTGCACTTTACTGTACTGTGCTGTCCTGCCTCTCCTGCTAAGTAACCAGTTGTTCCAACACCACTAACTGAACAATCTGGTCACTTCTTGTAACTGGAGTGTTACGGACTCCCAGCTCTTTTATTCATACACATGGATTTCTGTACCAGTTATATACTGTTTTAGTTACTACATTTCTGTTGTACTCTGTAATAATCACCATTCCAAGTCCCTCCCAGTGTTTCTCTACAAAAAATTCCCTAGCTAGTCTCAACTTTTTTCTTTCAAAATACGAAGCCTAAAAGCAAAAAGTAAACACAAACAATAATATATACATTGTTTTGGATTTTGTTAAATTCATAAACTGGGGAAGAATTTGACATCTCCCTTGATGTATTCCAGGCTTTAATTTCCCATATCCTTTAAGAATTTTCTTCATGAGTTCCATCGTTTCTTGGTAACATGTCTGTGATTAGGACCATTTTTTAAAATGGTATTTTATAACAAGTTTCTGTTATATTTATTAAAACCATTGGCTTTTGTATTTATACTGACCACCTTGCTGAAATAAAGGTACTGTCATCTTGTTACAATTAAACCAGTTCACGTTCTAACCAAAGCAAACTTTAAAAAGCCCTGCCTGCTGCTCTTCACTGATGACCAGGCATCATGCCCTATTTTGAACAGGGTAAGTGCATATTCATAATCAAAAAGCAGGTACAACTGCAAATACATAACAGATGTATTTCTCATCTTTATCTAGTTGCTTTTCTTGAAATATTTCAAACAAGACTCACATTCTGCCGTAACTTTACTTCCTTTCCAATATAACATGAAACTCCTCAATATTATATCTGGCACAGATGGGGCTAATATACAGTCAGTTGGTTGAAAATGTAGATTATGGAGGTGCATCAAAAATAAGTTGAACACACATCCCCTTAAAAATTCCAAGTTAAAATATGTAAATATACACTCATGTGCAATCTTTTGTGCACTTGTGGGCTTCCCTTGTGGCTCAGCTGGTAAAGAATCCGCCTGCAATGCAGGAGACCTGGGTTCGATCCCTGGGTTGGGAAGATCCCCTGGAGAAGGGAAAGGCTACCCACTGCAGTATTCTGGCCTAGAGAATTCCATGGACTCTATAGTCCATGGGGTCGCAAAGAGTCGGACATGACTGAGCGACTTTCACATCATATCACATCACATCAAAGCCTATTCTTTGAAGTATGGTTCCACTGATGGGGGATCTTCGTTTCTGAGTTCCGTTCTCTTTCAAGAAGAAAAGTGGGATCTCAATTAGCGCTGATTTGAATATGTGATACTGAACATCTCTCCATGTGTCAATTATTGGCCATCTGTACATCTCGGGAAAAGTGTCTATATTCAGATCCTCTGCCCATTTAATTGGGTTGTTTAGTGTTCTGTTGGTGAGTGGTATGAATTTTTCTTAATATATTTTGACTATTAACCCCTCATCTGATACATTATTTTAATATCTTTCCACTCAAAAGGTTGCCTTTTTTTTACTAGACAAAAACTTCCTTTTACACATACACATGATACCTTTTCAGATTCTTCTTTATAGTTTATTGCTGCTGCTGCTGCTGCTAAGTCACTTCAGTCGTGTCCGACTCTGTGTGACCCCATAGACAGCAACCCACCAGGCTCCCCCGTCCCTGGGATTCTCCAGGCAAGAACACTGGAGCGGGTTGCCATTTCCTTCAATGCGTGAAAGTGAAAAGTGAAAGTGAAGTCGCTGTCATGTCCGACCCTCAGCAACCCCACGGACTGCAGCCCACCAGGCTCCTCCATCCATGGGATTTTCCAGGCAATAGTACTGGAGTGGCTTGCCATTTCCTTCTCCGTTATAGTTTATTACAAAATATTTATTATTGTTCCCTGTGCTATTCAGAAGGTCCCTGTTGGCTGTCTTTTCATTTTGCTGGTGGGTTTCTTTTGCTGTCCAGCCTTTTACTTTTGAATGTTTCCCTTGCCTGAGAATACAACATGCAGAAAGATAATGCTAATACCTACGTCATGCCTGACTGCCTATTGGAATGTGGCTATTATCAAAAAGGCAAGAAATACCAAATGGTATAGAGAGGATGTGGAGAAAAGGGACCCCCCATACATTATTGGTGGAAATGCAAATAAGGAAAACACTACGCAAATTCCTCAAAAAATTAAGAATAGAACTACCATGACTCAGCTATTGCACTTCTGGGAATTTATCCAAAGAATACGAAAGCACAAATCTGTAAAGATATACGCACTACTATGTTCACTATCGGAGAAGGCAATGGCACCCCACTCCAGTACTCTTGCCTGGAAAATCCCATGGACGGAGAAGCCTGGTAGGCTGCAGTCCATGGGGTCGCTAAGAGTCGGATACGACTGAGCGACTTCACTTTCACGCATTGGAGAAGGCAATGGCACCCCACTCCAGTACTCTTGCCTGGAAAATCCCATGGACGGAGAAGCCTGGTAGGCTGCAGTCCATGGGGTCGCTAAGAGTCGGATACGACTGAGCGACTTCACTTTCACGCATTGGAGAAGGAAATGGCAGCCCACTCCTGTGTTCTTGCCTGGAGAATCCCAGGAACGGGGGAGCCTGGTAGGCTGCCCTCTATGGGGTCACAGAGTCGGACACAACTGAAGCAACTTAGCAGCAGCAGCATGTTCACTATAGCGCTATTTACATAGCTAAGGTATGGAAACAACTTAAATGTCCATCAACAAATGAACGGATAAAGATGTGGCTTGTGTGTGAGCATATAAAATAGAATACTACTTAATCATAAAAGAAGAAATCTTGCCATTTGTGACACCACAGATGGACCTGAGGATATGGTGCTAAGGGAATGAAGTCAGACTGAGAAAGACAAATACTAAATGATCTCATTCTTATGTGGAATTAATTGGTAAGGGGTCAACTGTGTGGTGATGGGTAGAAACTTTTGGTAGCACATGTAGTGTACATAAGTTGAATTATAATGTTATACACATAAAACCTCATAAACAATGTTACATCAATTTAAAAAAGAAGAAGAAAAAAAATAAAAGACTGGTAAATGTCCACTGGATCTCTTCCAAATCTAGTTGTCTTGCTCATACCTATTTTGACAGTTCTTTTAAATCTTTTTAAAATTTTTCAAAAGCATTAATTTTCATGGGAATCCTTTTTTTTTGTTCTCCTAGTTCATCAGTTTTCACTAATTTTAAATTAACTTACATAATTCTATAATGCTAAATAAATGCAATGGCATAAATATACTTGTGAATAAACATACACCTAACCCTTGGTGACGGAGAAGGCAATGGCAAGCCAGTCCAGTACTCTTGCCTGGAAAATCCCATGGATGGAGGAGCCTGGTAGGCTGCAGTCCGTGGGGTCGCTAAGGGTCGGGCACGACTGAGCGACTTCACTTTCACTTTTCACTTTCACACACTGGAGAAGGAAATGGCAACCCACTCCAGTGTTCTTGCCTGGAGAATCCCAGGGACGGGGGAGCCTGGTGGGCTTCCGTCTATGGGGTCACACAGAATCGGACACGACTGAAGTGACTTAGCAGCAGCAGCAGCAACCCTTGGTGAATGCAGTAGGGTGAACGCAGAAGCAAGCTGGCACTCAAGGAAGTGGCAGGCTCTAGGGTTCAGCAGCAGTGGCCATCTGTTTTAGGGAGTGCAGCAGGCTAATCCATCATATTGCATTCAGATGGGAGTAAAAAATGCTTTATTTTAGAATCATGATGCTTAATACAGTATATAAATAGAAACAAACATATGCATGTATGTGTGAAGTATTCCTATACTTGTATTTTGTTAAGGGCTTTTATTATTTTTTAAATTAGGAGTAGATTTCATGTTTTATTAAATGTCTTACTTGCATCTATTAAAATGATTCTGATTTATCTAATTTGACCTATTAATATGATAAAGTATAGTACACTGAAAAAACTGAAACACATTTCTAGAAAGATTCTCACCTGGATACACTGTTTTGCCAATATTTTATGTAAGCATCTAAATTCACAGGTGAGTTTGGTGTAAAGCTTTCTCCAATTTTCTTAGTATCAATATAACATAAATGCAGATACTTGTAAAAAAAGGCTACTTCTATTTAACATAATGATCCCACTATTAAAAAAAATTATTTACAAAATTGATTGAATCCAGTACTTTGAGATTTTTACTATAGTTTTATAAAAATCAGTATTACGTTTTCAGGGGCTTCCAACTCAGAGGAATCATATTTTAAGGACATCATGGAGGTAAGAAGCAGCAAAGGAAGAGGCCAATGTGATTTTATGTACACCTTCCCTTTCCTTCCACAAATTTTACAGCAATTTCTCTTAGAAAGGACTTGGACTTCATGAACATAATGAAAGAGAGGCTTAAAACAAAAGATCAGCGAAAAAGTCAACCCCTTAACAAAAATTTTAATAGTCCTCAAAATAATCACATTTTGAGCAGTAAAACTAAAAAATAATTAGCCATGTATACCAAGTGAAGCTGAAAAGCATGCACTTCAAAATGAACAAGAAACATTTTTAAAGAGTCTCTTGTATTAAAACATCTTACTCAAGTATGCCTGCCATTTATCGCTTAATGCCAAGGATAAACCACCTAGTCCTTGTTTTCTCCTAAAATATATCTAAATTCATTAAGGGGACAGTCTTTTTTTGTTTTAAATGCTTTACTAGGTTTTGTTATTTTAATGGCTTGAATATAGGATTTTTTAAATAGACTAGTGATATCTGGCTCCAAGTGAAAACAGTGAATCATACGGGAGTTCCGTTTCTGTTCAGAGTGGCTGATGGACTCTGAAAGGGCAGAGTGTCGACCGAGATGGAGGGTTCTTTTCAGCTCTCACACTTGGCTTTTTTGCAGGCTGGAAGAGAGTCATCATCTGCTTCTGATGTCCGAGGTTTCTTCACCGTGGAAATAATTCCAAAAGCAGTTTTTCTAGTTTCTATAAGTCAAACAGGGAAACCAAGGTGCTTAAAGTTAAGATATGATTTAAAGAGGTGGTGTAACAAGCATCCCCATGTTACTGTGACTTATAGCACGAGTAAATGATAAACCTATATGAACTGTGAGTGCTGATGCCTTACTACTATCACCTTTACCTGCCCCTAGCTTATACAAATATCAGTATATTATTAACATCTAGTTCATCCAAAGGGACTACCCTCAAGGGTAAAATTACAGGGCAAGTTATCTCTAACAGGTCTGTCTCTAATGGTATCTCATGTAGCCAGAAACCAAGTTTCAGAGGTTGGGACAGCACATGCTTAAAGTGTGGTAGAGATGGATGAGTCAGGACAGCAAGTACAACAGTCAGCCGTACTGATCCATGGTGGTGTGCATGCTCACTTCATTTTATGGCACAGACCATTCATTATCTGTGTCCCTCACTAGATCATGAGTGTCTGTCTGAAGAATCAATCATAATGTATGGCCAACATACAGCAATGCCTGGCTATTTAACAAGTGTTTAATACTTGTTGAGTGAATAAAGAATAATATACATAGTTATTGGTCTCTTTTATGTTGTTGACAATGGACAAAAAGAAGAATGGAAATTATTAGATGTTTAGGTCAGGCTGGCAGCAGAGTTCAACTTCAGTCTAGCTAACTTCTGCTAAAAATGTACTAAGGGGCCAGGCACTGTGTCATCTACAGAGGATTCTGAGATGCCTAAACAGTGCTTCTTTCTACCTATACTGACAGAACATCGGGGCAAATATAATAGTATAATAGGAGTGGAGACCCCACAAGAAGTAACCCTGCCTGGATGAATCAGGAAGGTATTATAAAAGAAGTAACACTATCATAAAAGAAGGAAAAGAAAAAGGGAAGTTTTCCTTTGCAAAGATATGGAGAGAGAGCTCAGAAGAAAATAATACTTAGGAGACAAGATGACTGGTGTAAACGAGTAGTGTGAAAACATCAGGGGAAAACAAGGCTGGAGGGGTAGTTTGTGAAAGGTCACAGTGCCATTAAAGAGATTTAAACTTAGTCCTTAAGAAATGGGGAAGGATGACGGAGGAAGCAAGACCCTTTGGTGACAAAAGAGATAACATCAAAGGGACTTGATAAATGCAAATTTAATTAAGACTTATTTCATGTAATAGAAGTAAAGTCATTTCTAAAAAGTTAAATATTACCTTCTCATTTATCAAGATTAATTTACCAAGTCTACTAAATTTCTGTCATTTAAAAGCATTTTAATTTGTAACAGGGACAAAACTTCTCTCAAGGTCATTACAATGCCAACATAATCAGAGAACCTCAAAACAAACAGAAATTGCCCCAAATTTGCATTTCACCAAGAAAAATGTTACACTTACAGATGTTTATTTTATCTCTATGATTATGAGTAAAAGTCTAAAAATCAGAACAAATAAAAAATATAAAAATTAAATTGTGAAAAGCAATTAACAAAAATGTTTGTAACAAAACAAAAAGGACTGGTTTCAAAATTATTTTAGTTCCATGTCAGAAATATTCTTTTTTTAATCACATGAACATTTACTTCTTAATTTAAGCCAACAGGATTATAAACCACTGAAAAACAAGATTTTTATATAGTTACTAAAGTAACTCTTTTAGACCCTGAACCTCTTTTCTCTGTTTCGACCTTAAAATTGCTATTCACTGGTTGCTAGAACCCCATAGGACTCATCTAACTTTGATTCCTTGGAGTAAGCCTTCCAATGTGGAAGGCCTGCTAGCACTGTGTGTCTCAACTCGTCTGTTTTCTAGGTATCTACTCTGGCACTATTTTCAACAATTGCTCCCATGAAAGGGTTTTCACACCCTCCAAGAACCATCTTCTGGCAGTGCCTCTGTGCAGTGGTGTCCTTAAATGCGGCACTCAGGATGATGCAGGTGCCAGCTGGGTCTTACCAGCACAGAGGACAACAGTGCGACTGAATCCTCTTGCCTCAGAATCGAGTAGTTCTTCTCATGGAAACTTAGGCTCTCACTGTTTCCCCTGTTTCCCCCATCTATTTGCTATGAAGTGATGGGACCAGATTCCATGATTTTAGTTTTTTGAATGTTGAGTTTAAGCCAGCTTTTTCACTCTCTTCTTTCACTTTTATCAGGAAACAATGGAAGCAGTCAGAGACTTTATTTTCTTGGGCTCCAAAATCACTGCAGATGGTGACTGCAGACATGAAATTAAAAAGATGCTTGGAAGAAAAGCTATGACAAACCTAGACAGCATGTTAAAAAGCAGAGACATTACTTTGCTGACAAAGGTCTGTCTAGTCAAAGCTATGGTTTTCCAGTAGTCATGTATGGATGTGAGAGCTGGACCATAAAGAATGATGAGTACCGGAGAATTGATGCTTTTGAACTGTGGTGTTGGAGAGCACTCTTGAGAGTCCCGTGGACAGCAAGGAGATCAAACCAGTCAATCCTAAAGGAAGTTAGTCCTCAATACTCATTGGAAGGACTGATGCTGAAGCTGAAGCTCCAATACTCTGGCCACCTGATGCAAAGAACTGACTCTTTGGAAAAGATCCTGATGCCGGGAAAGACTGAAGGCAGGAGGAGAAGGGGACGACAGAGGATGAGATGGTTGGATGGCATCACTGACTCAATGACATGAGTTTGAGTGAACTCCGGGAGTTGGTGATGGACAGGGAAGCCTGGCATGCTGCCGTCCATGGGGTCACAAAGAGTTGGACACAACTGAGCCACTGAACTGAACTGAAACTTAGGCTGAATTAATAATCTTAGTATCCCACCACACTACTGTCTCATTGATCCCAATGTCAACTAAACCATGGTAATTACAATTTATCCTATAGACGTGCTATTAATTCTACAGGGACAGCGAGCATAAACTAGGAGTGTCTGGGGCACAACCAGAATGAACGGGAATGCTATTAAAGTCCACGAGACTCCTTTTAGTTTAGCTTCCATAAAAGCCAAGCTTTAGATATAACTTAGGTTGAACAGCTGAGGTTCTTTAAGAGTAGATCTTCATATTTTTCCCTATTAAATTTTTAAAATTAGTTTCCCTTCTTTGTTGACCACTAATTGTTACCCAAAATCTTGATGATAACCTTATGTTCACTTAACACAGACAAAAATAATGGCAGAACCACCAGTTTGAACTGTTTCCTAATTTCAGAAAATCTTGATAAAAGTTCTAATTTGGTCATTCCCAGAGCTTATATGATGGGGCTAGGTTATATATGTAATAAAAGAATCTCAAACTAAAAAGGTTGAAAACAAAAGCAAAATCATCAAATTCATGGTAAGTCAATACAGCAACCAGTTCTCCCAAGCAGAAATCAGATCATTAAAATCCAGGCTTAATATACAAGTCCTCAATAACTACTCTTTTGTTAAATAACCTAGTCTTTATGTAGCAACCAATTCTGAAGCTTAACATTCATGTAGATGATATCAAGTAAACTGCTTCCTGACCATTACCACTAGTACTAAAAATTACAAAGGGAATGAAGATAAAAACAGCAGATCAAAAGTACAAAATTTTTTTCTTTTTCATTCTCCAAAGTCCTGGCATATCAAACACTTCTAGTTCAATTTTTATCATCTGTTGAATAAGAAATTCAGTGCCTTCAAGTAGTGGAATTAAGGTAAGGAGGTAGATATATGTGAATGAAATGCGAGTAAAAAACGTGGAATCTATGCATATTAACATGGAAACAAAAAATGAGGAAAGAATCACAAGATGTAATAAATGTGCAAAGTTGTGATCTGAGTTTGCTAGCTGGATCTTTAAAAATGTACTCAGTGCTTTTGTGTTCCTCATCAATGGCTTAACATGTGTTTTTCACTTTTCACTTCTCTCAATCAGTTATTTTCAGCAGGGAAAGCATGTCCCTCTGGAGGAGAAAGGGCAATTAGAGGCCTATCAAAATGTAGGCAGGGATACATATGTAGAGCTTGAAAGAAAGCATTCAACACTGAAGGCAAAGTATATTCATTCCACAAACTACAGAACATAAAGCCTGAAGGGAAGGGCAAGAAAAGCATTGATGCACATGGCCAGTGGGTTCAGAAAAGATGACTTTAAAGGAACTCTGAGGGGTAGGATAATAAAAGTTGATATGGCTCAACTGTTTGACAGAAATGACTGGCTCTTAACATGACCACTCAGTGATTCTGTTGGAAAAACGTGCTCACCTCCATGCAGAAGCACTGCTCGGCAGTTGGTGGACACTGCGGCCTTGGCATCACTTTCAGACAGCCCAAACAGCAACCCTCTGGGGGGTCGTTAAAGATTTCAGCCCAGAGTCAGCCGAGGACACCAGACTAACAGAAACATAACAATGCCAGCTGCCCTGGCACCGAGACAGACACTTTAATTCTACAGTTCTTAGCCCAAATGGAAAAAGCATTTGAGAAAAGACTCATTTAACTCTAAACTTTTACTCTTCCCCTTCTTTTCTACTTTACTCTTCATCCAGAAAACAAAAGGATAAAGCACTTTAAGCCTGATATAATTTGTTTCTGAAGCTCCTAGTTGATAAACTTATAGTTTTAAAACTCTTGTTAAAGTTTAATATACCAAATTCCAAATTTCCTAAAAGAAAATTGCAATGACTTCTTATTCAGAAAAGGATACAAGTTTGCCACATCGTATGGGCCTCTTATTTCTAAAGGCTAAAATAAAAGGAACAAAAAATAGATAGGAGAGAAGTTATTCATAACATTTCAGTGACTTCATCTGCAGTAAATAGGATGCTTAAGTATCTAAAAATAAGGAAGTCAACTGCATAAATTTAAGTCACTATAATTTTGATGGGTTTCTTACATTTTTGAAAATATAAAAGATCCTTGAAAAGCATTTTACAACAATATAAAGGAAAGACTATTTATATAAACAAAATTTGAAGCCCCAAAAGAATGGGGAGAAATAGGGATAAAATTGCTCTTCAGCAATTACAATGAGCAAATGAAGTTAAAAATGAAAACACAAACTTTTATTACATTACTATTTTAATTTCTGCCCTGGAAAACCTTTTAGTTTTAAAACTTGAAAAGTGAAAACAAAGTACTTAATACCAGACTTACCCTTTCTGCAGCACTAGATATAATTACATTCTACAAAACAGAAAGTAATCAACATTAATCTTAGATAAATGTGGGAAAATACTGAAGAGTCTTACAATACAAATAACCAGCAATCAAATTTTAACATAAACACCAACTTCTTCTTAAGATAAGGTACATAAAGTGATGGATGAAAGACCTCATGTCAAACTAAAAGCAGCCTAAAATAAGAAACAGAACAGGCCTTCCCAACAGATCTTAGGAAAGATGAATCAGTTTAAAAAACTAGTTGAAAAGGGCATGTAACCTTAATTCAACTCAATGATGACAAATAATTGCTCTCCAGACTATTCGTTCACAGTAGGTAAATGGCCAATTCTTTACTGAAAGATAAAGACTTTCAACACATCTTCCCCCATCGTGTTATTTTTCCTTAGGGTATTTTTCTTTCTCTTAAAACCTGCAGAGCCTGTCGAAATGGGAGAATTTGTTCTTGAGCCTTGAGAACTTTTTGCTCTAAGGATCAGCTGGATAACCCAGTATATTAATAATAAACAATCAGATATGAAAAACATCCTAAAATTATGGAATCATACCTTTCCTTTGCAGACCTGCGTCAAATTGAGGGCGTTGGAAATTGTGTACCTTCTCATCGTGGAGTCTTTGATAGCAGGGCTATAAAGAAGTTCAAAGCCCACTCCTCGGTCAATTGCCTTCATAGGAAACAAAGAAAATAAAGCTGTCAAGGTAACACACACTGTCTTACTGTATTTTCAATGAACTTCCCTCTCACCTCCTCCCTCACCCGTCCCACCTCACCTAGCTCCTGCATGTCCAGGTACAGCTTTGAAAAAAGGCATACTTGTGCCCGGATGGCACCATTCATGCGAAAAAAAAAAGATCTTTGGCTCTATTTGATCAACAGAATTTATCTGAGCTGTGGGGAAGCTGACTTTATATAAACAGGAGTCATCAAGAGGCCGAGGAGAGCAATGTCCCAGTGGTGTGGCAGAAAGGCTACTACTCCACGAACTAAAAAAGGAAATTGGAGACGTGTTCCCTACACGCAGGGCAGACTGTTTGCAAATGTAGTAAACCAACTAATTTGATCCAAGAATGAAGAGACAAAAAATGAAGAACTCAAAAACATCCTAAGAACAGGAGTAGAAGGCATCCAGGGTAAGTGATTTAGTATGCACATGCTGAAGGAAGAAACACAAACAGCCAAGAAGTGCTATGTGCCAGGCACTGTGCTGAGAGAGTCTTATGTATTTATTCAACACCCACAATGCCTAGAAAGCACTATGGCAGAGACAGCTAACTGTTCCGCTCTGATCTCCCCATTTTCTTTATTAATGGAGTCAGTATCTTAAGCAAGGCTCATGAATGCCCAGCAAAAACAATGAAAGCAGCCCGCATCCCTGACAATATTGCCCAGCTTGCAAGCTTGGCCTTCTACATGAGAAAAAGAAACTTTCTTGTTTAAGGTGTTCTTAAACTTGTATGCAGGTCAGGAAGCAACAGTCAGAACTGGACATGGAACAACAGACTGGTTCCAAATAGGAAAAGGAGTATGTCAAGGCTGTATATTGTCACCTTGCTTATTTAACTTATATGCAGAGTACATCATGAGGAACGCTGGGCTGGAAGAAGCACAAGCTGGAATCAAGATTGCTGGGAGAAGTATCAATAACCTCAGATATGCAAACTACCCTTATGGCAGAAAGTGAAGAGGAACTAAAAGCCTCTTGATGAAAGTGAAAGAGGAGAGTGAAAAGGTTGGCTTGAAGCTCAACATCCAGAAAACAAAGATCATGGCATCTGGTCCCATCACTTCATGGGAAATAGATGGAAAAACAGTGGAAACAGTGTCAGACTTTATTTTTTGGGGCTCCAAAATCACTGCAGATGCTGATTGCAGCCATGATATTAAAAGACGCTTACTCCTTGGAAGGAAAGTTATGACCAACCTAGATAGCATATTAAAAAGCAGAGACATTACTTTGCCAACCAAGGTCCGTCTAGTCAAGGCTATGGTTTTTCCCATGGTCATGTATGGATGTGAGAGTTGGACTGTGAAGAAAGCTGATCGCCGAAGAATTGATGCTTTTGAACAGTGGTGTTGGAGAAGACTCTTGAGAGTCCCTTGTACTGCAGGGAGATTCAACCAGTCCATTCTAAAGGAGATCAATCCTGGGTATTCATTGGAAGGAGAGATGCTAAAGCTGAAACTGCAATACTTTGGCCACCTCATGCGACGAGTTGACTCACTGGAAAAGACTCTGATGCTGGGAAAGGTTGGGGGCGGGAGGAGAAGGGGACGACAGAGAATGAGATGGCTGGATGGCATCACCGACTCTGTGGACATGAGTTTGAGTGAACTCCGGGAGTTGGTGATGGACAGGGAGGCCTGGTGTGCTGTGATTCATGGGGTCGCGGAGAGTCGGACACGACTGAGCGACTGAACTGAATTGAATAGGGTGGAATTCACAGGTATCCACAGCTAACACCTTATTTAAAAATTTTAGATAGATGAAATACAGACTCATCTACCTAAGCTCCTGCTTACAAGACGATTTTAATGTGAACTGCCTTAAGCTCATCAACTGATTGTTCAGCCTGGAAGAGGTGGCAATGGGACTAAATCCACCACTACACTATGCTGCTTCCCTGATGAGTGATTTGCATCTTCATCCATTTACAAGAGAGTGGTTTCAAGCCAGCTGTGCAAGGGAATGGTGAGCAAAAGCTTACATGGATGGTTCTTCTCTTCTAAAAACTTCCAGTTTAGTGGGGAGGACCATCAAATAATCACACAGAAATTAAAAACTTCCACTGTGCTAAGTAATGTCAGGAGAAGTCTAGGTGCAGCTGAAGAAGGACTTAATCAGTTAAACAGCAGAAGAGTGAAGCACTCGCACAGTCGGGGTTGGGGGGAGGGTGTATGAAGAAGCTCTAGGGTTGGAGGGAGTGGTGGAGCGTGTGGAGAAGGTCAAAGGCTGGGGAGGAGAGAATGCAGAGAGCCCTGTGGTGGGAGTGGAGGCTAGAAGAGGATGGGAAGAGCCAGCAATGCAGGTCTTTAGAACAGAGACAGAATTAATCTTAGCCACACAGAGCATCTAGGGATTTTCTCATGGAGGTGATGACTGGAGTCACAATGGCTGCAGTGGTCTTTTGAAGGAACAAAGTAAAGCAGGCAAAGACCAGGAGGTAGATGGGCTGGGACCTGTTCAGCTGGGACGGCTAGAGGTCTACTCCTGAGTGTAACAAGTAATGCAAAAAATCTGTCTTCTGAATACTTCTTTTCTTCCATCCCCGAATCTTCCCTTTCCTCTTCTTCCTGCCTTGAGGTGCCCAGATTTTATTTTATCTTCCCTATATATCTGATCCTAGTGTAATTAGCATTTACACACTGTTTTCCACACTGCAACCACCCCCTCTCTCTTTTTCAGACAGCTTCTTCCTGCCCCAATTCTTTGTCTTCTGTTGATTATATCTGGGAATGATATCTCTTATGATATTCTTTGTGGCACAAAGATATACCCCATTCTCCCAGTCTAGCTTGGACATTTGGAAGCTGGTATCATGATACTTCTCAGTAACACAGAGCTGTTCTTTTATATAAAAAGTATTTAATATATTAATATTCTGAGGGAATAAATAGTAGCTTATGGAAAAGAGATCATATGATAATGCTGTTCACTATGGATGATCCATCATAAAAGAAACCAGGGTTAACTTGGCAAATTGAAATTCACAGATAAACCAAATCATGTCTTTCAACCATATTCTCAACTATCCCCCTGGCTATTTCTCTAACCAAAACTACTAATTAGCCAAAGAGGTTACTTATATGTACTTCTTTTCCTCATCCCTCTGGGTGCTGAACTAAAACACAGGTCAGTAAGATGGAGAAGAGGAGAAATAAAAGATGCAGGTGACACACAGAACTAGGTGACCAGGTCCCAAAGTATTCTTGCTACTTCCCCCACCTCCTGCCTCCTTGGGGACCAGAGCAAAATAAAAACTTCTTTTTTTGGGCGTGGAGAGGGTTAAATGGACACAATTATCCACTTAATTATTTTTTAAGAAAAAAGTTCTGATTCTGATCTTAGTACATTAATCAAATTCACTTTTTAAAATGGAAAGAAAACTCAGAAACTGAACATAATGTGCTACTGAAGGCTGTGAACACTTCTTTCATAACACTTTATTTAAAATTTTTAGATAGATGAAATAGACTCATTACCTGTGCTCCTGCTTCCAAGACCATTTTAATGTAAATTGCCTTAAGCTCATCAACTGATTGTTCATAACAGCCTTTTTATAAAGAATGCCAGTGCCTGCTTGATTAGCTTTTGTTTCCATCTCTGACCAAAGGTTCTAGAATAAGCAGATATTTCTTTACTAATGAGAAATAACAGTCACAACCATGCTACAAACCAAGAGCAGGTGTGTGACATGTGAAAAGAGATAGTGGTGGTAAAATTCCAAGAGCTAAAGCAAAGCTTAAGAGAAAGAAAATAGGGGGTTGATTGCTGGGACAATAAACAGATTCCCTGTTTATTTCATGAAAATTAGTTCTTTACTGAATTGCAAAGGAGGACACTCTTGGTGTATCATTCTTTGAGATAGGTAACTTTTTCATACGGTTCACATATCAAGTAACACAAGAAAGCAACAAAAAGTCTTAATTGTATCTCTGCTCCTGTTTGCCCCACCCCCATCTCCCATATCACTTTTATTAATTTCTTATGTCTTTTCCCTGAGTTTCTTCATATAAATATAAGCAAATATGAATATCTGTTTTCCTCTTTCTTACCCCAGATAGCCCACTGCATTGTGGTTCTGACTTCAAGGGTTTTCCATCTCAGTTCCTAACTTCAGCATTGCTTTAGAGCTGTAGTAGTCCATTGCAGAGGTATGGCATGCTTAACCAAGCCTCTGATAGTTTTGAACTGTTCCAATATATCTGTAGAATAAATGCTAAGGTGGGATTGCTGGATATTACGGGTTGAATTGTGTCTCTTTATGAAGGTTATGTTGAGGTCCTAATACTCAGTATTTAGGGTGTAACCTTATTTGGAAACAGGGTCACTATAGATGTAAATTAAAATGAAGTTATACTGGAATAGGGCAGACTCCTATTCCAGTATGACTGGTGTCCTTACAAGATGATGACCACATGAAGACATAGAGACACGCTGTAAAGACAGAGGCAGAAATCAGAACTATGCAGCTGCAGGCCAACGACCACCAAAGATTGCCAGCAAATCACAAAAAGCTAGGAAGAGACAAAGCAGGATCCCTCTACTGGTCTCAGAGGGAGCATAACCCCATAATGTCTTGATTTCAGACTTCCGGACTCCAGAACTGTGAGTTGATGCATTTCTGTTAGTTTAAGCCACCCCATTTGTGGTACTTTGTTATGATAACCCCAAGCAACTAATACAATAGGTCAGAGGGTAAAGCATGTATAATTGTGATAGTTGTTGCCAAATTATCCCTTCCCTCACATGGATTGCTCCACTTACAAAGTTAAAATCAAAGTATGAGAGCCCTTGCTTTCCACAACCATGTATCATCAACTTCTGGGTTTGTGCCAGACAGGTGATTTTTGATGTGAATTTATGTTAGCATGATGAATTTAAGCATCTTTTCATATGTCAACAGCTTATTTGTATTTCCTTTCCTGTGAAATGTCCTTTTCATAGTCTTAATCCATTTTTTTGGATTGAACATCTCTCTTTTTTAAGCTTATCAACTTCTGCATGCATGCTTAGTTGCTCAGTCATGTCTGACTCTTTGCGACCCCATGGACTGTAGTCTGCCAGGCTCCTCTGTTCATGGGGATTTTCCAGGCAAGAATACTGGAGTGGGTTGCCATGCCCTTCTCCAGGGTATCTTTCCAACCTAGGGATCAAACCCAGGTCTCATGCATCGCAGGTGGATTCTTTACCGTCTGAGCCACTGGGGAAGCCCTATCAACTTCTAGGAGCTCTTTATATATTAAAGAGGCTAGCCATTTGTCTATGACATAAGTGAAACTATTTCCACCAATCTGTCATTAGCCTTTCCACTGTTTCTGATGGGTGTTTTTTTTTTTTGCCACACAGACATTTTTTGATACTGTCAAGCTTGCTGGCACTGCTCCAAGCACTAGATCCATAAAGTATTTAACACATTTAGGTTCACAGTATGTGTGATGAAAAATAAAGTTCATAGAGCAGTCACACGCAACTTAAGGATATATGGAAAGATTCCTGGAACAACCTCATTGCTTCAGATGCTATTTACTGGATTTCTCTCAGTGGGGACTAATTGGACCAAGAAGACAAATGGATTAGGGTTAGAGAAAATGCTGAAGGAAAAACGTCACAAAGACAGCATAAAACATAAAATCACTGAAAACAGCTTAAAAAACTTTTAGTTGTTGTTGAATGGTAAAAAACTGTTTAAAAAAAAAAGTGAAGGTGAAGATAGGTGTTGCTTAAAGAAAATTCTTCTCAAAACCTGAATTCATAATGATGTTTTAAAATATGAAATTACTCTGTGCTTAACAAAGAGTTCTGCAGTAATTTTAAATAGCATTTCCCAAGAGGAAAATGACAGCAGATTTAGAATCAAAGCTTGAGTACAAATCCCAAGTTAACTTTTGAGAGAGATATGTACCTGTTGTGAGATGCAAGCTACCTGAGTCTCAATTACATCACCTGCATAATGGAGAGAATTCACATCTACCCCACCTTAAAGCTATGGGCTGAGAGCAAGTATGAGAGAGCTTAAACCTTAAAATGCTATTAGAGGTCATTTGGTTATCCAAGAAAAGGAGCTGAATTCAACTTTCTTGAAACCCAACTATAACAAGATAAAATGATTCTATTACAAGTTACTTAGACTTCAGAGGAGGTTTGTAGGAGATTCTAGAGGGAATTAACATAACTGAAATTATGGTGCTCTAAGCACGTGGTGAAGATACCAAGAGGGATGAAAGCTGCTAAAAATTATATATAAGGAATGCTTTGGTATGTCTTAGCTCCTGGGCCCTGCTTCACAATTGCAGCCTTCTTTTACTTCTTTTTTTAAAGCTGTATTGAGGGATGATTGAAAAATATAATGCATATATTTAAAGTATATAATGTGATCATTTGATATACATATACTCTACATCAGGGGTCCCCAGGCCATGGACCAGTAGCAGTACATGGCCTGTTAGGAACCCGGTCACACAGCAGGAGATGAGCAGCGGGCGAAAGTGAAAACATCTATCCCCTCCCCCAAGCCCCAAGTCCATGGAAAAATTGTCTTCCAAGAAAACAGTCCTTGGTGTCAAAAAGGTTGGGGACCGTTGCTCTACAGTGTAGAATGATTACCAAGATCAAAAGAATTAACACAACCATCACCTGATGTAGTTAACTTTTTTTTTTTCCTGTGGTGAGACTGCTTAGGATCTTCTCTCAACTACTTTTAAGTTACAATACTGGACTATTAACTACCGTTGCCCATACTGTATATTAGAGCCTCTGAACTAGTTCTTTTTCTAAGTGAAAATCTGTACCCTTTGACCTAAAATCCCAACTTTCTGAGCTGATAATTCTCACATGTATTATGGCCAGGAGGTCAAGACTAATGAATTAAATATCTTACTGCTCCTTTTTTTTTTTCACCACTCCATCCAAACTAAGATCTGTACCCAATACTATGATCCTTATAAACCAAGCCAACAACTTATCATGGTCAAAGACAAATTCATTCTAAGGGCCAAAAGAGCATGCAAGGACCAAGACTTAAGACTAAACAATTCCCCACGTTCATGGGGAATATATTTCCATACTTTAAGCATACAGTTCCAAATCCATAATATCAGGTATAAATAATATACACACATCTGTACAACTACTCTTTATTTATCCTGTACAACAAGCTTGATAACTTTTATTGTATCAATATGCTTCTAGCTTTTAATTTTAGTTAATTTAACTTTTAATTCCAGTTTCTCTTAAATGAAAAAGAGGTGAATGAAATTAACAGGGACTCTTCTGCTTCCTGACCAATTCACACCGCAGCCTACTTATACACTAGACGAAGACTAAAAATAAGACTGCACAGCCTTCCCTCCACTCCATCATCTAGTTTTTATTAAACAACATATGTAAAATGTTCACACCAGATTTTAAAAAAAGCAGACACTGTGTTAAATACTGCATATTCGTCTCACTTGTCAAATTTTTACTTTTCAGAATTCTTACATTAAAAAATGTGGGAATGTGGCCAAAAATATCCATCAAAAAATAGTACCTTCCTAAACTTACAGATGGAATTGGCAGGTGGGCTGTCCTGGTGCGTCCCCTCCTCATGCTGCCCCAGTGCCCCACTCCTCTTACTGTGGAGGTTGCCTGCCGAGCCCTGACAACCAGTTAAGGGTTAATGGCTTGCAGGATTTGGTTGTGTTCCCTGAGTTGTACCTTGACAATATGAAATTAGATGTATACTCGTTCAACTGAAAATTTTAGGGAGGACTCATTAAAGAGAAGGTATTGGGGTAATTAAGAAAGTACCATGATATGGATGGTGCTTCCTAGAAGCTTACAATCTGGGTTGAACAGTAGGGCATGTTCATAAGAAACCAACAGAAAGACATCCCCAAAACTGCCCCTGGGTAGCTTAGCATTGTTGTGGGATGAGAAGAATTAAGTGCTGTGAACTGCGGTCCATTCATTCCATGGAATTGGCCTTAGCATCACATGCCACTGTCTCCTCCCAACCAAGAACACAGAATTGTACGTGGGTTTACTCAAAGTCATCTAAAAAATGGCCTTCCTTGTTCATCAGGGTGAAGAGAAAAGTAAAGAAGTTGAAAGTTTAAGAGCAACTTATGGGGGGTGCCATTTACATGTAAACTGGAATGGCAAACTGAAGCTGGTAAAAAGCCCTGGCAAACTTCTGGAGACAAAGCCTGCTTCCTCAGGGGAGGAACAACATGTGAGGCCAGTAAGACTGTTATCACCTCAGGTACTCTGTTAGTTTGAGCTTTCAACATGGTAGGTGGGGCACGTTGGAAGTCTCATCTAATGGAAATCAAATCTGATCTGTCCCAACCCTGGGTCTGAAGAGCTGTACAGCTTCTCCTTGCCTTCATTTCACCACTTTTGACAAGTGAGCTGTTAAAACAACATAGATCTCCAATTCCAAAATGTGATGCTTTAGGGCCTTTTCTTAAAAGTGTTTACTCATTTATTTATAAGTACTGGCAAGAACGTGGGGAAACAATAATTTGAGCGTGTTGTTATATATATGTTCAGTAGTATCCTCATTATTAATCAGCAAAGAGCTGTTTAATAGTTTTCCCTTTAAATATACGTAACTTTAACATTTTGAATACTTTTCAAAATATTACTCCTGAATGCTTTAGTAGCATACATTCAGGGGTAGAACATAAGCTATCTTAAACTTTTTCCACACCAGATTCAATTTTTCCATACCATACAGATCAATTTTCTCCTTTTTACAGTCTTTGCCTATTCTCAGCATCAAGCCAACTCCTTAGCAGCAGAGAGGGAAACAAAAGATTCTCCAGAGACAAATGGATAGGGGAGTTACCTATCCTGAAAAAAAAATCCATAAATTTTTAATTTTCCAGTTCTGACAGGGTTGGGTATGTAATCTAGACTGTTAAACCTTTTTTCTCCTTCAACAGCACTTTTTGAGAATGGGAAACAGCTTCAGAAGACTCTGTTCTAAAATAGCACCCAGACTCCTCCCAGGATCCGGTTGCCAATGCAAATAGTTGACAGCTGTGCCAACCTTATCCTCCCGATGTGAAGCAATCTCACTTTCATGACAGAATAAGACTTATAAAAAGGTGTGACAGATGGAAGATAACGAGTAGAAGAAAATGAGAAATTATGTAGAAAGGTAACGAGAAAGATTCTATAGCAGAGGAAGGAGTACAACGTGGGGTCACCTACTTTGGTTATTACAAAAGTAACGCTGGGTTTTTGTGTGAGCCAGCATACCTCAGAGCAGATTTTAACTGGGCACAGACTATGCCTGCTGTGCTTTCCATTCCCTGCCATCTCCTGTCCCTGCCACTCCCACTCCCCTTTCCAGTTTGCTGCTGCCATGAGAACCCTATTTTTTCCCTCCTCCTTTCTTGGCTTCTGTCTCCTTAATATGCAACATGCAAACTGTAAGTGTCCATTATTATTAGCTATCTGCTTAGGAAATTCCCTTCACACAGTTGAGTTTCTAAGACCTTTCAAACACACCTTGGTAATTTACTAGTTATTTTTTATATTAAGCTTTCTCTCAACCTTTAGTCAGCTCGCACAAAAAAATCCTTTAAGTTGTCTATTTATTACTAGCGTTTGATTTTTCCCCTCTAAAAACAGCGGTTTCCTCTGCCCCTTTCCCAGCATGTTAACGCATGAGATTCACATAGAGAACAAAGTGTGACACTTACCACATTAATAGGGGGTCTTTTGAAGTAAAACGGTAGCTTCTCCGTTACAGTTATGCAGACTAAATCCACATCCAAATGTGTACAAGCAACCTGTCAAGAAGAAAACACATGTAAAACCAAAAGCAAAACTGGCACATGTTAAGAATGGGGTAGGTTCAAACATGATATAAAGAAATGTAAACAGATACAGCTCACTCAACAGACACTGGAGGGTTCTGTGTTCAAATGCATCCGTCCTTTTGCAAAACCAATGGTTAGCCATTCACATTTGGTTTGAATGGTTTAGCTGTAATCCAGCTGAAGTAGGGTGGTATGTCTACAAAACATCTCAACAGACATGGTCCAGAGACCCTCTAATCCACGGTCAGCTACACAAGGAGAGGTTGCTAAGACAGGCTCAATTTCTGGAAGGTTACTTCAGACTGTTCCAGAAAAAGGAAACTGTTCTGATATCCAAAAAAAAAAGAAAAAAGAAAAGCTAAAAGGAATATATGCATGGTCCACTTTCTCCAGAAATTATTTATTTTTGTGCCAGCAACTGTCCCACATCTATGGGCCCAATCAGTCTACTGAGTGGTCAAAGAAACACTTACCTGTCACTACCAATAGCGTTTTGTTCAAATGCTAATAGAAACAAAGCATCTCCACAAATGGTCAAAGGAGAACTGTTGTAAATCAAATGATTCTGAATGCATTTTTTTCAACTGTTAATTGCTTTCCTTTCTTCTCATTTTTGCTATTACTTGTTGACACTCTGCATTTACTTCCAAAAGAGATCTGAAACTGCTTATAAAAAAATACATGCAAGAAAAAAATAAATGGATAAGGAAATGAGGATAAAAGGAAGAACAGGGAAGGAAAATAAAGCTGAGGAGTGGTTACTAGCTTAAAAGTGCAGGCCAGAAGCTGCACATCCGGCTCTCATTTTGTCATTATTTGATTTACAGAGATAAAAAGAATTGGCTCTTCCCTACTATGACAAAAAATAAGTCTCACTATCAATGCCAGTATAGTCAGGCTTGATGAACAAATTCAACCTGCCAGGGTGGCTGTGCTGGCAATCTAACATCAGTGGCAATGACCAAGAGAAATGAGTCGAGAGGGGGTGACAACGCCCTGTAGGGTAGGCTCAACCTTCAGCAATGACAGGACTGTCACATCTTATACTTTTGCTTCAGAATCCCTGTTCCACTCGTTGCTACCCCCACCTCAGGGTTCCAGGAAGCAGGGAGTGATCGGAGGCTGCCTGGCTTCAAGACAGTCACAGTAACTCAGTAAGCCTGGGAAGTAATGCTGCTCTGGCAGACACTCGGCTCATAAAGGACCTGTCCCATCCCAACTGCTACAGCTGTCTAACTCATAAAAATCATTGAAAATTTGCTAAGAATGGATGTGAAAAGCTCTGAATAGCAGGTAAAACTAAAACAAATTCAGCCTCTGTTTGCCATTTTTACACTATCAGATTGGCAAAGATCATAAAGTTTAGTAACATACAGGTGACACAAGAACAAACAGGGACTCACACGGTTTTTAAAATCAGTCTTGAAAAGCATTTCAGCAATAGGTATCAAGATTTTACATGCACACATCAGCAAATTTCACCTATAGGAAGGTATCCTACAGAGACCAGAAGTGTATTCTATAGCTCTATACCCTACAAATGCTTCAGCATATTAGTGAGAGAACATTTGCTGCAGTACCAATCACAAAAGGCTAGACACAAGTAAACATTCCTCAATTTTACTTAAACAAACAGGGTCGCTTTACACAATAGGATACGCTGACTCCTTATATGCAATGAGGTACCTCTCAAATGAATATTATGGAACCACTGCCAAGACAAACTGTCAGGTGAACAAAGCAAGGTGTCAGGAAGGCATGCAGGAAAGAGGGAGAGGGGAACGAAGAAGGACTGGGTAAAAACACTTCTGGAAAGAAACCCAAGAACTTCTCGCTATGGTTGCCTCTAAAGAAAAGGGACAAGGCGTTTTAAGTAGGAGGATGGTGTACTTTTCAGTGTATACCTCTTTGCACTCTTTGAATTTATTATTACAAGCACAAATTATTTTTCATTTCAAAAAGCTGATTCATTTCTTAAAAGCCTGTAAAACATTCTTCCCCAGAGTAAGGCTAAATTAGGTTCCTTGATTATGTATTGCTCTTTTTTCCCCAGGGTTAATTTTTAAAAAATCCCTTGTGTTGGTTTAAATACACACGTTATAATAAATTTTCAGTTACAAAGGACAGCTCTACGTGGCACCTTAGACTTAAAATGTCTCAAACCGAATTCTTTTGTTATTTAGCTATTAATCCAAATGTTCAACTGATACACTTAGGTAACTATAAAATAAGAGCTAATGTTCACATTATAATGAAATACTTTCTAAATCATTAAAAATGATTACATTATGTCCAAATACTTGTCATTAAGAATTTGATGATAGTAGTTTTGGCAGGTTGTATATGAATTCATATCAATTGTTCCTAATCTTCCTCTGGCCAAAGACTCCTATGAGGATATAAGGAAGGTATTCCCCAAATGGTACATACACTTATCTTCGATGTTATGGAACAAGAAGAATAAGAGGGAGAAGGTTCTGTCTCCCCCATATCCTTCATGGATGTCAGATTGGTACATCCTGGTGTTTTACTCAAGGAAGAGCCAGGCTTGTCAGTGAAAAGAGATGCCCATAAACGGATCCCAACCTAACCTGTGTTTAAAAAAAAAAAAAAAATCTTCCCCTGAAGAATTTCCTTAAAATGGAGATTACCAGGCCCTACTCCCAGCAATCAATTCAGTAAGTAGGGTCTAATCACCTGCATTTTAACAAATTTTCATGGCAAATCTGACACCAGTGCAGCCAGACCACACCTTAAAAGGAGCCTGGAAAGATCTGCCCTTTCAGTAGCCTCAGGTATTATTAGTACAATAAGGCATGGATTTTGGAAGCAGGAAGAAAAGAGAACTTCAATTTTCACTCATTTTTAATTCCTTCTCTTAAAATATTTTGTTCAGTGTGTGTATATTATTTCATAAAGCACACTGATATAATGGAACATGCAAATAATTTAAAAGAAAATAAACACACACATATTGGGGATGTAGGACCAGTATTTTTTCAAATTGATATAGTACACACTCAAAGTAGATCGGAGGCCGCTGGACTAAACAGCCTGAATTCTCCTCACCCTGTCCAGTCCAAAATGGGAATAACAACGGGAAAGAATATGAAGAAGAATATATATGTGTAATTGAATCATTATGCTTCATAGCAGAAATTAACACAACCAACTATACTTCAATAAAATTAAAAAAAAAAAAATCCTAAATGGGAATAACTTAACTCAGAAGCTTCTGAAACTTCTATGTAACTCTCTCTGCCACATTCCACAGCCACCCCCATCCCAAGAAGCCCTGGCCAGTGGACTCAGCTTACAACCTTTCATCTTTGCCTTATCCCCTGGGTAACTATGGAGGAAAAGGGTTTATCTATGAGATATCTTTCAGATACTCTGAGTGGAAACTAGTATGTTAATTCCCATGGAAACAACAGTTAAGGTGGTTAGATTTCATACTACTAATTGTTAACATGTGTTTAGGAATACTTTTATGACTCATTTTTAGAGACCTTAGTTTTAGAACATCCTATCTACAGAGACACTTGCCTACATTCTAAATAATCAACTTACCAAACAAAATCACTTAATAGAACATAACCTGTTAAGCAACAAATTGCTTGCATCTGACCCAATTTCAAGCTTTACGATTAAAAGAAAAATCTCTTTTTAAATGGATTTTCTATAGAAAACAAGGAGTGCCAACTTCAACTGAATCTTAAAGAATGGGTAAGATATGGAAAAATGTTCTGATTTTAAAAACTTTTTTCTACAGTCAATTCCAAACAAATACTCTGCCAATTATTTATAGCTTTTATCCATCTTCCAGAATATTTGATTCTTCCACCCACCATCATGAATTATGTGTTCATACTTCTGACCTAAAATTTGAGAATAATCTGAGGAAAACAGTAAGATAAATTCACTGAATCAAACTATAATGCATTCTAACACCATAGTCCTAATTCTATGACAAGCTACCTGAGGTTTAGACCAAATCATTTAGCCTGAATTTCAATTTTCTCTTCTATAAAATGGGGATAATAATAAGCATCTATCTCAATTACCCCCTGGGCTGTTGTTTTCTCTAATCACGTAAATGGCTATGGAAATGTATGATGTATGCTCTTCAAAAACAATTCAAAACAAAAGAGTACAATAAAAAATTAGGTATACTACCAACTTTTAGTCTACATTATAACCGAGTTGTTAATATTTAAGAAAAAACTAAATTGCTATTTAACAAATCTGGACATATTCATGTTTCTCTTAAGGGTTTCCACACTGAATCAAAATCCCATGTGGAACTTAAAAAAACAGATACCCAAGCTCAACCCCAAACCTACCTAATCAGAATATCCCATGGTGGAGATCTGAGCCTGCCTGATTTTAAAAGGTTCCACAGGGGTCTCTGATGTCTAAGATCTACTCGATCCTACTTCCCTTTTTTCTGAAATGAAATTCTAGAGAATTACTATAACTGAGCATTTCAGAAAAGGAGTCACCAAAAGGGGGGAATTCACTGCTAACTTGTGCTGTTTCCCTGCGTTAATATAAACAATGAAAATTGTGAGTGTACCTCAAAAATGAAATTTATCACACATGAGTCTCCTTAGTCAACAGCTCCATCTACTGGAATAAACTTAGGGAAAATTTTCTTATAATTCTAGAACAGACTACTTAAAAATCGATTATGCTGTAAAATTAAAACATCAAAGACCAGCTCCATAATATCCCTTTGGTGGATACACTTTTGGTAGATGGCTATTTTCTTGAACCGAGACAAAATCAACGTTCCAAAATTTCTAAAAGCAGCTATATCTAACTTTACACAATAAAACGTATTCCTGAAAAACTATTATTACAGTTGATTTCTTTTTTCCTGTGATCACTAACAACTCCCAGTGTGTTCTGTCTCAAGTTAATAAAATGAGCATATACATTAAACAACTTTGCCTCTTAAAAGGTCACAGAAATGGCCATTTGAAAAGGACAAAAGAAATTCATAAAGGTTCTCTTAAACAAAAAGGAACAGTACCAGCAGATGGTTGATTCTGAAGGATATCTAGAAGACCATGATCATGCTAGCATATGGACCACTCCTCAGAGGAAACAAAGGAAAAGCTAAGCAGAGAAGGATCTTTTGTGCCACAGTAGAATTTTGTGCCTTTCTTCTGTAACAGGCAGCAGCAACTAGCAAGGACAGAAACTGAAGTAAAGAATCCACTTGCTAATGCAGGAGACACACGTTTGATCTCTGACATGGGAAGATCCCACGTGCCATGGGGCAACTAAACCTGAGAGCCACAACTACTGAAGCTTACTTGCCCTAGAGCTCCACAACAAGAGAAGCCACCTAAAAGAAAAGCCCGTGCAATACAATGAAAAGCAGCCCCCCACCCCACAATTACAGAAAAGTCTGCACAGCAGAGAAGACCCAGCCCAGCTATCAGTATAAAAATAAACAAAATTATTTTTTTTAAAAAAAGAGGAAAACTTAACGGACTCTCTTAATATCAGCCCATCAAATATGTAACAGAACGAACAAAAAAAATATGCCACCCAAATACACCCTCTGGCAGTTCCAGGACTCCACGTATAAACGAAAAATCCTCAGTGTTTCCAGATGAGATGAAACAGGTCATCTACAAAGGTACAACATCAGCCTTCTTATGTAAAATAATGAGTACTATTTTCTTTTACTGTTACTTACATGAAAAAGTTTTTCTGTCTTTGGAAAAACTGCAACAATATCATACAGCCGGACTCTTGAAGAAGTTGCTCTCTAGTAAAATGAAAAGAATGTCACCGTATTGTAACAACAACAAATGCATATGGGATTCTGACTAGTGTCCTGGCTGCACTTATTCTTCAATCTTGTAATACTTATAATATGCCACTGACATTTTTGCTTTGCTTTGTATGTTGACAGAAAAGACTTTCTCAGCACGTAAGACTCTAGTTATCAATATCCATCTCACCAATCATCTCTCCTTCCTTCCCACATTGTCATGCTCTACCAGTATATCAAACATTTTGTTTGAGACACAAAAATCAAATTAGACAGCTCCTGCTCTTATAAGCTAGCGGAGGAGCTAGCCAGAAATGTACTGAGCACCTGCTATGAGTAGGGCACTAGGGATACAAAATCATTTGAGGCATACGTCTGCTTTCAGTGGAGCTTATCATTATTTTGGTGAGATGAGAAATACACATGACTAAGTATGATGTGATTAGGTTCACAATGTGAATACTGCTAAATACAAATTAAACTGCTAGATGTGTAAGAAAATAACCAAGAGTCCTCTGACAGAAGGAGAGAGATTTATCAGTTTAAGACTGTTTATAAAAGAAAGTCTCAAACTGATACTGTGTATGCATGCACGTGAAAAGGCTGAAAAAATACATATTCAAGTATACAATCGCTGAATGATGAGACAGTATGCGCTATTTCTTCTCTCCCTTTGGCACCTTTCAAATTTTTTACCTCTTATTCTGTAAAAAGAAAAAGCATGATAAAAATTAAAGGAGGAAACAGGACGGTTCAGAGACGCAGCAGGTACTGTGCTTGAGCAGCTAAGCGAACCCACTGGGCAGATGCATGCCAAGACAGGGCAGGTTCCAGGTCTCAGAAAAAGTCAGGATCCAGCACTCTTTTCCTCTGCGTGACACTCCCACTTGGGACAGGGACTGAAAGGGGCCACCAGGATGTTCATGGTAACAAGAGAAAAATCAACTGTGACCATAAAAAGTCAACTCTGTGTCTCCCCAGGCTTAGAGAACCAGAATGCAACCTGCAACTATAAAAAAAAAAACAACCCCAAATTTGGTTTTTCATAATTTCTTTAGCAATGCTAATTGTTAGAAAGGAGGCAGCCCTTCCTTGATTACTCCTTTCCTATGAGAAAGGAGGCCATTCCAGCTGATGATGAAACAGCTCAGCTTCTCAGAGATCTCACTTTCTCTCTCCCTCACTAATCCTTCACATCAGCACCAGCTATTTGCAAGTCTCCATTTAACAAACAGAATCTAGACAGCAGGTTCTCACCAGCCTCCCAAGCCTTCTGTTCCTCCATGGAGTCAAGTTTCTTAAGCAAAGTTAGCAGCAGACACCGGCTGCATTTTCTTATAGCCCAATCATTTCCATGAAAACGGCTTTTCGTAAGGCCACCAATGACCACCATGTCATCAGGGAACTTGCCTGTCCAAGACATGTTTTAGCCCTTCTCCTGCTTGACTGAGTACTCAGGCACGCTGATGCTGCTCAGCCTTCTCATGTTCCTCATTGTCCACCTGCTCTGCAGATGGCCTATCTCCGTCTCCCATCCCAGCTCACCCTCTACTCCACCACTGAATATAGATGCTCCTCAGGATTCTGTCCCAGACCTTCTCCTCCCACATTATACTTTGACCGGGGAGTCTCATCCATTCTCATGAATACAATTACTCTCTACAAGGTGACCACTTCCAAATGAGTATCTTGAATTGGGGTCCCTCTTCTGAGGGCCATGTCCTTTTTTTCCAACTACTCATTTGACAAGCTCCACTTGAACTCTTGAGGCTTCTCTGGTGGCTCAGTTGGTAAACAGTCTGCCTCCAATACCGGAGACCTGGGTTCGGTCCCTGGGTTGGAAAGATCCCCTGGAGAAGGAAATAGCAATCCACTCCAGTATTCTTGCGTGGAGAATTCCACGGACAGAGGAACCTGGTGGGCTACAGTCCATGGGGTCACAAAGAGTTGGACATGATTGTGACTGTCTTTTCACTGGAACTCTTACAATAACCTACTGTGTCTCAAACATGATGATCCGACACTTATTTCTCTTTGTATGCTTCATCTCAGGAAATGGTACCATATACCCATCTGGCTGCTCAGGCCAAAGCAGGGAGTCACCACCTTAGATCCAATCAACATCAAATCCTGTCAACCCTCCCCTCCCCCACCCATCAAAACCCTTCCTATATCCCCTTTGACCCATTCTCTATAATGCAAATCTCATAACTGCACTCCCTTAGTTAAAACCTTCAAAGGCTTCTTCTAATTGCTCACCCAGACCTACCTTTCTAATATCATCCTAGGTTAGACAGCTCATCAGGCTCAACTCAACTGGCATTTCATTTCCCACCATGCACCATGTTATTTTGGGATTCAGAAACTTGCACAATTCATCCTGTCTGAGGGAACATCCTCTCCCTATCTGGCACCAATAACTCACTGATTCGTATGGCCATAGTTTGAACATCAGCTTCCTCAGCTTGGCCTCCTGTTACACATTCCCAGAATATTCCTTATTTACTATCTCCCGCTTTTTAAACATTCTTCCCATTTTCCAAAGGATGACGTCTGTATTCTTCATAGCAACGTCACCAGTACTCTATGTCTGGGTCGTGTAAGTTCAATGAGTACCAGCTGCTGGAAGACTCTTTCAATCTTTAATCCTTATACATGTGTCATGAGTAGGAGAGACTCTACTATACCATGTGAATTCTGAGCTAAGGAGAGAGGTCAAGCGCCACACACTGGGGGCTGGGGAAGATGTAAGAATGAGGTGAGTTGAAAAGCAAGTGTTCAACAGTAATCAATACAACTTACAAGACCACGAGAGAAGAAAACTAACTTACCAAAACATTACAGTGAGACGGGTCCGAAACGACAATTGTTAGCCTAGTTAAAATCTTAATCGGTTTTGACTTTCCCTGTAATAAGAAAAGCACAAAATACAGATGACTGATTTTCCTCCTTACCAGTGGAAAGTACTCATTAAAAGGTACTAACAATAAGGAATAGTGAAGATCAGTAAAACCTAGCCCTAACTCTCAAGGAATTTATAATAGAGGTACACTTCGTTTTACGGTGTTTTGCTTTGTTGTGCTTCACTGATATTGCTTTTGTTTTTTTTACAAACTGAAGATTGGTGGCAACTTTGTATTGAGCACGTCTATTGTAATGCGTCCTTTTCCAACAGCATTTGCTCACTCACGTCGCTGTGTCACATTTTCGTTATTCTCCCAACATTTCACATTTTTTCATTATTATCATATTTGTTATGGGGATCTGTAATTACTGATTTTGCCTAAGTCCTAATCCCTAGACTGCCAGGGAATTCCCTGATCTCTGATGATACTATTGTAATTGTTTTCAGTGTCAAAAACCACACACATGTAAGACACTGAAGTTAATCAATTGTTGAAATAACAAGAAAGGATTGAGAATATTACATCAGCTCAGTTAAGTTCAGTCACTCAGTCGTGTCCGACTCTTTGCGACCCCATGAATCACAGCACGCCAGGCCTCCCTGTCCATCCCCAACTCCCGGAGTTCACTCAAACTCATGTCCATCGAGTCGGTGATGCCATCCAGCCATCTCATTCTCTGTTGTCCCCGTCTCCTTCCACCCTCAATCCCTCCTAGCATCAGACTCTTTTCTAGTGAGAATATTACATAAAATTTCAGTTAATAAAGCAGTGGCAGGGTATGAGAGGACTCACTTCAATTTTGAAACAAGATTTACTGTGGGTAAAACACTATCAAACAGCATTGCATGCTACAGAGAAATTGTACTGAAAGGAAGCAAATTCATGCAGCAAATTCATTGTTGTCTTATTTTAAGAAATTGCCACAGCCACCCCACCCTTTAGCAACCACTACCCTGATCAGTCAGCAGCCTTCAGCATCAATGTAAGACCCTCCACTGGCAAAAAGATTATGAATTACTGAAGACTAAGATAATGGTGAGCATTTTTAAGCAGTAAAATATTTTAAAATTAAGATAAACATTTTTTTTTTAGATATAATGCTACTGCACACTTAATGAACAATGTAAGCATAATCTTAACATGAATCAGGAAACAAAACATTCGTGATTTGCTTTAATGTGGTAGTCTGGAACCAGACCCACAGTATCTCTGAGGTATACCTGTATAGCTAGAGAAAAAGAGATGTACATAATGTTTCATGGAAAAACTAAGTCTTCATGGAAAGGTAAGACTGGTAGACAAAGGAAGGGGCAGTGCAGGTTAGAGAACCATACGTATGACTGGGAATGTCTGAACTGGATTGAGTATGTATTATGTTTCTTAAATAAAGTACTTACCTGTACAATTGGCAAAGTTGTAAAGAGTTCAGAAACAGCTACTGGTTTTTCAATTTCCTACGACAAATAAAGAATAATTTTTCAGAAAGCTAATTTCTAGCATGCAGAAACACTAAATAAGCTGTGTGTATGTGCATGTGTGTGTTTTTTAATGAAGAAAGTTGAAGCCAAGTAGGAGCTGAGAACATCAGTGGAAAGGAAGGAGGAAAAACAGTTTTTTAGGATGAACAATCTGTAAGAAACAGTTGTTGGCCTAAGGAGAGATACACATATTTACTAGTATGTTCGAAAGGGAAATCAATCAGTAATGAGTCCATGACAGTAAAATAAAAAAAGATTAACTATTGTGATTACAGTTTAAACAACAACAATGCACTTTTTAAAAAGTTACTTAACATCAAATCGACTTTAAGAATCTTTACACCATACCCCAGTACTTCATAAAAAAGTTATCATTTGCACAGATATGTATCAGCTCAACTATTAACACATAAAATAACACACAAAGAGTGCTCATCTGTAGCTTCCACATTACCAATACACACAAAATAATTATAAATGCTGGTTATTATTAATGTCAGAAATCCTATTTTACCTGTTTCTTTTCCTTAAATTCAACAACATGATTGATGGCAACAACTGAATAGCCCACTGAAAAGAAAAATTGAAATTCTTGTCAAATACAACAACCTCTTTTACACATAAGCTCATACCAATTCATGTCAAGACTACAAGGTAGAAGAATGGTTATGAGTATGGACTCTGGAGTCAGATTTGCCTGTTCTCAAACCTAAACATTACCACTTAAAAGTTACTTAGGTTCTTCATCTGCCAAATGGTGATAATATCAGGATTCATCTCATAAAACTCATGAGAATTAAATGAGATAACACACACTGGATGTTTTAGAAGAGCGCCTGGCACAGACACAGGGCTTTGTTTGACTTTGGTGATGTATTATCAGCATGATAACAGAGACTCTTATCTTTGCCTATCTTCTTTCAACCATCATTCTTTTTTATGTCCCTATGTTCATTTTCATCTCATCAAATTTATACTTTTTTCACTATCAACTTCATTCTTACTTTTTTGTTGCTGTTTTTTTTCTTTTGCTTTTTACCCTTTCTACTTCTTCAGAGACCCTTTTGCTAAGGAGAAACAGGATGGCCACTTATTCACACCAGTGTCCACGTTCTCCTTTGAGCTACCCACCAAGAGGCTGAGAACTCTCTGAAGCCAGGGCCTCGCTTTATCAGCCTCAACACATCACTGCTCAGGACATGTGGACTTCAAAAATATGTTTAAATCACGACTCCAATCTTTAAGCTATTTAAACACCAACGGTAACGACAGGATATTAATATTAAAAGATAACGCATACTCAGGCCAAAATAGTGGTCTCCCCCTCATCAGTTTGTCCAAGGTCCTTTTTTTCCTCTCTCAAATATTTACTGAGCATCCATTACTTAACAGACCCTGAAGAAACCTCTTATTTTGAAACTCTTCTATCCCCACTTAGACAGCAGTTGCGACTCACTTCAATAATTAAGATGAGGTCTTACCTCTCACGGCTTTTGCTTCCCCTGGAATCAAACAGGAGTAACATGCTAGCCATTCTGCTCTCCTTCCCCCCGACCCCCAGTAAGTCCTCCGCCCCCACTTGCTCTCCGTGAAAATAACATTCCAACACTCGGAACCACACGCCCCCCTCCCCATCTCTGCGTCAGTTTCCCGCATTTGACAGTTTCAGGACAATGTCAAGAGACGCAGGAAGGGGCGATATGAAAAGCACTGCTGTAGGTGTACACTTGGGAGCCCTGTTTTGTGCTATCCATCAGTTGCGGGGCCCATGCAGATCCTCCGCCAAGTCAGGGCCTCAGTTTCCTCAATTCGCAAGACAGAAGGAGCTGGACTGGGTAACATCTCCCCAGTGCTTTCGAGTTTCCCGCGCCTCGGGTCAGAGCAACACCGCTGGGGCATCAGTTTCCAAAGACAAGCCGGAGGCCCCAGGACACCAGAACTAGGCCCACCGGGTCCCCCCAGAGCATGGCTGGACAGCCTAGGGACAGCGAGACAGCGCAGGCACGGCGGCCCGCGAAGCCCGGGCGACTCACGGTGAGCAGCGTTCTCCACGAGCCCGCGCAGCGCCTTCAGGTCGGAACCCGCCCGCAGGTCCAAATCGGCAAACGCCGCCATGCTGAAGTCACGTGAGCGCGGCGCGAGCGCAGCCTCTGGGCCCCGCCGCCTCGGGCATGCCGGGAATTGTAGTTCACCGGCTGGGTCAGCCCCGCCCTCCCGTGGTCTGCGGTTCTCAGGCTCCTTTCTCGCCTTCAAGTACCAGCAGAAGTTAGCATGTGGAGATTAGCAGCCTCGCTTCAGTCCTTCTTCGTCTGCTTCCAAATCAGAATGTTTGGTTTCTCCTGGGGTGGGGCGTGCGGGTTCACATCTCCCACCCTTCATCCTTCGAAATAATGTAGAAAGTGATTCTTTTAAAATGGACATAGTAATAGTGAGTAGTAAAGTCGCTCAGTCGTGTCCAACTCTTTGCGAGTCCGTGGACGGTAGCTTACCAGGCTTCTCCATCCATGGGATTCTCCAGGCAAGAATACTGGGGTGGGTTACCATTTCCTTCTCCAGGAGATCTTCCCGACCCAGAGATCGAACCCGGGTCTCCCGCATTAGGCGCAGACCCTTTAACCGCTGAGCCAGCGGGCATATACACCATTAATTGAGCGCCTACTTGAACCAAATCCTTTTGCTAAGGGCTGGAAATGCTTTAAAAGTAGTGGGGAACTTGTTCCTTTTTTTCCCGTTAAAGGCCATTCCGTTGTTTAAATTGGACTTAACGGAAAATGGGGAAATTGACCTAAAAGCGGATTGCCAGGGGGGAAGATCTTTTTCCTCTGTCTGAACTGGGGACTCACAGCGCGCTACTTCCTTACACTCAACATCCTCAGCCACCAGATGGCAGGGTTCTCTGTAGGATGAGAGGTTAGCTCCATCACTGGTTTAGCCAAAAACTGGTTAGACAAGAGGGGAGTAATTGAAATAAGAAGAAATGTACACTCAAATCCCACACAATTGATATTTCCACATTTTTGAACTTCGTGTAAGTGAACTCTTCTTAAATATTGATCAATGATCCAAGAACATAAAACTGTGGAACTATAGTTCACATCAGATGACATCATGTGGTTGGATGGCATCACTGACTCAATGGGCATGAATTTGAGCAAACGCTGGAAGACACTGGAGGACAGAGAAGCCTGGCGTGCTGTAGTCCATGGGGTCACAAAGAGTTGGACAAGGCTTAACAACTCAACAACAACAATAGTTAACATCAGTGCTTTTTCAAACGATCTGAGATGAAGGGCCTGGTGACTGCCCACCCCCCCACCAATTGTTCTAGGACCCATGCCTGTTTCCTCCTGCCTGACCAATAGACAAATCTGGCCTCACAAGTTTGATCTAACATCTGAATTGCTCTGTACACAACTGAATAAAAAGAGACCAATAACTAGGGACTTGGGTATCCAGATAAGGCCTAATGGGTGTGAAAGTTTCTAAACAGTTTCAGTTTCTGTGCTAACTTATCACAGAGAGTACACAGACAATCTCTAGCCTGAGGCCACATCTTGTATTCCTCTCATTTTCCCCTTGGTCTCAGAAGGGAATTTTAAGAGGGATCTGCCCCATGTTATTGTTGTTCATGTCCATTTCTTTGCACATGGACTGCAGCACACCAGGATCCCCTATCCTTCGCTATCTCTTGAAAGTGAAAGTGTAAGTTGCTCAGTCCTGTCTGACTCTTTGCGACCCCATGGACTGTAGCCCACCAGGCTCCTCTGTCCATGGAATTCTCCAGGCAAGAATACTGGAGTGGGTTGCCATTTCCAATTCTCCAGGCAAGAATATTGGAGTGGGTTGCCATTTCCTTCTTCCAGGGAATCTTCCCAACTCAAGGATGGAACCCAAGTCTCCTGCTCTGCAGGCAGACTCAAATTCATGTTCATTGAGTGACTGATGCTATCTAACCATCTCATCCTCTGCTGCCCTCTTCTCCTTTTGCCTTCAATCCTGTCCCTAGAATTGCATGTAACAGCAAGCAATTCTCCTTTCGGCTAAGTTTAGTAAAGAAGAAATCTTTTGTTTTCCCAACACTTGATATATCCTAAGTAAGAATAAAAATTTAGTTCTCCAAAGAGAACGAAGTCATATAAAGCAAACCCTTTGCTTTTCATCAGAATATCTGATGTTAATTTTACAGGATCTTCACCAGTTGTTACGGAAACTCAAGTCCCTGAGCCTGATAAACAGTGAGGCTAAACAATACCAAAATGTTGGAGTTTAGAACAGAGAGGGTTTATCAAGGGCCATCCAAGGAGATGGGTGGCTCATGCTTAAAAAACCACCAGCAACCCAAAAGTTTTCAGCAAAGCCCTTTTCTAGGAAAGGTGAGAGAGGGGTGTAGTTAGCTGTTGCAAACTTCTTGGGGTCAGATCCTTTGTTCTTGAGGTCGGGTCATTGTGAGGTAATGATGTCCCTGTAAACTTCCACTAAGTGAATGTTATTCTCTTTTCTGATAAGAAAGGGCAAGGTCCCAACCCACAACTTTCACCCTGTGAGGTTCAGGTCCTGGCTAAGAGGAAGCAGAGCTCAGCTGGAGGTGTCTTCAGAGCCAGTTTCCCAGACACTGTCCAGCTGTCATCATTGAGGGAGCCAGGTGCCCAGGACCCATCTGACCCTCAGACTCCTCAGGCCACCCAAACATCAGGGGCCAGGTCCCCCAGACTGCATCTTATGCAGACTGCTGCTATTAGGTCACAGAGCAGGGGGTGGGGGAGAGGTTCACTGCCACCTTAAGGCCTGGGTCTGGCCAGTGGGTGTCCTTGGGACAGGCTCTGGAGCCCCCCAGGACACTGCCCCCTGCCTGTTTCCTGGGTCCCTCCAGTTCACTGGGCCTCAGGCCAGCAAGTGAGTTTGAGGGCCCTGGGGAAAAGGCTGGGATCCACATCTTACCTTTCTCTCTGCCTGACAGCCACCACTCTGCCTGACTGGAGTTGGCTGAAGGGGCTCACTAATGGTCACTCTGACAGTTGGTTGCTTGTGGGCAGGGCCCACTGCAGTGCTGACCAATGGCTGAGCAGGACCCCTAATGGTCCTGTGGTAACCTTTACCTGGTAACAGGGTAGGGTGTTAATGGCACACAGCAATGGTCCAGGTGCTAAGAGCTGCACTCAGTCATACTCTATCACACCATTGTAATAGAGTGCAGCCGAGTGCAGCCCTTGGCACATGGCCATTGCTGTGTGGCATTATCCCTGCACCCTGTTACCAGGGAAAGGTTACCACAGGACCATTAGGGGTACTGCTCAGCCATTGGTCAGCACTGCAGTGGGCCCCGCCCACAAGCACCAACTTTCAAGGAGTGACCATTAGTGGGCTTATTCAGCCAACTCCAGTCAGGCAGAGTGGTGGTTGTCAGGTGAAAAATCAGGTAAGAGGTGAGTTCCCTGCCTTCTCCTCAGGCTCCTCCAGCTCACCTGGTCTCAGCCCGGTGGGTAAGCTGGGGAGCCCAGCGAACAGACTGGGGGTTCTGTCCTATAGGACTCCAGAACCCTTATCATGGCCACCCACTGGCCTTGGCCCAGGCTGTGAGGCAGCAGTGAACCTCTCCCCCAAGCGCATCTTAGTGACCTGATAGCAGTTACTGACATCTGCCTGGATTGCAGTCTGTGTGACCTTCTCTTTCCTCCCATTTAGGTGACCTGAGGAACCTGAGGGCCAGTTGGGTCCTGGGCATCTGGCTCCCTCAGCGGTGACACCTGGGCAGGGAGCTGGCTCTGAGGGAGTTGCTAGCTGAGCTTTACTTCCTCTTAGCCAGGAACTTGACCTCAGAGGGAAAAAGTTGTGCCTTGAGACCTTGCCCTTTCTTGTCAGAACAGAGAATAACATTCCTTTGGTAGAGATCTACAGAAACATCGTTACCTGGCCATGACCTGACCTCAAAAACAAAGGATCTGACCCAAGAAGTTTGCAATGACTAACTACACCTCTTCTTCACCTTTCCTAAAAAAGGGCTTTGCTGAAAGCTTTCAGGGAATTTGGGGGTTTTAAGGCTTGAGCCGCCCATCTGCTTGCATGGCCCTGTAATACAATTTCTCTGTTCCAAACCATGACATTTTGGTATTGTTTGACCTCACTGTGTGTCAGACACATGAACTTGTGTTTTGGTAATACTATGACCACAAAATCTAGATTGGTCAGAAATACATCCAATGTGTGGTGAAGGTAAATAAGATGACTCATTATTTGATGCCAGCATTAGACAACAGAGAGCTTCTCTCTTTGAAAGTCATGGTGCTGTTGCTGTGAACTGTACCCTTTAGAATTTGTTCTTTATCTTCACCCTGGGCTTAGCTAACAAAGAAAAAGGGCGAGAAGGAAAATGAGCAGATGACAGTCTTGATCACTTTACTGAGGGCAAGCCCATTTGCTAAGTAATTACCTACATATGTTATTTAATTTTCAAAGCAGCTATGAGTTAAGTCCTGCTTTTTAGTAACATCTACATTTTATATCTGAGTCATCTAAAACTTAGTTAATCGTGGTAGACCTACATGTCGATCCAAGCATCTTCATCCTGGACTTCGGTGTTCTGTCTCCTGGGCAAAGCAAGCAGAGGGAGAGTTGGAGGATGGGAAGGGAGCGGGGAGAGAAGAAGAGGGAAAGGGAGAGTGGAGGGCTGGAGAGAGAGGAAAGAAGAAGTAGGGAGGGAGAGGGTAGGCGAGGAAGGAGGTGGAAGAGGGGAGGAGGATGGGAAGAAGGAAAAGAGAAGATGGCATTGGGAGGGGAGCAGGGAAGAGGAGTCAGAATTTGGCCTAGGGGTGAGGTGGGTTGGTGTAGCTACAGCAAAAAATTAATAGAAGACCTTGGAAACTTCCGACTGGAAAATAATAGTACTATATAATTACTCTACATATCTCCTATCTACAGTCTGATTTAATCCTCACAACCAGCCAATGAGATATTGTTATTCCTATTATATCAAGGAGTCCTGAACTCAAAAAGGATAATTCTTCAGTTATTTCCTTTTCCTTAGGCAGCTGTGAAAGAGAGAACAGGCTTTAGCATCCAAAGCAACCTTCCAGCCCATCTGGGTCTCCCTGCAGACCTCTCTTTCTTGGGCTGGCCCCTCAATGTCAGTGCTCTGTTGGTCTTTGCCCTTTGTACTCTTCTCACTTGGCTCAGCCTTCCTGAGTGAGCTCAGAAACACTCCTCCCAGCCCCGGCCTCTGTCAGCTTAAGGTTGAGGTTGGGCAAGGCAAGAAAGCAATACTATATAACATGACTTGCACAGGTTATCTGGCAGAGTCTTCTCTTCCAGACTGAGGATGAGGTTTGAGAGATTTGGAGAGGACATGCAGTTTACTAGAGGAGGTGATGCTTGAATTAAATTTTGACCCATGAAATGGAGGAACAACAAGATGCAGAGGTCTGAGGTGTATCCAGAACTAGCATGAAGTAGGTGGTACTGAGTCAAAAGTCGCAAATTTAATACAGCAACCCATGGCTTTGTGTTCATCTTCATACCCACGTGAACCCCATGTGAACCCAACTGTAGCACTGGTGAAGGTGAAAGTCACTCAGTCGTGTCCGACTCTTCGAGACCTCATGGACTGTATAGTCCAAGGAATTCTCAGGCCAGAATACTGGAGTGGGTAGCCTTTCCCTTCTCCAGGGGATCTTCCCAACCCAGGGATTGAACCCAGGTCTCCTGCACTGCAGGCAGATTCTTTACCAGTTGAGCCACAAGGGAAGCCCAAGAATACTGGAGTGGGTAGCCTATCCCTTCACCAGTGGATCTTTCTGACCCAGCAATCGAACCAGGGTTGCCTGCATTGCAGGTGGATTCTGTACCAACTGAGCTATCAGGGAAGCCCTAGAGCACTACTGGATGTATTCAATTACCTAAACAACAGTTTGGGTAACTGAAGCACTGATGTATGTATTCAATTACCTAAACACAGAAATTAACTGAACTATGTATATGGTAGACTGGTAGGGTACACTAGCAACTCAAATAGAGCCCCCTCTCTTGTTCCCAATGATGGAGTACTTACTGGTGCTCCTGTGCAGATCAGAAGAAGAGGCCCTTCCTCCAGGCAGATTCACATTTGCCCCTATTCACCACATGGGTGGTAAGTCTGCTCAGTGAACCACCTGCCCAACTTTTCCTAGGGACCCTGGTAAAGCATACTGTGTGTGTGTTCATTCTCTCCAGTCGTGTCCAACTCTTTGTGACCCCTTAGACTATACCCCACCAGCCTCTTCTGTCCATGAGATATTCCCAGTAGGAATACTGGAGTGGGTTGCCATTCCCTTCTCTAGGAGATCTTCCCAATCCAGGGACTGAACCCGTGTCTCCTGTGTCTCTTGCATTGCAGGTGGGTTCTTTACCGCTGATCCACCAGGGAAGCCCTTAGAAGTGTCAGTCCTATTGTTCAATTCAGTTCTTCAACAGGTTGGAATGAAACCCACCTACCTTATGAAGGTTAATCTGTTTTACTCAGTCTACTGATTTAAGTGCTAATCTCAATCAGAAAAGACTCAAACACACAGCCAGAATGTTTGACACTGATCTGGGCACCCAGTGGCCCAGTCAAGTTGATAGAATCATTGTAGGAATGGTGCCTTGAAATCATCCCATAAGTGAAGAAAAACTGCTCAGGCAACTAGTATTCACAGACAATACAACTAAAAGTCTATTTTCAGTATGTTGGAAATATAGCTTAGAACTTTCAGGGTAAATTGCAAGAAAAAGCTAGGTTATTTCTGGCATATTCTATTACAGTTGATAAGTAAGTAGATATATAAAAGCTACTGGTGAGGTTGAGAATTTTGATATGACCAAATATCTTTTGAAAATGCTGCCTGAACAAGGCACATCATTAGGAAGTGGCTTATTTTTGTGTATGGAGAGAAATTTTGACCATTTTAAAGTAGATGTGTCAGAATTGGTAACCATGACTACAGATGGGACTCCTGCAGGGGTCAGTGTTAACATCAGACTCATGAAATACAAGCACAATGTGACAAGATTTTGTTAAGGCAGAATTTTAGCCAATTTATTGTCCTGTAGATCAGAACCACTTTGAACTTTAAACTTAAAAACTATACAAGTAATAGCCATGGTAATTAACCATGACCCACACAATCTGTGTTCCAAAAAGCTGCAGCGCATATAGTGGATGCTGAGGAAAGTTTGAACTCCTGAAAGAAATTTACTTTACTGATGCTGTCAAGGAAAAAAATCTCCATCTTGGTTTACTAGTGGAGGTTGGGCCAGATGTGGTTCTTTTGGTCCATGCCATAAAAGGAAAGTTATGACCAACCTTGATAGTATATTAAAAAACAGAGACATTACTTTGCCAACAAAGGTCCGTCTAGTCAAGGCAATGGTTTTTCCCGTGGTCATGTATGGATGTGAGAGTTGGACTGTGAAGAAGGCTGATTGCCGAAGAATCGATGCTTTTGAACTGTGGTGCTGGAGAAGACTCTTGAGAGTCCCTTACAGTGCAAGGAGATCCAACCAGTCCATTCTAAAGGAGATCAATCCTGGGTGATCATTGGAGGGACTGATGCTAAAGCTGAAACTGCAATACTTTGGCCACCTCATGTGACGAGTTGACTCACTGGAAAAGACTCTGATGCTGGGAAAGGTTGGGGGTGGGAGGAGAAGGGGACGACGGAGAATGAGATGGCTGGATGGCATCACCGACTCTGTGGACATGAGTTTGAGTGTACTCCGGGAGTTGGTGATGGACAGGGAGGCCTGGCATGCTGTGATTCATGGGGTCGCGGAGAGTTGGACACGACTGAGCGACTGAACTGACTGACTGACTGATAACCCCTTTAAATACTCTTTTTCTTTTTAGAAAAAATCATATAAACCAATTTGTTTATGTATAGCAAAATTTTGTTTTGGGGAAACTCATCTGACTAGGAATAATTAAGCTCATTTTTGGCCTAGAAATTGGTTTCCAAATATGAAAACTGTGGTCTAATCTCACAGTGCAGCACTAAATTGTGGAGCTGAAGACTGATCCAAAAAGGGTGCTCTGATTTAAACCTTGAAACTTCATACTAATACTTCTTAATTTGCCCTCTTGAATTAATGTCACTAATGTGATTTTAAATTACGAAAGGAAGTTTTGCTATTTAAACACCTACATAATAGCCTCAATTCTGCATCTCGGCCCAGAAAACCCAAAATATTTACTATCTGATATAAATTATGGAAAATGTTTGCTGAACTCTTCATTGTTTTTTTTCTAATTATTTTATTCAAGTATGGTTGATTTACAACATTGTGTTAATTTCTGCTGTGTAGCAAAGTGATTCAGTTTTACATACATCCCTTTTCATACTCTTTTCACAAGATATTGAATGTAGTTTCCTGTTCTGTACAGGAGGACCTTGTTTTCATCTGATGAACACTTTTTAAATCAATGATCCACAACAGTGTTCATACACTCTATTCTACCTCTCAGTTAACATTGCCAGGGTGGGGAGGGATTTGAAAATTTGTGTAATTTTTTGCTTGTCATAGTAATTTATTGTTGTAAGCTTATCACTGTCACTATACTTGAGAAGTGAGGTGGTTGACACTAGCTTATAGTAGGAAGGGGCCAAGATGTTAACTATCCTGCAGTGAATGAGAGTATCATATAATGAACCCTTGTCCCTCATCTTGCATGATTTTTGAATATCCTGCTAGATGTTCACATGGGGGTAAAGCTTGCTTATCACTGCCTAAGCCTAGACCCTAAATAGGTTTTACATATAAAAGCACAGCAATTTTTATATGCACAGAATTTTCTAGGAATATAATTATTGTGAAAATAGAGGGAAGACTGTATTTTGCTTTGCTTGGACCTATAAGAGTTAGTTGGATACTTTGGCCACCTCATGAGACGAGTTGACTCACTGGAAAAGACTCTAATGCTGGGAAGGATTGGGGGTGGGAGGAGAAGGGGATGACAGAGAATGAGATGGCTGGATGGCATCACCGACTCGATGGACATGAGTTTGAGTGAACTCCGGGAATTGGTGATGGACAGGGAGGCCTGGCATGCTGTGATTCATGGGGTCGCAAAGAGTCGGACACGACTGAGCGACTGAACTGAACTGAACTGATAGATAAGAAAACCAGAAGAGTTGCTCCCCACTTCAAAAACTTTTGTCATTGCAGCTATGCTACTTCAGTTATTTGAGTTGACAATCTGTGTCACTCTGCATTTATAGTAGTTACATTCATGGTGATTCTATTATGTAAATATTACCAGACATACCCACAAGTACATCCATCCATCATCTTATATACTATCTAATATATGTTACATAGTAAATATATATATATATATATATATATATATATGTATTTAGCCCTTACTTCAAAATGTTACATGTAAATTTGGACTGTTGACTATATTCAGTTGATCTCAAATCTGCATTTAAACGTATTAAAATGAAAACATATTTGTTAGAAGTAGATAAAGGCATCTACTATATTTTTGATACAGTGGTGTCTAAGCATGCATACACTTATATATCTATGTATTCTCTCCTCTATCATTGCAAGGAAATGGCAACCCACTCCAGTGTTCTTGCCTGGAGAATCCCAGGGATGGGGGAGCCTGGTAGGAGGCTGTCTATGGGGTCACACAGAGTCGGACACGACTGAAGTGACTTAGCAGTAGCAGTAGCATCATTGCAAAATATTTTATTTAAAAGGCAAGTGCTATGAACTGAATGTTTGTGTACCTGCAAATTCATAGGCTGAAATTCTAACCCCAAATATGATGTATTTACATCACATTTAGAGAAGGAACCTTTGGGAGATGGTTAGGTCATGAGAGTGGAGCCCTTGTGATGGGATTAGTGCCCTTACAAGAAGAAACATGAGAAAGTTCTTTTCTTCTCTCTCTGATCTCTGCCATATGAGCACACAGCAACGTTCATACCTTCTTGGTATGACACATGATTCTTTTTTCGGGGGAGGTGGTAGCACCATTTCTTTTTTCTTCAAGTGTTTTACTTTGTGTTGGGGTATAGGTGATGAACAGACAATGCTGTGGTAGTTTAAGGCGAACAGCAAAGGGATTCCACCATGTATCCATTGTACATGTATCCATTATGCCCCAAACTCCCTTCCCATCCAGGCTGCCACCTGACACTGACCAGAGTTCCATGTGCTATACAGTAGGTCCTCGTTATTTATTCATTTTAAATATAGTAGTGTGTACAGATCCACCCCAAACTCCCTATCCTGTCCCCACTATCCTTCCCCCTGGCAACCATAAGTTTGTTCTCTAAGTCTGTGAGTCTCCTGTTTTGTAAGTAAGTTAAATTGTATCATTTCTTTTTAGATCTCACATATAAGGGATGTCATATATTTCTCCTTCTCTGTCTGACTTACTTCACTCAGTATGACTCAGCTGTCTAGGTCCATCCATGTTGCTGCAAATGGCATTACTTCATTCTTTCTAATGGCTAAGTGAGATTCCACTGTGTATATGTACTGCATCTTCTTTATCCATTCCTCTGCTGATGGGCATTTAGGTTGCTTCCACATCTTGGTTATTGTGAACAGTGCTGCAATGAACACTGGGGTACATATATCCTTTCAGATCATGTTTTCTCTGGATATATGCCCAGGAGTGGGACTGTAGGGTCATGTGGTATCTCTTTTTTTAGCTTTTTAAGGAACCTCCATACTGTTCTCCACAGTGGTTGTACCAATTTACATTTGCACCAACAGCGTAGGAAGGTTCCCTTCTTGCCACACCTTCTCTAGCATTAACTGTTTGGACACACATGATTCTTTATGTTTGTCTCCCAACAAGTCTACCCTTGCTGTTTCCAATGCATTTTACATTACATATTATGGCAAATCTTCCATACAGTTATGAACACCCCCCTGTCCTTCAGTCTATTGATGAAACTTCTGCTTGAACTGAAATGTTAGCTCTGTGAATTCTTTGGTCTCCTCAAGAACAGCCAATGCCCTTTTCCTCTGTTTCATACCTATGAGGCTTTTCATACTGCATTGTATCTAGTCCGTCTCTTTCACCAGGTAGTAAACATCTGCAGAATGGAGAATTTGTCTTAATTATTCATCCTTAGCACTGAACACAATACATAGTTGGTACCTGTTTATTAAATGACTGAAAGAATGGATCAAGGATAATTTTGCCTGGAAATGGGGACATGAACATGATGGAAATTTTCATTTCACATACTATTTTGAAGACTATAGAAGGATTGCTAAAATTATACAGGAGATTAGAAAATGTGGAATAAGGTGTGTCCTATCAATTTTTAAAAAAGGGACTTTCCTATTTCTTTCTTTTCTGATCATCTTTAAATATCACATGTTCATGGCAAGCCACTCCAGTACTCTTGCCTAGAAAATCCCATGGATGGAGGAGCCTGGTAGGCTGCAGTCCGTGGGGTCGCTAGGGGTCGGACACGACTGAGCGACTTTACTTTCAATTTTCACTTTCACACATTGGAGAAGGAAATGGCAACCCACTCCAGTGTTCTTGCCTGGAGAATCCCAGGGACGGGGGAGCCTGGTGGGCTTCCGTCTATGGGGCCACACAGAGTCGGACACGACTGAAGTGACTTAGCAGCAGCAGCAGCCTCTAACTTCTGCCCAATTCCCTGTTACTCTTTTGAATGAAACTACTACAAAAGTTGTCTGCCCTTCCAGTTGCCATTTTCTCTCTTCTCATGATCTCTTGAATCCATTCTAGTCCACTTTTATTCCAGCTACTCCACTGGAATAATTCTTTCCTTACTTGGCATTCGATCCAGTTCATCAATTTATTTTCCTTGACACATATTCTTCTCCTGACTTGGAGCATCCAATCTCTTGTGGTTCACCTCCTAACTCAAGGGTCTCTCCTCAGTTTTTGTTGGTCTTTCATCCTCTCCCTGACCTCAGGATGTTGGAGCATCCATCCTAGGGTAAATTCCTCAGGCTTCTTCTCTATCTATTCTTCTTGAGAAATTGTCTCCTGAACTTGTATCTTACTATCTGATACCTCCACTTGGATGTCCATCAGGATCTTCAGCTTACTGTGTCCTTTTTAAAAAAGAACTCCTAAAACAGTGTCTGGGATGTGTTAGACAGTCGATAAATGTTGACTCAATCAATGAGTGAATATTCATATTATCTGTTTTTCTTTAAGTTGAGGAACTTAATTTTTCTTTTAATTAATCCTTCAGGTTTGGACCATAGAAGCCGACGCTTTCCTTTGAAGTTCTGTGTGGAATTTGTATGAGGAATGGATTCACCGCTAGAGGGTGTGCATGTACCGCTTATTTGTCAAGATGGTCCTGGTAAGAAAAAGTTGAGTAATTAGGAAAACAAATGAGCGTTTTTGGATTTATCTGTTCCCTGATGTTCTCTTCATATTCTTTGTTTGTTTGTTTTTGAGGAAAATTTTTAAAGGTTACATTTGCTTTGTGAAGAGAATGAAAATTTTCTAAACGAAAGGAACCAATGGAAAAAAAATACATTTTTTTTCTAGTCAGAATTAAGTGAAAATGCAAATGAAAAAAGTATCACAATTAAAAGACACATACATCTGAATGAAAACAAAACTCACCATTCACTTTTAAGCTGAGGAATGATTTTAAATCCTGAACGACTCTTGGTTATAGGCATTTTTCTACACTCAATTTATTTGACAGCCATTTATTTATTGAGCACCTAGTATGTGGAGGGAATAAGAAAATATCTTTATCTTTGGGGTGTTCTCACTTGGACAGAAAATCAAGTCACCTAAACATAAAAAGCATAATGCTGTAAGTGCTATAATAAAGATGTGAAAAAAGTGCCATAAGAGCCTTCAGCGCCTAGAAAGGAGGAGACTAGTCACAGTGAGGGGGCCTGTCACAGAGAAGGGGACATTCTTATGTACCAGAATAACTGCTTTTATTCCAACTGGGCCTCCCAGTATCTGTGTTAACAGTTGCTAGGATGAATGTTCTTTCTCTGTGCTACTGCTCTGCAGTCTGACTGGTCCACAGGGCAGGATTTGATTATTTATATATACTAATCTTAGCACAATACCCATCTAAGCATTGTTTTCCTAGCCTTTTCTTATCTAATTCTGGGTAGTTCAGTTGAATGAGCCAATTGGATGTACAAGCAAGCAGTTGAGAAGCTTTGGGGATGTGCAAGAGTAACCCTGTAGGAAGACAGCTGCATCGGGCATTGGAAATTACTGGAGCCTCAGTCACCATGACGTTAGTATGCTTAACAACTAGTGTGTTGCCAGTGAATCCTATGGCATAGAAAGCCTTAGTTTTACTTGTGTTTCTTAAAGTAAATCTAGACTATCAGAGTATGCTGGTTTATGGGAAAATAAACTCTCCTAAGCTTATGTTCTCCAGATGGATATGTGTGGGTCTGCAGAGATGTGATTAAGCACACGCATTTAGATGAGCCAGATGAGTACCTACAGGAAGAAGAGCTTATAAAAAGATGATAATTCCTATTGTAGGATGCGGCTGCTCTTCTGTCCTCCCCCAGAGCAGTTTTGAGAGCAGGAGATTGCCAGTTGGAGGCCTCAGAAAGCTGTAGTTTCAGGTGCCCTCATTGACAATTTTAGGATAATGCTGTTATAGGAGATGAGAGTCTAGACAAGGACTAGTACTTTTTAAAGTTAGAAGAGTTGTATTTTTTTAATGAAAGAAATACAAGGGATAAAAACTAAAGACATAATCTGATTTAAATGCCAACACTTCTCTTATTATCTCTAAAATAACAGCCAGAGTAGGCTGGCAGGAGGAAAGGAAAGACAGCAACACCCTGATATGGATTTTAAAACCCCAGGAAACCAAGGGCAAAACAACCCATTTAGGTGAATGTTAGGTATTTTAATGAACATTTTGTGAAGCTGTATCTTTAGCATTTTTTTGTGAGAAAATTATGGAAAAGAATAAATGAGATTTTAGCATTTTTATTAAGATATGATTATTTGTTAGTCGACGTTAGCGGCAAACTGAAAGAATTCCAGGTTGTTCTGTCTGGATTTTGGAATGATACAATGATAGATGAAATTTAAACTCAACATAAGCAATGTTGCAGAGGCTGAGATTTTCAATAACTGTGTTTATGCATTGTGACAGCTTATAAATTAAAAACCTAGCAACTCTTAGGAAATACACTCAGCCATCACCAGGGATAATATAATAGAGGTGACTTCACTATAAAAAGGGGAGTTTGGAACTAATGCTATATTGAACGTGGAAGAGGAAGTAAATTTGAAACTACTATTTTACCGATTATTTGGTGCATTTATATGTCTACAATGAAAAAAACAAAAGCAAAAAAACATCAGAAGCTGCTATGAAACCTAAGTGGGCTGGGTAAGGGCTGGCCAGAGTATAGTGGCAAATTATACTGACTATAGATTCAAATATAGAATATTGCTTTTCAGATTCTTTGTATAATTAATATAGAATATTACTTAAAAGAGCCAAGACAGAAAGTAAGGTGACCCTGATTAGAGTTCTCAAGAAGGAAAAAATAAGAAAAGCCAAAATGAGTTAAAAAGTCAAAATGAGAAAAGCCCAGAACATCGTGTGAAATTTACTACATTGAGGAATTTTTATGAGACCTTGAGACGATTCTAAACCACAAAACCAAAAACTTGATCCGTTTCACTGTAGTCACGAATGATCTTGGACAAGTCACCTGCCCCAGCCTCTACTCCCCTCTCTGCAACAGAATGGTTTTTCAGCTGCCTTCCAATTGCAAACTACTTTTCTTTTGTCTGAAATTACGTTTAATACTAATTTATGTAAGGTTGAAGACACTTCTTCACCCATCCTCTTAACTATGAAACAGTGCTGCTCTGTGGTCTCTGTTACCTTCCACTCTTCCTCTGAATGTACTGATCGGCTTACCCCAAACAGAGGAGAGCCCCTGACACGCTCACAGTAGTGAAAGAGCTGTCAATAATGGCCCAAGATTTAGGGATTTATTTTTTTCCACTTAAAACATTTTTGGGAATGTTTAGAGGGAAGAATATGAATATCGTAATCAGAATAACCTGGGTTTGAAACCTATTACCAGCTGACTGAAATAGCAACTATGTTTCCTTATCTGGAAAAATAGGAGGAATGAAAAACCTTGAAGAATGAAGTGTTAACCAACCCAGCACTCACATTAATACATTTTGAGGTTTCTGTTCCCTTTCTTCTTATTTATGAGACACTAGGGCCTAGGGCCTAAGATGGAGAAGGCAATGGCATCCCACTCCAGTACTCTTGCCTGGAAAATCCCATGGACAGAGGAGCCTGGTAGGCTGCAGTCCATGGGGTCACTAGGAGACGGAGTGACTTCACTTTCACTTTTATGCACTGGAGAAGGAAATGGCAACCCACTCCAGTGTTCTTGCGTGGAGAATCCCAGGAACCGGGGAGCCTGGTGGGCTGCCGTCTATGGGGTAACACAGAGTCGGACACGACTGAAGCGACTTAGCAGCAGCAGCAGCAGCAGCAGCAGGGCCTAAGAAGACTCTTGAGAGTCCCTTGGACTGCAAGGAGATCCAACCAGTCCATTCTAAAGGAGATCGGTCCTGGGTGTTCATTGGAAGGACTGATGCTAAAGCTGAAACTGCAATACTTTGGCCACCTAATGCGACGAGTTGACTCACTGGAAAAGACTCTGATGCTGGGAAGGATTGGGGGTGGGAGGAGAAGGGGAAGACAGAGAATGAGATGGCTGGATGGCATCACCGACTCGAGGGACATGAGTTTGAGTGAACTCCGGGAGCTGATGATGGACAGGGAGGCCTGGCGTGCTGTGATTCATGGGGTCGCAAAGAGTTGGACACGACTGAGCGACTGAACTGAACTGAACTGAGGGCCTAACTAGAAAACAGATTTGCTTATTTTTAAGGGTCTTTAAAGAAATCACTGCTAGCTTCCGATAAAATATTTGAACAAAATGGAATGAAATAAGTCTCACAAATAAAAAAACCAGCTCCACCCTGACTGGGCTTCAATACCAAGGGGATTTTAAGCAATAGAGATTAAATCAACATACATTTCCAGGATTCTAATGCAGAACATTATAAGCGGTCGTTTATGTGCAAGATTTCCAGAACGCCATAGAGAATTAGCCCTCATTTCAATGTATTAGGCTGTGAATACTTCAATATATTAGGCTCTGAAGTCTGAACATAGGCTCCGAAGTCTGAATATAGCCAAGGTCTATATTCAGAGCGGAAAGGCCGGTTTCTAGACGCCTGGGGGGTTTGTCACAATGGGTTTTTTAAAGCTCTCTGAAGGCCCTTCTCCAGAGCCCTCTCCAGAGCCCCTAGCTCCTCCTAGGTGCCAGGACCCCAAGACGTCCCTCTCGGTCCCTTTTCTCCATCTGAGCCCTCACCCCCGCCCCATTCAGCTGCTTCTCTTTTTTCATCTTCGCTTTCTCCCATCAGTGGTCAAAATAAGAATTGGAAATAATCTGTTGCTTGGTATAGTGCTCAGAAAGGTTTATTTTTTTTCTTTTTTAAAATCAAGATTAAAAAAAAAAATTCCTCCCCGGCTTCGGACATCCGCTGGCTCCCTAGTCCTCCCCCACCAAACTATCTTTACTACTGCAAGGGGGTTCGGGTCTGTCGGAGGGCGTGTGAGCCTCCCGCGGAAAGAGGGATCCCCCGGGCGAGGCGACTCGGGATCCCGGGAGGCTCCAGGAGCGCCTCCCCCAGCCCAGTGGGTCGGGGGTGGCGCGGGAGAGGCGGCGGCCCCTGCCCAGCGCGGGAAGCCCGTCCGGGATCCCGGGGCGCTCGGTCAGCGGCCGGACGCGGCGGCGGCGGCGGCGGCGGGGACGCGGCGTGGCTGCCGCAGGGGAGCGGCGGCGGCGGCGGCGGCGGCGGCGGGCGCGAGGGGCGGGGCGCACTCCGCAACTTCTGCCGCTGCCTCCCGGGCGCTCTCGGCCGAGCGGCGCGGCGGCTGCGGGCTGAGGACTGCGGTGCGGCCAGCCGAGCCCGGCCCGCCTGCTCGCGAACCCGCGCGTCTCGGGCGTCCGTCGGGTGCCGGAGACGCCTCCTGCAAGTAGTCCCCGGGGCGGCCGCGCTCCCGTGTGGTCCGCTGCGGCTGCGGGACCGGGACGTGCGGAGCCGCGAGGCCGAGCCGGGGCGCCCCCCTGCGGCCAGCGCGGGCCTCATGGCTGGGCCGAGCGGAGCGGAACCGGCGAGGTGAAGCCCCTGGGCCGGCAGCCGCAGCGCGTGGCGGGCGCGCCGGCTCCATGGGCAGCGGCGCACAGCGGCAGGATGATGGACGTTAATAGCAGCGGCCGCCCGGACCTCTACGGGCACCTCCGCTCTTTCTTCCTGCCGGAGGTGGGGCGCGGGCTGCCCGACCTGAGCCCCGACGGCGCCGGCCCGGTCGCGGGCTCCTGGGCGCCGCACCTGCTGCACGGGGTCGTGGAGGTGACGGCTAGCCCCGGGCCCACCCGGGACGCGCCGCGGGACAATACCTCCGGCTGCTGGGAGCAGATCAACTACGGCCGAGCCGAGAAAGTTGTGATCGGCTCCATCCTGACGCTCATCACGCTGCTGACGATCGCCGGCAACTGCCTGGTGGTGATTTCGGTGTGCTTCGTCAAGAAACTCCGCCAGCCCTCCAACTACCTGATCGTGTCCCTGGCGCTGGCCGACCTTTCGGTGGCCGTGGCGGTCATGCCCTTCGTCAGCGTCACCGACCTTATTGGGGGCAAGTGGATCTTTGGCCATTTCTTCTGCAACGTCTTTATCGCCATGGACGTCATGTGCTGCACGGCCTCGATCATGACCCTGTGCGTGATCAGCATCGACAGGTAAGGGCCGGGCAGCCCTGTGACGGGGTCCGGCAGGGGGTGTGCTGGCAGCTTAGCCCCGCACGCTCGCCTTTCCTGGTCAGATAAACCAGACTTCACGGCGGGATGAAGGGCTGCGCTTAAACCATCAACCCCCACACATCAACCCTACACCAACCAAACTACTTCAGTTACAGCTTAGCCTATATGTACCTTTAAAAGAAGAGCTTGAAATGCCCTGGTTTATTGTAGTGAGAATTTTAAGACCAAAGTTAGGAGTATTTTAAGCATTAGCAATTCCACCAGGGGGTCCCTTGGCTTGGTTTTCAGAAGGAAGAAATTTGATCCTCTCTGAGCCTAACAAACCCTTGCTGTGAGCCTGAAAGAATCAGTTCTTTAAGAAACCAGCAGGAGAAAAGCCACCTTGCTTCCCAGATTGTAGACGCTAACTTCCCAGGCCAATAAAAAGACCTAGGGTGGTCCCAGAATTGGGGGGTCTACATGTCTTAACGTTGCTGATTCTGAATCACTTTCTTTTGGAAGTCTGGTTTTAGTGTCTGGCAACGCTGTCTGTATCTACAGGCTTATTGGAGCTGTACTCCCTGTCTGAATGGTTGATTCTAGCATTTCATCATATCCCTTGGGAATCTTCTCTTGAGAACTCCCCCACTGGAGTAATTGAAACAGAGACTGACCATCTGTCAGGGATGCTGAGGAAAAATTCCTGTCTTGGGTGTCAGATTGGAATAGGAGACCTGCAAGGTTTCTTCAGACTCTAGCATTATAAGATTCTGCAATGGAGCTAGCCTTCAGTGCTAGAGATATTGTGCAATTGACAATTTGGAGTATGGTTCTAATGCTCTTTGGAGACAAAACAACTCTTTGCTTCTCTTCAAACTGAAATGTTAAATCTTAATATTCACAGTTAGAATTCTGTTAGTGTTTTAAAATCGGCACAGGACTGGTATCCTGTTGTGTTTAGTGATACAGAGAAACAGTTGCTTATTTTCTTAGTGGACCTACAGAACCTTTAAATGTGTAGACCTTCCAGCAAAAGAGAAATAATTGGTGCCTCCACACTTAAAAAAATGTCTCAAAGGATAGTCTAGCACAAAACTGAGATTTTCCTTCTTTTCCTCCCTGTAAACACTGCTGTTTTCTGTGTGTTTTGTATATATTTAATATGTTCTGCTGTTTTACTGCTTCACCAGGGTTTATAGTTACTGAAGGAAGGGGATATTTTCAGGGAAAAAAGTACATTTAGTTAAAGATATAGATGGATTATTTTAAAAAATTGATCCTCCTATTTTGTGTATTAGGAGCTTCTGATAGCAAACAAGGAATTATTTTTAAGAGTAGAACATGAATTCCATACGTGAGAATATTAGCTCCAAACCTGACAGTTGAAGTTCTGAATTACTGTAGTTAAGCATGACCGCAAATACGCATTTATAGTCTGACTGTGGCAACAGGAACTAGGAGAGTGCACTCAATGTACGTAGTAAGTATATGCTTGAATTATAAGTGCAAAAATCTGACTGTTCATCAAGCCAAAACTGTGCTTCTTGTATGAATGGAGCTGTTTTCAATGGAGCTTAGTGTAATAAAAATAATTTCTACTGCAAGTAATGCATTTATAATCTTTTTTTTTCCAGTTTCACAATTGATAAGTGATAAACAAACAGCACAGCGTGCTTATTGCTTGCTGGGGTCACCCTGAGATTCCTGTACACAAGCTAAAGGCTTTCTTTACTCATATGCACGTGTGACTTAGCAGCAGCAGGAACATCTCCAATAGAGACGAGGTTAATCCTTCTTGGCAAGAGCTTCTCATTTCTTCTTCAACTATATATATCCTTATGATTGTCACAGACTGTGTTAATATAGGGATGCAGAGTTTATCTCTTAGTTATTTTTTAATGAAAATTGCCCCATTGGTGAATTCTGCTGAACAGTTATTTTAGAGGATGAACGTGTCGTTTTTTGATAAAATGAAGAATTTATAACATTGGAAGACACAGATTGTTTTTCTTCCAAGAACAAACAGAACTAAAACTGAGGAAAAGGAAAATGCATTTGATAGTGATTGATTGATAAGGTACATTGTTTCTATTTTTTCTTCAGTTCCATGGTAGAATATGGCCAACGATATAAGAAGGTGCTAAGAAAATATGAAAAGATTTAATCTTCACTCATTCATTCTTTCATGTACCTAACATTTGTTACACTGTACTTCATGAAGCATAAGCAAAGATGGATAATAATATTCCTGTTTTTGATTTGGATAACTGTTGGACATTTAACCTAGCAAAATAGAACCTTAGATTTTTTTCTTAACCTTTCACTACCATGTTGGGATGCTTTCCCAGCCTTTTCCAATGGAGTTTCATGCCCCTTTTCATAAGCTTCGACACTCCAGTCTCCACCCTTTATAGGTAATGACCCATGATCATTGAAGAAGTAGCAGCCATTGAATGGAAACTCCTTTGTCTTTCTATCACCAAACAATTTTTCCTGCATCTGTACCTTTACTTCCTTCTAGTTAAAAGCAAGAAGGCATTGGGTCCCAGCAGAGACCAGACCACCCCATCCCTCTCATCTTCTGGAGGACTCCACCCTTGACCCCCATCTCTCCTTTGTCTTCTCTGTTGCCTCTCAGTAGGGTCAGGCTTAATCTTCCGTTTTTGAGAACTTCTCTTGGGCCTCCTTCCTCCCTCCAGTCCCTGCTTCACTTCACAGTGGGAAGTGGAAGGATTATTGCTCAGTTGTCTGTGACTGTCTGTGACCCCATGGACTGTAGCCCATCAGACTCCTCCTCCTCCATGGGATTCTTCAGGCAAGAATATTGGAGTGGGCTGCCATTCCCTTCTCCGGGGGATCTTCCCTACCCAAGGATTGAATCTGGGTCTCCTGCATTGCAGGCAGGTTCTTTACGGTCTGAGCCACCTGGGAAGCCCTTCACTTCACAGTTAAGCTGTTCAAAGAACTATGACCACAACCTGACTTTCGTTCCTTACTTCTCAGAGAGATGCGTTTGGCCCTCACTAGGTCTACTGTAATATTTTCACTGGCCTTCCTGATTTCACTTCTCATCCATTGCCTATGAAAATGCTAGAATGATTTGTTTTTTAAAAAGTGGTTTTAAGTGAGGTAACATTTACCTGTAGTGAAATGCATAGATATTAAATGTACATTTTGATGTGCTTTGACAAATGTTTTTACACATTTAACTAACACTCCAAATAATACATAGAATATTTTGTTATACTAGGAAGTTTCCTTGTGCCATTTTTAGAATGATCTTTTAAAAACAGAAATCAAATTATCTTTTATATAAAGTTTAAAAACATGCAAAACAATTCTATATATTATTTAGGTGAAGGCTATGGTTTTTCCAGTGGTCATGTATGGATGTGAGAGTTGGACTGTGAAGAAAGCTGAGCACCGAAGAATTGATGCTTTTGAACTGTGGTGTTGGAGAAGAGTCTTGAGAGTCTCTTGGACTGCAAGGAGATCCAACCAGTCCATCCTAAAGGAGACCAGTCCTGGGTGTTCATTGGAAGGACTGGTGCTGAGGCTTAAACTCCAATACTTGGGCCACCTCATGCGAAGAGTTGACTCATTGGAAAAGATGCTGATTCTGGGAGGGATTGGGGGCAGGAGGAGAAGAGGATGACAGAGGATGAGATGGCTGGATGGCATCACTGACTCGATGCACATGAGTTCGGGTAGACTCTGGGAGTTGGTGATGGACAGGGAGGCCTGGTGTGCTGTGATTCATGGGGTCGCAGAGTAGGGCACGACTGAGTGACTGCACTGAACTGATATATAAGGAGTTAAAATATAAGATAGTGCAGAAGAATGGTGAGCACCAAATTTATGAGAGTAGTTATCTCTAGTAGGGTGGAGGTGGGGGTAATTAGGGAGTAACATACGTATTAATGATACTGGTCAAGCTATATTTTAGTGGTTGATATAGTCTTGCTATCCTGTGTATAACTTTCTGTTTTTTTTTTAAATACATATAGAGAAATGAACAATCCTAAATGTGAAACTTGATCCCTTTCCATGAAGTGAACCCGTGAATGTAACTGGATCAAGAAATGGAACATTACCAACCAGCCAGAGGTCCCTTCTTACTTGTTCCCAGTTTATATTACTCCCAAAGATAACAGTTATCCTGATTGTTAGCATCATAAACTAGTTTCTCTTGGTCAGAACTTCACAAAATGGAATAGTATACTGTGTACTTTTAAACCTGGCATCTTTTGCTCACTCTAAACCCGTGTGTGTGATTCATCAATAGTTTTTAGTCTGTCAGTATTTTGTTCCTTTTTTTCCCTGAGTGGTATTCCATTTAATTTGATTATCAGTTCACCTGTAGATGCACATTTGAATTGTTTTCAGTTTCTACCTGTCACTAACCGTGGATACTAGGAATTAGGTAGGTGTGTGTGTGCTCAGCCGTGTCTGAATCTTTACGGCCCCATGGACTGTAGTCTTTCAGGTTGCTCTGTCCATCGATTTTTCCAGGCAAGATTACTGGAGTGGGTTGCCATTTCCTACTCCAGGGATCATTCATTCCAGGGTTCAACCCACATTTCGAACCCATGTCTCTTGCCATCTCCTGCATTGGCAAGTGGATTATTTTCCAATAGCGCCACCTGGGAAGTCTGTCACTAATAGTGCTTTTATAAATATATAATGTATAAATCATTTTGTGTACATATTTCCATTTCTTTTGGGTAAATGTAATACTGGATAATAAGATACCTTATTGCATTTTAATTTTATATACCCTCTCACATCTTTCATTTTATAGATGCATTTTAATCTACAATACACATTTTAAAAATGTATTAGAATTTTTATTGTTACTTTAAACAATCAATATTCCTTCTTATATACCCACATGTTTACCTTCTCCGTTGCTCTTTGTTTTTTCCCTACATTACCATGCTTTCATCTGGAATCAATTTCTTATGCCCATTAGACTTTTATTAGCATTTTTTCAAAGTGAGGGTTTACTGCTGACAGATCCTCTCAGTTTCTACTTATCTGAAAATATCTTAATTTTACTGTCATTTTGAATGATATTTTCTCTAAATATGTCATTCTATTAATATATTGAAGGTTTTCCAGCACTTTAAAAATCTTATTCCATTGTCTTCAGGCTTCCATCCTTTCTGTTGAAAAGTCAGTCATTAACCAACATTATTAATACTTTTTTGAAGATATTGTGTTTTTTTACCTCTGGTTACTTTTAGGATTTTCTTTTTGCCTTTAGTTTTTATCCATCTTTCTATGATGTCCCTAGGTTTGGCATTATTGATTATTTTCTCTTGTATATTTGCTGTCAACCCTGATGAAGTTCTTAGTAACGTTTGTGTTTGTGCATTGATATCTCTAACTTGGTTGTATCTCTTTAAATACTTTTGTTGCCTCTTCTTTTGCTCTTCTTCTATGTCTTCATAGTTACATAATTTAGGTCTTTTTCCTTTATCACACATGTATCTTACACTGTTCTTTCTTTTCCATTTTAGCTTTTCTCTGTGCTTCAGCTTTGAAGAATTTTGACCTACCTTCCTATTTATTAATCATCTCTTCTGTATGTCTAATATGTTGCTCAGTAGTTTTCATTTTACAGTCCTAGAAATTATTTTTGACCTTATTTTTTGCATTTGATTCTTTTTATTGCTTCTAACTCTATGGTGAAATTCTTTACCTTTTATGAATTTTTCCACCTTCTTACTATATTTCTGAATATTTTAATCATAGTTAGACTCTTTTCCTGTTAACTCTAATACCTGAATCACTTGTGGTTTCTTTGTCTGTGATCTGTTTTTTATTCCCCTCTGGGTTTGTGCTTTGTGTCCTTGCATGTTTAATTAACTTTGATTGTATATTCCACATTTGGTATGAAAAATTGTGAATGTTGTATGTGATTTTATCTCCAGAGAAAAAGCTTCCAGGCATGCACACTGGGGGACTGATGATTATAACCCAGCTAGGGACTTAGCTGACCATAGGCATTGTTTCAGTTTTGATGTAGCTGTGTGTGCCCCTTGCCGGTGCCTTTTTCTAGGTCGTAGCCTTCTTGGAACTCCAGCTAAGAGCATAGGGTGTTCTCAGTGACTTCTCCCCCTGGCTAGTCCAGAGGTCTTTTCTCTCCTCAGCAGTGTGAGACTATCAGAATTCTTGCTGGAAGTGTTTTTGGGATCCTTCTCCTTGGCTTCTTAGCCTCCTGCCCTGCACAGCTTTAGAAGTGAGCAGATGTCTAAAGGGGAATACCAGCCAAGCGCTGGGCTTAGTTTTCTGCTTCTTTTTTATTTGGATCTTGGCATCTCAAGGCTCTTAAGTTTTGTCTTTCTTTCCTCAAGAGACTACTGAAATATCTTCTGGTGTTTTTGCCTCTTAATAGCAACCGTGTTGAGGCTGTTTGCCTGGATCCTCAGCCCCTTACCCCTCCCCTACTTTAGGCAAATGTCCCAAGGGAAAGAATGACTGCAGAATTTTGGCTCATCTCTTTGTGGTTCCCTTATCTCTAGTATTTGTCCCCTCAGTTACTGGTTGTCTCAAAAACTCTGTTATGCCTTTAAGAAGGTGTGTGTATGTATTTGTGCTTTATCCAGCTATTCTAGTTGTTTTTAGCAGAAGCATAGTCTGAAGCATTAAGCAACTCCATTATAGGGAGAATTGGATGTGTGCCTGAAAGATTTTAAATATACAGATGTAGAAATATAGCCATGTAAATTTCCTGCTTAAACACCTTCATTGGCTTTTGATTTCACTAGGAATATAATTCAAGGTCTTTAGCATGCTTACAGGGTCCCTGATTTGTTCCTCTCTTACCTCCAACAACATTTTGTACTGTATTTCACCTTGCTTTTCATAGTATAATCATATTGGCCTTTTTCAGTTTCTCTATCATGCCAAATTCTATGTCAGGCTTATTCCATGCAGATCCACCAACTAATATAGTTGCAATACTATGATTTCATGTCTGGAGTTCTATTCCCTAATACATGTTTTTTGATCCCAACTTGGAAAGCTTGAAAGTGCTTAATGAAAGGCAGCAATGAAAATATCTGAAAAATACCAAATATTGGCAAGCATGTAGAGCAGAGGGAACCTTCGTACATTACTAGTGGGACTGTGAATTGGTGAACCACTTTGAAAATAGTTGGCATTATCAGGTAATATTAATATGTATACCCTATGATTCTGTTATTATACCAGTAGGTATATATCAGAGAGACTCTTGTCACCGAAAGTCTTGTACAAACTATTTATAATATTCACAAATTTGAAACCCCCAAACTTGAAATATGTTAATATATAAATGTATCAATAGTAGAATGGATAAGCTGTGGAACATTTACATAATAGAATACTATTCAGTAGTGATTATCAAACTTGAGCGTCATCAGAACTATCTGGAGGGTTTATTAACACACAGATTACTGGGCCCCATTCCAAGCGCTTCTGATTCAGTAAGTCTGGGGTGGAGCCCAGTGATTTGCATTTCAAACAAATTCCCAAATGATTCTGATGCTCTTGATTTTGAGACCTTACTTAGAAAACTGTTGCTATACAGCAATGAAAATTACTGTAGTTAAAGGAATCTCACAAAGTAATTTAAGCAATTTTTTATTATAAAAATTTTGAAACTTAAAATTTAAGAGCCAAGAGTCTGGTATAAAGAGCCTAATCTATCCATCACAAAGTATTTAATGTTTACTTTGTAACTCCTGCCTCACCATATTTTAACTCAAATTTTAGACATTGTGGCCTTTCACCCATAAATATAATGCTTTGAAGCCACAAACATGATGCTGAGCAGAAGAAACAGAGTAAAAAGAACACATTTAATGTAATCCTTTTCTTGTGAAAATAGAAACAAGCAACATTATTTGGAGATACATAGAAATGGAAATATTTTAAAGAAAAGGAAGGAAATATACATCATGAGAACAAGGATAGTGATTAGTTACTTCTAGGTGGGAAGAAACAGAGAGGCATGCTTTTGAGATGGCATAATGTTTTATCTCTTGCCTGTAGAGGTGGATACAGGCAAGGTATCTTGAGGGTTCTCTAAAAGTTACTATGAAAATATCCACAACTTCCTCCATCTGTGTTTTATTTTATATTAAAGGGACAGAAGTATTTATTTGATGACATCTTGTGAGGTGTTTAGGATGTACATCAGATGTATGGCTAATCTGAGCAGGTGCTGCTGCTGCTGCTGCTGCTAAGTCACTTCAGTCGTGTCCAACTCTTCCGTGATCCCATAGACGGAAGCCCACCAGGCTCCCCCATCCCTGGGATTCTCCAGGCAAGAACACTGGAGTGGGTTGCCATTTCCTTCTCCAATGTGTGGAAGTGAAAAGTGAAAGTGAAGTCGCTCAGCAGTTACTGTTTTAATGCAGTCAGCAACTATTTGCAGGCTCATGTGTGAGGGCAGGGCTTGTCTCTGGATTGTCCACAGTTACAGGAACTCCTCTGGCTAATTTGCAAGAGCCATAATCTTTAATTCTGACTGGTGTCTGGCTGAAGCCTTGCTTCCTCGCCAGGTACCATGACTCATTCGCCTCAGTGATCTGAGTTCTTCTCTTGGCTTTAATTCTGCTGCAGTCAGCAGTGCAGGGTGCCTTCTGGCTTCTCTGGATCCCCTTTCTCTTTGAAGGAAGTCATCCTTGATCATCTCTAAAATTAATTTTCAGCATGTATATATTCTCTAAGAGTTGATAGAATCCTTTTCTTTTTTGTTTTTTTCCCCTCCATCTTGTCAACTGGATAGTGAGTACAGTGGCTGGAACTCATGATCAAGAGGGACAACCAACCAGGGCCACGCTTGAGAAGGAGGATAACTACTGGGAGGGTAGCGGGGACCCTGAAGGGTTATGGACTCTACTGGATTGCATGTCCCTGACTTCTTACTAGTGGTTGAACAGATATGGTTATGTTGTCTGTCACAACTTCTAAATCTTAGTGCCAGTTTCTTATCCTACGTGTGTATCCTTCACACTAATGCTCTATATACTTCCTAAAGCATCATTGTGAGGTGTCACTGTGTCATTCTCCTTTGGCAATAATGAATACTGTTTTTAAAAATTCTTTTCCGTTATGTTTTATTTTAGAATATTGAATATAGTTCCCTGTGCTGTACAGCAGCACCTTGTTGTTTATCCATTCTATATATAATAGTTTGCATCTGCTTATTCCAAACTCCCACTTCATCCCTCCCCAACTCTCCCTCCCCCTTGGCAACCCCAAGTCTGTTCTCTATGTTTGTGAGTCTGTTTCTGTTTCATAGATAAGTTAATTTGTATCTTATTTTAGATTCCACATATAAGTAATATCTTACGGTATATGTCTTTCTCTTTCTGACTTACTTCACTTGGTATGGTAATCTCTAGACCCACCCATGTTTCTGCAGATGGCATTATTTATTCTGTTCTATGGCCAGGTGGTAGCTCAGCTGGTAAAGAATCTGCCTGCAATGCAGGAGATCCCAATTTGATTCCTGGGTCAGGCAGTTCCCCTGGAGAAGAGATAGGCTACCCACTCCAGTATTTTTGGGTTTCCCTGGTGGCTCAGATGAATGCGCCTGCAATGCTGGAGACCTGGGTTTGATCCTTGGGTTGGGAACATCCCCTGGAGGAGGGCATGCCAACGCACTCCAGTATTCTTGCCTGGAGAATCCCCATGGACAGAGGAGCTGGTGGGCTACAGTCCATGGGGTCGCAAAGAGTTGAATATGACTCAGTCGACTAAGCACAACACAGCACAGTATTGTGTGTGTGTACCATATCTTCTTTATCCACTCTTCTTAGAATGGACATTTAGAAACAAGGGCCTTCTGTGCTACATAAATCCTTAGAGACTTTACACAATATCTCATTTAATCTTCATAACACCTTTATAAGGGTGTTTACTGAGGCCTCTGCTGTCATTGAGGTCTGCTGGCTAAAGGTATAAGAGACAGAGTAGGAACATTTCAAATCCCATTTTGTAGATGAGGAAGCTGAGGAAGCATACACACTGTATGGAGCAAGAACACCAGCTGAATGAAAAGCCCTCACGTGTTCCTCTACTGCATGGTAGCCATTGCTTGCTGAATGAGGATGATATTGTGAGTATAGCATTCAAGGCCTTTTGTAATTTGACCCCAGCTTCCTTTATAGCCTCAATCTGACTTAACTCCATCATAGGTATTCTCTCTTTCAACCAGATGTCAGAATCATAGAACTAATGTTCTTACCCCCGAACTTGTTCCTCTTACAGGGTTCCCATCCCAGTAAATGGCATTAGGCTGCACCCATTTTCTTTCCTAGACATTTAGGTATCACCTTTGAAACTTCCCAACCAACCCCTCACTGTCACCAGCCTATCACCAGATCCTACTGACTGTCCCTTCACTTTTCTTCTCCCCAGTCTCAGGACCAGAAACTCAACCCAAGTCTCTGTTATCTTTAACTTGGACCCTTTGAAGTAGCCTCCCAGGATTCTCCCTGTATCTACTCTTGCCACACATTGATAAGAAAGTGTGTAACCCTAGCTGTACGTTAGAATCATCTGGGCAATTAAAATATATCAGTGTTCGGAGCCTGTCTCTACAGATTCTGGTGTGGAGTGGGCCTGGGTATCAGTGTGTTTGAAAATATCCCTCAGGTGTATCCAGCCAGGGGGAGAAGCCCTGAGTTAGGGTGATCTTATAAAAATGTAGATGTGATTTTATCCATGGTTCCCAAAGTTACCTGCACATCAGAATCACCTTGGAATCTTCCCAAAATTCCAAAACCCATACCGAGACCATACACAAACCCAACTGATGTACAACACTGGAGGCAAAACTCATGCATTATATTTTGGAAGCTTCCTAAGTTAGTCCAGTGTGCAGACAGGTTCGGGCACTACTGAATTATGCTGTTCTCCTCTTCAAACTCTTTAATGGGTTAATGAGTTCCCCTGCTTTGGGGATAAGATGCTAAATTTTTAATATAATTTAAAAGATTTTGTAATCTGATTTCTGTGTATTTTACTAGATCAGGGGTTGGCTTTTTTTTTTTTTTTTTCAGTAAAGGGCTGCTGCTGCTACTGCTGCTGCTGAGTCGCTTCAGTCGTGTCTGACTCTTGGCGACCCCATGGACTACAGTCTACTAGGCTTCTCTGTCTATGGGATTTTCCAGGCTAGAGTACTGGAGTGGGGTGCCATTGCCTTCTCCACAGTAGGGCTAGATAGTAAATATTTTGGGTTTGTGTACCATATGGTCTCTGTTGCAACTACCCAGCTCTGCTTCTGTAGCATGAAAGCAGCTGTAGACTGTATGTAAATGAACAGGCATGGCTGTGTTCCAATAAAACTTTATTTATGGCTACTGCAATTAGAATTTCATATGATTTTCACAATGTTATTAAATATTATTCTTTTTATTTTTTCAACTATTAAAACATATGAAAGTATTCTTAGCTGATGGGGACTGGTATACAAAAACAGGTAGGGACCAGATTTAATGCTGCTAGAGTTTGCCGACTTCTACCCAAGATTTGGTTTGATTCAATTCAATTCTCTATCTTACAGATCATCTCTCTCCCTCCCCCTGTCTCTCTTTCCCCCATATTCTGGCAACTCTGAGCTTCTTTCACTTCCTTGACATTTTGCTTTTCAGGGACTTCACAAGTCTTTTTATTGCCTATTCCCCACCCCACACCCTGGCACTGTTATGTGCCTCTTGGGTGAGTTAACTTTTACCATTCTTCAGGCGGGTCCTTGACTAGATGTTACTGCCTCATGGAAGCATTCTGAGAATCCCCAGACTATCTTAGTCTTATAACTCCCTGCAGTTTTTCTCACCTCGGTCTGTAATTATCGGTTTTAAATTAACTATAGTGGATTCATGATTTGCTGGATTGTCCATACAGCAGACATGGCAGGACCAAGGTCTCTCCTGTTGGAGACTGTGCGCCCTGCCCCCAGCATAATACTTGGTACACAGTAGGTGTTCAGTTAATCCATATGGATTGACTGAGGGAGGAAGAAAGGAGGAGCGGGAAGGTGGGTACCTCTGATTCCCAAATGTCTGGCCTTGCCTTCTTATTCTCCAGCTTCTTATGAAATATTCCTCTTGGGGAAGTTTTTTTGGAAGCCAAATTAGGGTTGGGAGATTTGTGATGAAACAGAAGCAGTGTGGAGGCAACTGGATAGTCCTGAGGGGTCATCCTGTAAGGCATAGTAAACTTGTGAGTCACTTTCTGCTCTCCACGCATGTGCAGAACACTGACATAAACAAAGCCCTAGTGATGCAAAAATTTAGCAGCTTAGAGCCCAGGAGTAAGCTTTTTATTATCATCATTGCTGTGCCATGAAGCAGGGTGAAAAGACAGGCACAATGAAACAAAAATCCCAGACTCTTTCTATTTCAATGAGTAAAACATATTTTGACAGAGCTAATGCAACCCAGAAGGAAAGCCATGGGTGTTAGTCATGAAGGTGGTACCCAAGGCGGGGAGCACAATAGCTGACGGTTACAGAATCATTTACTGAGCGCATCCTATGTGCCAGGCCCAGTGCCAAGAGCTTAATGTGGTGCATCTCATTTCATCCACATGACCACTCCGTGGGCACTCTCATGCCCACTGCTCTTGTCAGATGAGGAAAGGGAAGCTGAGAGAGATGAAGTAACTCGCCCAAGAGCATATAGGAGGAAAGCAGTGAATCCCATTTGGCTGGGGGTGAGTCCCGCTCTTTTGAGACCCAGGGTATTGGCTTTGCGAACATCATTTCTGAACATTCCAAGTGATAGAAGGTATTTTCTCCTGCTGCTCAGACAGGGACAATGACCAGATGTGTTCTGGCACATTTTCCTCTAGCATTGATCCAGGGCATCCCCCATTCCAGTCCATCCATTAGCTCTTGGGTTACAGTTAAGGTGAAGTCACTGTGGAATATTATGGAATATTAAGATCCATTTTGTGGCTCAGATGGTAAAGAATCTGCCTGCAATGCAGGAGACCTGGGTTTTATCTCTAAATAGGGAGGATCCCCTGGAGAAGGGAATGGTGGCCCACTCCAACATTCTTGCCTGGAGAATCCCATGGACAGAAGAGCCTGGTAGACTACAGTCGATGGGGTCACAGAGAGTCAGACACTACTGAAGTGACTAGCACTTTCCTTCAAAGATTTAAGTTGGAGTCTGAGCAATAGGCCCTAACAAAGAAGCCAAGTGTGTGTGTGTGTGTGTGTGTGTGTGTGTGTGTGTAAAGGGGGAGGGTGAAAAGAGGAGTAGGTAAGTGGGGATTGGTATGGATGGAGAGAGAGAAGAAGAGAGGGAAGGGAGGTGACAGAGGGTACATGGGCGAGTAGGTTAGAGGAGATGGTGGGGGTGACGTTTATTTACTAAGAAACCCTTGTTGTTTGCCTACTGGGTATTTAAGTACTGTCGGGACACAAAGGTGTATAAAGACACAACCTTGTCCTTAAGAGGTTATCTGCTGCTGCTGCTTCAGTCGTGTCCGACTCTGTGTGACTCTATAGACGGAAGCCCACCAGGCTCCCCCGTCCCTGGGATTCTCCAGGCAAAATTACTGGAGTGGGTTGCCATTTCCTTCTCCAATGTGTGAAAGTGAAAAGTGAAAGTGAAGTTGCTCAGTCATGTCTGACCCTTAGCGACCCCACGGACTGCAGCCTACCAGGCATCCATGGGATATTCTAGGCAATAGTACTGGAGTGGCTTGCCATTGCCTTCTCCGAAGAGGTTATCTAGTTGAGCATAAATTATTTTTTTTCACATACCAGAACATTTGTACCTTTAAGAAGTTAGGTTGTCCATATTGCTTTTCAGTCAATCCCTGTGTGATATAACCTTTCTTGAAGGGATTCGTGAATCACATAGCTTCTGGTTGCAAACAATTGGGTGGTTTGAGCACTTCCATCGATAAAACCCCCAGTACTCTATGGTCTGTTTTTGAGCATCCTCTCTGTGCCTGAAGAATTCTTGTTAAGACTGCTGCAAAACGAGGGCTGCGAGGTCAGACCTATGTGCTCATGCTTCTGATGTTGCCTGCTGAAGTACAGGATGCCAGGCCCTGGGGGCTGAGCAGCTGTGGGCCTTCGGGGGAGGATCTCCAGTGCATCTATTTGGGGAGCTTTATTTTTGCCTGTTTAGCCAGTTTGTATTCTCACTTTCATCCTGGCCTCTGTTCTGATTCAAATTCTGTATTTCTGGGCATTCTGATAATATTTCCCACTCTCAAAGGGAGGCAGCTGGATAGCTCTCTTCCTTCCAAATGGTTCTTTTATCTGGAACATCAGGCAGAACCATCCACCTCACGGGGGCTATCAATATTTATAGTCAGACATGCAGAGACTTAAATGGTATGCTTCAAGCCATCTATCATCAATCTGGCCCAGCTGCCTGAATATTTCAGAATTTTATTTTTGGGAAATGTATCTTCTATACGTTTGGTTTGAAGACGTCTCTGATATTCTCAAGAGAAGTCTTTGCAGAATCTCCTATTTTGAAAAATAGATTGCCTCACAGTTTCATAGTTGACAGTTTTCTGAATACTGCAGGCTTTTACCACTCTGGCTTCCTTTTGGGGTCACAGAGGTGATAGTCTTCTGATAGCAATTTCTTAACATAGAAAAATTGCCCTTTTTTAGGTTAAGGGAATCCTAGGGGATTCACCTATTCATATCTTCAGTATTTATTGATTACTTAGCCTTCATTGGTTACTCTTGTTTATCCTAAATAAAGCAGATGAGGCCTTTGCTGTCTTGGATTTTATATTTGAGTAATAATAGATAAGGAACAGATAAACTAAAAAAACCTCATACACATGTGCACACTGATTCATTAGTGATAAGTGCCAGATGAAAAATTAAAACAGAATGATGTGTTAGAGTGGGTGATCCTGAGGAGGTGACATATACATTGAGGTACAAGTAATGTGATGGATCTGGCAGTGAGAAGATCAGGAGGAAGAACATTTTAGGCAAAGGCAGCAGCTTATACAAAGGCCCTGGGCCAGTGTGACTGGAGTAGGAGTTCAAGGGAAAGCCCAGAAGGAGATGACAGTAGAGCAGTGGTCACAGCCGTATTGAGGTTTGGGACAGGTGAAGAGAATGGATTTTATTCTAAATAAAGTGGAGCCCTTGAAGAGTTTGAAGTCTTGGGTGACATGATCTAGTTTATAGTCTTAATAGTTCCTTGTGGTTACTTTGTGGAGAATGAAATGGAGAGGAGTTGAGAGTGAAAGTTGGGAGATCAATGGGAAGGCTTCTGTAATTGTTAAGATAAAAGAAGATTAAAAGAGTGAAGTTGGAGAAAAGTGGAAGGATTTGAGATAGATCTGGGATGTACATTGATAGGAATAACTAAGGGATCACTTTGCTGACAAAGGTCCTTGTAGTCAAAGCTATGGTTTTTCCAGTAGTCATGTATGGATGTGAGAGTTTGACCATAAAGAGGGCTGAGTGCCGAAGAATCCATGCTTTTGTATGGTGGTGCTGGAGAAGACTCTTGAGAGTCCCGTGGACAGCAAAGAGATCATATCAGTCAATCCTAAAGGAAATCAATCCTGGATATTCATTGGAAGGACGGATGCTGAAGCTACAGTACTTTGGCCACCTGATGCAAAGAGATGGCTCACTGGAAAAGACCCTGATATTGGGAAAGATTGAGAGCAGGAAGAGAAGAGGGCAACAGAGGATGAGATAGTTGGATGGCATCAATGGACATGGATTTGAGCAAACTCCAGGAAATAGTGAAGGACAGGGAAGCCTGGCGTGCTGAGTCCATGGGGTTGCGATGAGTTGGACATGAATAACCCAACAGACTGAGGGATTGGATGACAGAGAAGGATAGAGGATGACCTTGTGCTCTGGGCTCAGGCAGGTCAGTTGATGGTTATGCTGTTGACCAAATAAGAGAGTTGCAGAACTGGTGGTAAAAAATCAAGAATTCTATTATTTATTTGTTTCATTTTATATAGCTGTGATGCATTTTATTTTGTTGATGTATAGTTGATTTATGATGTTGTATTAATTTCTGCTGTACAGTAAAGTGATTTGGTTATACACACACACACACACACATGCCTTTTCATATTCTTTTCCATTACGGTGTATCACAGGATGTTGAATACAGTTCCCCATGCTATACACTAGGACCTTGTTTACCCATTCTGTATGTACTAGTTTGTATCTAGCTAAACCGAAACCCCTAGTCCTTCTCTCCTCCTGCGCTTGGCAACCATAGGTCTCTTCTTCGTGTCTGTTTCACAGATAAGTTCATTTGTGCCATATTTTTGAGTACTCATATAAGTAATGTCATTTGGTGTTTGTCTTTCTCTTTCTGACTTTGCTTAGTATGATGATCTCTGGGTCCATCCATGTTGCTGTAGATGGCATTATTTCATTCTTTTTTATGGCTGAGTACCATTCCATTGTCTGTATGTACCACATCTTCTTTATCCATTCATCTGCTGATGGACATTCAGGTTGTTTCCATGTCTTGGCTATTGTGAACAGTACTGTATGCTATATGTACAGCATTGCTTTTATATTATCATTTTGCCCAGATATATACTCTGGAGTGGGATTACTGGATCATATGGCAACTTTATTTTTAGTTTTTTGAGGAATCTCTATATGTATGTTATCCATAGTAGCTGCACCAATTTACATTGCAACCAACAGTGAAGAGGGTTTGCTTTTCTCTACACCCTTTCCAGCATTTGTTATTTGTAGACTTTTTAATGATGGCCATTCTGACTGGTGTGAAGTGATATGTCACTGTAGTTTTGATTTGCATTTCCAAGAGTTCTGTTTTGAATGGTAACTTTGATATCAATAGATATTTGGATATAAGAGTCTAGGATTCCAGAGAGAAGTAGGACTGGAGATACAAATTTGGGCATCATTGGAAATGATGTTTAGAGCCATAGGGTGGGGTCCAGCTACTAGTTCTTCAGTTCAGTCAGTCAGTTCAGTCGCTCAGTCGTGTCCGACTCTTTGCGACCCCATGAATCACAGCACGCCAGGCCTCCCTGTCCATCACCAACTCCCGGAGTTCACTCAAACTCATGTCCATCGAGTTGGTGATGCCATCCAGCCATCTCATTCTCTGTCATCCCCTTCTCCTCCTGCCCCCAATCCTTCCCAGCATTAGATCTTTTCCAATGAGTCAACTCGTCGCATGAGGTGGCCAAAGTATTGGAGTTTCAGCTTTAGCATCAGTCCTTCCAATGAACACCCAGGATTGATCTCCTTTAGAAGGGACTGGTTGGATCTCCTTGCAGTCCAAGGGATTCTCAAGAGTCTTCTCCAGCACCACAGTTCAAAAGCATCAATTCTTCGGCGATCAGCTTTCTTCACAGTCCAACTCTCACTTAGGGAAGTAAAATATTTAGAGGTAAAGAGAAGAGAAAGAGCCAGCACAATTTAAAACATGGACATGGTCAGTGAAATAGGAACATCTGGAGAGTGCCATCATGGAAATTAAGGTAAACATGTTTTGACAAAGATAGAATATCAATTGTGTCAAAAACAGTTTTAAGATAAGGCTAGGAAAATGGCCAATCAATTGGGTGACCTTGAGGTCACTGGTGATCCTAAGAAGAGTGGTTTCAGTGAAAAAGTGGTGTGGAAGCCCACATGGAGTGAAGTGAAGAAAGATTGAGAAGAAGGAAGCAGAGGCAATGACTATAATCAGCTTTTTGAAGAAGGTTAGCATTTAGAGTCGGAGAAGGCAATGGCATCCCACTCCAGTACTCTTGCTTGGAAAATCCCATGGATGGAGGAGCCTGGTAGGTTGCAGTCCATGGGGTCGCTAAGAGTCGGACACGACTGAGCAACTTCTCTTTCACTTTTCACTTTTATGCTTTGGAGAAGGAAATAGCAACCCACTCCAGTGTTCTTGCCTGGAGAATCCCAGGGACGGGGGAGCCTGGTGGGCTGCCGTCTATGGGATCGCACAGAGTCGGACACGACTGAAGCGACTTAGCAGCAGCAGCATTTAGAGTCAGGAAACCTACATTTCAACTCTGTTTCTGCTGCAGTGACCCTTATGATAATTATTTATGTGCATGTCTTAAATTCTGTTTTTCTTAGTGCTTACACTGTTTTTGGCACACAGTGGGTGCTTAATCATATTAACTGAATGAATCATATTAACTGAATGAATGGATCAATGGAGTTAATGAATATCCTACTAGAGTAGAAATACTTTAGGCTCAAGACTGTGTCTGATTCATCTTCTGGAAGCTCATGTACACTAGTGGGAATGCAAAAAATATCCTTGAACGAATAAATGAGTCTGCTAAACTTGGGAGTACAGTAGGGGAGCTTGGGTTAGGAAAGGTCAGCGATGCTGGTTGTTTAGACCAGGATTCCCATAGAATCCTTTTCCCTCTGGGGAAAGGCCAGAGTCAGAAGCCAGATTCCGTTTCTGTGACTCCTAATTGTTACCTTGCCAACAGAGGTCTTAACTGTAACGTAACTGAGACCTTGCCAACAAAGATCCATCTAGTCAAAGCTCTGGTTTTTCAAGTCGTCATGTATGGGTGTGAGAGTTGGCCTGTAAAGAAAGCTGAGCACTGAAGAACTGATGCTTTTGAACTGTGGTGTTGGAGAAGACTCTTGAGAGTCCCTTGGACAGAAAGGAGATCCAACTAGTTCACCATAAAGGAAATCAGTCCTGAATATTCATTGGAAGGACTGATGCTGAAGCTAAAACTCCAATACTTTGGCCACCTCATGCGAAGAACTGACTTGTTGGAAAAGACCCTGATGCTGGGAAAGATTGAAGGCAGGAGGAGAAGGGGACGACAGAGGATGAGATGGTTACATGACATCACCAACTCGATGGCCATGAGTTTGAGCAAGCTCTGAGCTGGTGCTGGACAGGGAAGCCTGACGTACTGCAGTCCATGGGGTCGCTAAGAATCCGACATGACTGAGAGACTTCACTTTCACTTTTCACTTTCATGCGTTGGAGAAGGAAATGGCAACCCACTTCAGTGTTCTTGCCTGGAGAATCCCAGGGACAGCGGAGCCTGGTGGGTTGCTGTCTATGGGGAGGCACAGAGTCTGACATGACTGAAGTGACTTAGCAGCAGCAGCAGCAGACCTTATTTTTAAACCTCATTTCTCACGTATGATAGAAATATCTCCTTGAAGTTAATGTGGGGTATAAATGAGATTATATATATGAGGAGTTTAGCCAAGGGCCTGACTTACATAAAATACCCACTGATTGAGAGTGGTTATTATTGTTAATATTAGTGATGTTAATATTAATAATATTAATGTACCAGAGAATTGAGTTCTACCAGCCACTCATTGGAGAGTTGTTTGAATGGGAAGGTTCACTGCTGACTTTTCTGACTGTCCTGTGTCATCCTGAAAGGAAAAAGTAAATCAATTTTGCTTGCTGCTGCTGCTGCTGCTAAGTCACTTCAGTCGTGTCCGACTCTGTGTGACCCCATAGACGGAAGCCCACCAGGCTCCCCAGTCCCTGGGATTCTCCAGGCAAGAACACTGGAGTGGGTTGCCATTTCCTTCTCCAATGTGTGAAAGTGGAAAGTGAAAAGTGAAAGTGAAGTCGCTCAGTCGTGTCCGACCCTTAGCGACCCCACTGACTGCAGCCTACCAGGCTCCTCCATCTAGGAAGAGTCTATATGGGATCTTGATGAGGCTTCAGGGAATGCCAGCCTGCCCATGCACCACCCTGCCTGTCCAAGGATGCCAAAAATAGGGGCCAAAGTCACTTTCAAGATTTAGTTCAGATGCTGCTTGAGGCAAGTCAAGGACTTTAATTCAGTCATGCTAAGTTGTGCTCAGTGGGTCAGTCAGGAAGGATAAATAATTGGTACCTTATGTAATGTTTTAGATAATAGGGAGGGGAGTGTTTGTGATGCACCATCACTCCTCACAACATCCTAGCTGTTTCCTGCTTTTGTCCTTTCTCTGTGTAACTCCTGTGTATCACAGTAAGTATTGAGGCTTCTTCCGTCTTCTCCAGTATACTATGTCTTCCTTTGTTTTCGTGTCTCAGTGTATTCTGTTTCCTCTGCCTGGAATGCCCTCCTCTTTTCTGCTTCAGTTCAGTTCAGTTCAGTCGCTCAGTCGTGTCCGACTCTTTGCGACCCCATGAATCGCAGCACGCCAGGCCTCCCTGTCCATCACCAAATCCCAGAGTTCACCCAAACTCATGTCCATCAAGTCGGTGATGCCATCCAGCCATTTTGTCCTCTGTCGTTCCCTTCTCCTCCTGCCCTCTATCCCTCCCAGCATCAGGGTCTTTTCCAGTGAGTCAACTCTTCGCATGAGGTGGCCAAAGTATTGGAGTTTCAGCTTCAGCATCAGTCCTTCCAATGAACACCCAGGACTGATCTCCTTTAGGACGGACTGGTTGGATCTCCTTGCAGTCCAAGGGACTCTCAAGAGTCTTCTCCAACACCACAGTTCAAAAGCATCAATTCTTCGGCGCTCAGCCTTCTCACAGTCCAACTCTCACATCCATACATGACCACTAAAAAAACCGTAACCTTGACTAGATGGACCTTTGTTGACAAAGTAATGTCTCTTTTTAATATGCTGTCTAGGTTGGTCATAACTTTCCTTCCAAGGAGTAAGCGTCTTTTAATTTCATGGCTGCAATCACTATCTGCAGTGATTTTGGAGCCCCCCCAAAATAAAATCTTACACTGTTTCCACTGTATCCCCATCTATTTCCCATGAAGTGATGGGACCAGATCTTAGTTTTCTGAATGTCGAGCCTCAAGCCAACCTTTTCACTCTCCTCTTTCACTTTCATCAAGAGGCTTTTGAGTTCCTCTTCACTTTCTGCCATAGGTGTGGTGTCATCTGCATATCTGAGGTTATTGATATTTCTCCCAGCAATCTTGATTCCAGCTTGTGCTTCTTCCAGCCCAGTGTTCCTCATGATGTACTCTGCATATAAGTTAAATAAGCAGGGTGACAATATACAGCCTTGACGTACTCATTTTCCTGTTTGGAACCAGTCTGTTGTTCCATGTCCAATTCTAACTGTTGCTTCCTGACCTGCATACAGGTTTCTCAAGAGGCAGGTCAGGTGGTCTGGTATTCCCATCTCTTTCAGAATTTTCCACACTTCATTGTGATCCACACAGTCAAAGGCTTTGGCATAGTCAATAAAGCAGAAATAGATGTTTTTCTGAAACTCTCTTGCTTTTTCCATGTTCTAGCAGATGTTGGCAATTTGATCTCTGGTTCCTCTTCCTTTTCTAAAACCAGCTTGAACATCTAGAAGTTCACGGTTCATGTATTCCTGAAGCCTGGCTTGGAGAATTTTGAGCATGACTTTAATAGCGTGTAAGATGAGTGCAATTGTGTGGTAGTTTGAGCATTCTTTGGCATTGCCTTTCTTTGGGATTGGAATGAACACTGACCTTTTCCTTTCTTGTGGCCACTGCTGAGTTTTCCAAATTTGCTGGCATATTGAGTACAGCACTGTCACAGCATCATCGTTCAGGATTTGAAATAGCTCAACTGGAATTCCATCACCTCCACTAGCTTTGTTTGTAGTGATGCTTCCTAAGGCCCACTTGAGTTCACATTCCAGGATGTCTGGCTCTAGGTGAGTGATCACACCATTGTGATTATCTGGGTCATGAAGATCTTTTTGTACAGTTCTTCTGTGTATTCTTGCCACCTCTTCTTAATATCTTCTGCTTCTGTTAGGTCCCTACCATTTCTGTCCTTTATCGAGCCCATCTTTGCATGAAATGTTCCCTTGGTATCTCTAATTTTCTTGAAGAAATCTCTAGTCTTTCCCATTCTGTTGTTTTCCTCTATTTCTTTGCATTGATCGTTGAGGAAGGCTTTCTTATCTCTTCTTGCTATTCTTTGGAACTCTCATTCAGATGCTTATATCTTTTCTTTTCTCTCTTGCTTTTTGCTTCTCTTCTTTTCACAACTATTTGTAAGGCCTCCTCAGATAGACATTTTGCTTTTTTGCATCTCTTTTCCATGGGGATCGTCTTGATCCCTGTCTCCTGTACAATGCCACAAACCTCTGTCCATAGTTCATCAGGCATTCTGTCTGTCAGATCTAGTCCCTTAAATCTATTTCTCACTTCCACTGTATGATCATAAGGAATTTGATTTAGGTCATATCTGAATGTTCTAGTGGTTTTCCCTACTTTCTTCAATTTAAGTCTGAATTTGGCAATAAGGAGTTCATGATCTGAGCCACAGTCAGCTCCTGGTCTTGTTTTTGCTAACTGTATACAGCTTCTCCATCTTTGGCTGCAAAGAATATAATCAATCTGATTTTGGTGTTGACCATCTGGTGATGTCCATGTGTAGAGTCTTCTCTTGTGTTGTTGGAAGAGGGTGTTTGCTATGACCAGTGCGTTCTCTTGGCAGAACTCTATTAACCTTTGCCCTGCTTCATTCCATGCTCCAAGGCCAAATTTGCCTGTTACTTCAGGTGTTTCTTGACTTCCTATTTTGCATTCCAGTCCTCTATAATGAAAAGGACATCTTTTTTGGGTGTTAGTCTAAAAGGTCTTGTAGGTCTTCATAGAACCATTCAACTTCAGCTTCTTCAGCATTACTGGTTGGAGCATAGGCTTGGATTACTGTAATATTGAATGGTTTGCCTTGGAAATGAACAGAAATCATTCTGTCATTTTTAAGATTGCATCCAAGTACTGCATTTCGGACTCTTTTGTTGACCATGATGGCTACTCCATTTCTTCTAAGGGATTCCTGCCCACAGTAGTAGATATAATGGTCATCTGAGTTAAATTCACCCATTCCAGTCCATTTTAGTTTACTGATTCCTAGAATGTCTATTTTCACTCTTGCCATCTCCTGTTTGACCACTTCCAATTTGCCTTGATTCATGGACCTAACATTCCATGTTCCTATGCAGTATTGCTCTTTACAGCATCGGACCTTGCTTCTATCACCAGTCACATCCATAGCTGGGTATTGGTTTTGCTTTTGCTCCCTCCCTTCATTCCTTCTGGAGTTATTTCTCCACCGATCTCCAGTAGCATACTGGGCACCTACTGACCTGGGGAATTCCTCATTCAGTATCCTATCATTTTGCCTTTTGATACTGTTCAGGCTTCAGCAATATGTGAACCGTGAACTCCCAGATGTTCAAGCAGGTTTTAGAAAAGGCAGAGGCACCAGAGGTCAAATTGCCAACATCCGCTGGATCAGGGAGAAAGCAAGAGAGTTCCAGAAAAACATCTATTTCTGCTTTATTGACTATGCCAAAGCCTTTGACTGTGTCGATCACAATAAACTGTGGAACATTCTGAAAGAGATGGGAATCCCAGACCACCTGACCTGACAATTGAGAAACCTGTATGTAGGTCAGGAAGCAAAAGTCAGAACTGTACATGGAACAACAAACTGGTTCCAAATAGGAAAAGGAGTATGTTAAGGCTGTATATTGTCACCTTGCTTATTTAACTTATATGCAGAGTACATCATGAGGAACGCTGGGCTGGAAGAAGCACAAGCTGGAATCAAGATTGCTGGGAGAAATGTCAATAACCTCAGATATGCAGATGACACTACCCTTATGGCAGAAAGTGAAGAGGAACTCAAAAGCCTCTTGATGAAAGTGAAAGAGGAGAGTGAAAAGGTTGGCTTGAAGCTCAACATTCAGAAAACAAAGATCATGGCATCTGGTCCCATCACTTCATGGGAAATAGATGGAAAAACAGTGGAAAAAATGTCAGACTTTATTTTTCTGGGCTCCAAAATCACTGCGGATGCTGATTGCAGCCATGAAATTAAAAGACGCTTACTCCTTGGAAGGAAAGTTATGACCAACCTTGATAGTGTATTAAAAAGCAGAGACATTACTTTGCCAACCAAGGTCCGTCTAGTCAAGGCTGTGGTTTTTCCTGTGGTCATGTATGGATGTGAGAGTTGGATAGTGAAGAAAGCTGATCGCCGAAGAATTGATGCTTTTGAACTGTGGTGTTGGAGAAGACTCTTGAGAGTCCCTTGAACTGCAAGGAGATCCAACCAGTCCATTCTAAAGAAGATCAGTCCTGGGTGTTCATTGGAAGGACTGATGCTAAAGCTGAAACTGCAATACTTTGGCCACCTCATGCGACGAGTTGACTCACTGGAAAAGACTCTGATGCTGGGAAAGGTTGGGGGCGGGAGGAGAAGGGGACGACAGAGAATGAGATGGCTGGATGGCATCACCGACTCGATGGACATGAGTTTGAGTGTACTCCGGGAGTTGGTGATGGACAGAGAGGCCTAGCGTGCTGTGATTCATGGGGTCGTGGAGAGTCGGACACGACTGAGCAACTGAACTGAACTGAACTGATGGAGTTCTCAAGGCAAGGATACTGAAGTGGTTTACCATTCCCTTCTCCAGTGGACCACATTCTGTCAGACCTCTCCACCATGACCCATCTGTCTTGGGTGGCCTCACATGGCATGGCTTAGTTTCATTGAGTTAGACAGGGATGTGGTCCATGTGATCAGATTGGTTAGTTTTCTGTGATTATGGTTTCAGTGTGTCTGCCCTTGATGCCCTCTTGCAATCCCTACCGTCTTACTTGGGTTTCTCTTACCTTGGACGTGGGGTGTCTCTTCATGCATACTCCAGCAAAGCGCATCCATTGCTCCTTACCTTGGACGAGGAGTGTCTCCTCACGACCACCTCTCCTGACCTTGAACGTGGAGTAGCTCCTCTCGGCCCTCCTGCACCCCTGCAGCCGCCACTCCTTGGACGTGGGGTAGCTCCTCTCCGCCGCCACCCCTGACCTCGGGCAAGTATTCTTCATGACGAAGCTAACACGGCCTGGTTTCTAGAAGGCTGTTTCTGACACCTTGGTCTGGCTTAGATGCCCCTCCGAGACTCTCCCTTACCACTTTGAGCTTCGTTTTCTATGATCATGAAATGTAGTTGATCGTATTTCTCTGTCCACCACACACTAAATGCTACGTTCTTAAAGACAGAGACATCTTTTTTAAAAAAAATTTCTGTCTGCTCCCAGCTTCTGTTGATATGTGAAAGGTCTTAATAAATATTTGCTGGATAAGTGAATCAGTAAATGAATGAAGCTGGGGAAAATTGACTATTTGTGTCATTTAAGACATTAAGTATGAAACAGGGAGGGAAAATGAAAGAGGGACATAGAAGCCACATGATTTATGACTCATTCTGCTTTGGTGGGTCTTGTTTCCTTACTCCCTTGAGTGGGGACCTCATTATAGCTACCAGGAGCATTTTTTCTATGTCTTTGAAGGCACAGTTCTGCTTCTCATGACTTATAAAGATGCTGTGGATTTCATTTCCAGGTTGTTTTTTCTTTAAGGTCTCCCTGTAAGGATGGTCAGGTAGTGGGGTTTTTGCCTTCGGAATATATTGTATAAACATCCCCAGCAGCCTTATTGGGTTAGCTACCAAGCCCCAGGGACAAGACTAGACACTGGAGACAGTATGATGGGATCCACTATAGCCATGAATATTTCAAATAAACTTCCTCAAAAAAGAAATCAAGTGATGAAATCTAACCTTGCCTCCAGAACCTGTCTTAATCCATTCTTTGGTGGGTCTGTGGCGCATTTTTCCATTTCCTGTTTTGATTCTTCTTCCAGGGAATAGCTCCTTCCTCGTGAATTCCTTGGAGACTGTTAACATTCCCCACAAATATCACTTGTCAGTAGCCTTGTGATAGATTATAAAAATGGCTCCCAGTTCTTCCCAACGCTATGTGCCTTTCAAGTGTGTCTGTACAGCCCTTCCCACACTGACTCTTGGCTTGATCTTCTTTCGTGCTTTGGCTGGCGGGACTTCAGCAAGCATGATGTATACGGAGACTTGGAATTTGCCTTCTTTTGCTGCTTTTGGGAACCTATGTGAAGGAGTCCCGTCTGGATGATGAGAGACCCATGGCTGAGTCCTCTAAGTTCCCTGGCTGCCAGTTACCAGTCAGGTGAATGAAGTCATGTAAAACAATTCAGGCACCTGCAGATCTGTCACCTGAACACAGACATAAGATAACCCACTTGAGATGAACTGAACTTGCTTGACCCAGAACAGGCCCACTGACCCACCAAATATTTAGCTGGATGATGGCTGGTGTTTAATCATAGGGTTTTAGATTAGTTTGTTACATAGCCAAAGATAACTTATAGAAAGCCGTTAGTACTTGGACTCTCCTCCCCCTGGATTTATGTTCCCGTATTGATCCATGTCCATTGTGTTCTCTTGATGGTTGTTTATGAGTCTACCTCCCCAGTAGACCTTGGATACTCCAGAAGCAGAAGTGGTATCTGGAAGACTAATAGGATTTGCTCATCCTCAACCTCTTCCAGTGCCCAGGACTAAGAACACAGTCTGGAAGTGTGGATGGGCCAGATGAGCATGTACAGCTCAACTGTGATGTCTTTGAATCTTGGCTTCTGTGTCAGGAATATTCTCTTTAGTTGTTTCTTCTCTACGCCCCAGCTAGATACGTAAAACCTGATGTTTGCTGTACTCGTGATATTTTGTATTGTCACATTCTGTTGTACAGTGATCTTTCATCCATTCTTATGTTATCTTTGCGTTTCTATTGCCCAAGTCCCCCAAGTTTTTAAAAAATAGGATTATATAGTCATTAAAGGCACTGGGCAAAATGAATCCCTTTGATAGAATCCAAGTTTCCTTTTTCTAAATTATATTTTTCAATGGTGTTATGTGATGATTGATTTATATCTTCTTTGGGTTTGATTTTATTTTCAATGTGTAAGATTTATGATTTCAAAATGAACAATTTTTCCTCTGAAAGCTATTCATTTTGTCTTGTCTGAGGTGATAACTCTTCAAACAAATTCGTTTAATGTGTAGCCTCAGTAAAAATCTGTGATTGATTGTTGGCATTTTGGGAACCCTAGAAAGTCATTTGAAGGAGTCCTTCAGAGTCAGAATGAAGGAGGAGGAAAATAACTCAGGTAATAGTCATTAACAACTCCCCAAGAAACGCTGTTAGATAAATACCCAGTGAAGGATTAAAGGTTGCCTTCTATCACTCAGACCCTGCGCTACATGCTGACCATCTCTGAAACTTCCCAATCACATGGTAGGTTCTGTTATCCCCATTTTACAAACAAGGAGAAGCTTAGAGAGTTTAATCGAGTTACCCAGAATCGGAACCTGGAATCAGACTTGGGTTTGATTTGATGTGATTTCAGCATTGCTGTCTTAACTCTGATGCTTCACAGAGAAGTAGATGGAAAATATGGTCTATTTCTTTTAGATTATGTATTCTTTTCTAAAGATGAAAATCAAATAACATGTCTGGACCTTCAGGGTTCACCTAGGAGCATAATATCAGGATCTGGAAATATTCTGTACAGGGATAGGATAGGGGCTGACCTCGTTGGGAATGTTGCTCTGTACACATTCTTGACTGCCCAGAAGGTCCAGGTTTGGCATGTCAGTGGTCAAATGAGGTCAAGTTGTCCCCTCAAAGTGCCAGACAAACAGAATCAGCGAGTGTTAAAACTTCAAAGAACCTGTGCTGGTTCCCATCTCCAGGCCTTATCTATCCTTCTCCAGTCTGTTCTCTGCCCTGGAGAATGGATGTGCTCTTTGACTCCTGGTTGGGTTCAGCCAGTAGCAAGTCCAGTGAAGGATATGAAAGGGAGATCCAGCCCTTTCTGCAGGGTGGTCACCTGGCACTGACTGTACCCTGTGATAGGGAGTCGCTGCTCATCTCACGGTGGCCCTTGCTACATGACTCCTTCCTTCTGTCCTGTAACTGCCTCCTCCTTCCTCCCTTTTCCTGAGATGGTGATTATTCTCCTGTGGCTTCTCTGTCCTTTGTACTTTCCCTACCTCCTGCCTGAGTGTACAGTCTGTATCTTGCTGATTGCTGATTGACAGAGGATTCTAGAGATTATGTAGTTAAACCATTACATTCTATAAAGAGAAAACTGAAGCGCAGAGAAAGTGTCTGTTGAAGAAACTGACTAAGTGGCAGAACCAGAACTTGAAAGGCACGCCGGGCTGACTTCTTGTCTAGTGACTCTAGTGACAAAAGACAGGGACTGGCAGAACATAAGTTGAGGAAGTTATTTATTTATTTCCTTTGTTAATAGGGCAGTTTTGCTGGCTCACATCTTCCTGTGGTGACTTTGACCTGCGTCATTGCTCAGCTGTACTTGGGCAACTTCTCAGCTATGACTTTTGTCTTACCTTGGGTGCTCTAGAATGAAAAAAGTCACAAATGGGCTTCTGTGTTTATCTGGTTACAAATTTAAGAGCAGTGTAGGCAGATGGTTTGTGTTCAGTGTAATTAATGTCTTTCAGGGTAAACGCTCTTTGTTCTTTTAAGAAAGGCATCAGCTTATAACATCCACAAACCAATATGGCAGTGAATCAGGTTCTTACCATCAAGGGAAGTGAAGTGAAAGTTGATCAGTCATGTTCGACTCTTTGTGACCCTATGAAGTATACAGTCCATGGAATTCTCCAGGCCAGAATACTGGAGTGGTTAGCTGTTCTCTTCTCCAGGGGATCTTCCCAACCCAGGGATCAAACCCAGGTCTCCCACATTGCAGGCAGATTTTTTTTACCAGCTGAGACACCAGGGAAGACAGGAAGACAGTATAGTCCATGGTGTCTCAAAGAGTCAGATACAACTGAGCAACTTTCACTTCACTTCACCATCAAGGGAAGAATATCATTACACTGTTTATTGATAACAATTATTGAACAGTGTTCAAGTTATAATTACTGAAACTTAGCTTTTGTCAGTGCACTGGCATACGATAAAAAGTCAATAAGTATTTGTTTAATTATTAAATTAATGAATATTCATATTGAGTGGGAAGTGGTTTAAAGTTAGCAGTAGAATCTAATCTGTCTTGAGCAGTGCTTCATTCTTTGACCTCTCAGGTTTTCTGTATTGGCTACTGAAATCTGATAAAATTAATTATAATTTTATTGATGCCCTTTTATCTTTTTACTCCTTTTCCATACCTGTGTTGATGTAGAAAGAGCACTGCTTTTGGAATGCAAAGGCTTTTCTTTTAGTTCTCATTCTGTGGCTTCCTTATTAGCTATAAGTATCATTTCATTCTCTTTGAGCCTAAATTTCCCCATTATAAAGTTGAGTTGGTAATACCTTTCTCATAGGATATTTTGGTGGTGAAAATAAAGTTTATGCAAGAGTGCTTTTCTGTAAGTTGTGGAAATCATTGCTTTTACTGTAGTGTTAGGATGTTACAACTGTCCTTTGAAACAACAGACTTGGCAGGACTATGGGGCCTATGTTGAGTTTTGATCCTTGTATCTCCTGGTTTAGATGCTTGGGATCTTTGCCCAGTATCTGTAAAATCACTGGTAGTTCTTATGATTCTAAAGAAATAACTCAAGAAAATGGTCAGGAACTGCATTTCCTACAGCGGATATCCCCTTTTTGTTGGTTGAGTTCTGACAGCCTCCAGGTTCTTGCTCCAAATAAGAGAGGCCTGAATTCAAGTTCATTTCCTCTTCTTACCAACTTTTTTTCCCCCAACATCTCTTTCAATGTGTTGGGAGTCTTTCCTTTCCTATTTGCCCACACCCCCAACAACAAAAACAAAATTGAAAGCCATCACTCTCTTAAGCTACCTAGGAACAACTTAAAATAGCTGTATTATTTTATTATGTAGAACAATTTGTTTTTCTTTAGCCTCTCTCTCATCAGTTTAGCCTAGGGCCTCCCCTTTCGTGACCTTGGGGCTGTGTCATTCTAAGCAAAACAACGACATTTTCCCCCAGAAGTGAATTCTTCCCTTTCTCAGAATGCAGCAGCAGCTGGAGTGCTTCCCTATTTTTTAAAATAGCAAGTTTTCCTTCCTGATTAATGTAGATGTAGTTATGATTAATAAAATGCAAATTTACTTAAGAGCATTTAAGCTATCATACCTTTGTGTCATTCTGAATTTTTTCAGTCAACTGATACTAGAAGTACAATGACTACTAAATGTGGGTTTGAAAAATGTTTTGACATTTCTATAAAAGGGGTCCTCATTTTTGAAGGAGGATGGGATTTCCTGGAATATTCCTTTTAGCTTGTGAGATACTGCATGAACTCTGCTTCTCCCCAGAAGTAGTGGGAAACTAGCTGGTGCTGATCTAAAGGAGGTTCTTTGCCCAGGATCTGGGATGGAATGGAGGGTTCTTGATTCAGGTGTATGCTTTGAGGAATAAGGCTAAACCAAAGCTAGCGTCCAGGACAAAAGTGAGAACCAAGAGGACAATTCACAGTGGGTCAACCATAGAAGTAGAAGCCAGATATCAGGTTAAGCCTTAGTGGCGCAATTTAGGGTTGTGATTCAAAATTATCAACAAATCATTGGCTATTTGGGAGAATTTATGGGGGAATGGGGTATGCTGTTCAAAGACAAAGTCCCAGACCCAGCAGATCCCTATTGACTTGGGTCCCCAGCCCTAGGCATGTCTAATTGCCATAGTGGAGAGAGAAGCAGTATTAATGAAAAGGGAGTAGGAGAGATTTTCTGGGAGGGAATGGAATGAACATGTATTTCCATGGTGGTTTTTATTTCGTCTTGTCTCATTGTTATTGTTTAACAGCTTTAGTGAAGGATACTTTACATACTGTAAAATTTACCCAATGTAAGTACACAGATCAGTGATTTTGAGTGAATTTATGGAGTTGTGAATATATCCGCTCAATCCAGTTCCGGAAAATTTTCAGTACATCTACAAATTCCATATGCCCTTATTTCCCGTTGACCACTCCTAGACAACTAGTCTTCTGCTTTCAGTATCTATAGATTTGCCTTTTTTTTTTTTTTGAAATTTCATGTAAATAGAATCATACAATATGTGGTCTTTTGTACCTTGCTTCTTTCACTTGGCATAATATATTTTGAGGTTCATTTATACTGTAGTACGTATCTGTAGCTCATTCCTTTTATACACACGCACGTACACACGTTATTTGCAGAACAGTATTTTATTTTATGTATATACCGTGTTTTATTCACTCAACAATGAATATTTCACTCAACATAATTATTCACTCAACATCTGGAATATTTCCACTTTTTTTTGCTACTATAAATAGTGTTAAGTCCTTATGTGGACAATTGATTTTGTTTTTCTTGGGTAGATAACTATGCGTGGAATTACAGTCAGAGTTAAACATACTTTCTAAGAAACTATTGAACTATTTTCCAAGATGTTTGCTGTACACTCCCAAAAGCAATGAATGGGAATTCAGTTTATGTTCATACCAGTCGTTTTGCTTATTGTGACTTTAGTAGGTTTACAGTGGAATTTTGTTGTCATTAAATTCATGTTTTCCTACCCAGTCCTGAGTTTGAGCATTTTGTTAGCCAGTTGTGTATTTTCTTTGGTGGGATGTCTATTCAAAACTTTCCCCCACTTTTTAGTTGTTTGTGGTTTTATTATCAATTGTAGGAGCTCTTTATATATTCTAGATACAAGCCCTTTCTTTATCAGATATATGATTTGCAGATATTTTCTCTCATCCATATATTTTCTAAGTAGTATGTAATTCATTTTATTCACACATTGTTGGCAAATACTGATTAGCACTTAATATGGAATGGATTCTTTTCAATGAATTGGGAATAGAGAATGAACAAACCAGGCCAAATCTTTGTTCTCACTGAACCTTGGATCTAGTGGAGGGACTCATACAACACACAGACTAAGAAGTGTAGTAAATAATTTGTGCTTTGCAGCAAAGGCAAAACGCCTTTTTAGTGACTAGTTTGGGTTCCATTTGTTTTCAGTATGAAGACATTTGAACAAAGACTTGAATAAAATTAGGAGGCAAATTGTATGGCTGTCTATGCAAAGGGTCCAATCCAAGGTCTGGCCGGTGAACAGTGGGCTTTTAGGGGTCCTGATCTCACACAGACAGGCATGGAGGCTTAGCACAGCTCAAGGCTTTTCTCTGGAGCATTAACTCACAACCTGGGCTTCTGTGAAAATCATCTGGAGACTTCTTAAAAAGAACTTCTACCTGGCCCCAACCCAGGCCAATCAAATCAGAATATCTGCAGGTGATGTGTAAGCAGCACACATTTTACAAGCCCCCAGGTGATTCTAATGGTATCTACATTGAGAAGCCCTATGATGAACCCATTTTGCTTTGAACAGGATTGTACTCAGGTCCTGAAGCTGCTGCAGAAAATGAAGATGGCAAATATTCCGTCTCGTGCTGCTTAAGGAAAAGTGGGGAGACACAGCAAGAGCACGTCCCATTTTTTGAGCACTCATTAAAGCACATGACTTCATGTCATACATTCATTATTATCCTGGGTAAACTTTATTTCCTTCATGTGTGTGTGTGCTCAGATGCTCAGTCTTGTCTAACTCCTTGCGATCCCATTGACTGAAGCCCGTCCAGCTCTTCTGTCCATGGGATTTTCTTGGCAAGAATACTGGAGTGGGTTGCTATTTCCTCTTCTGTGTTCCCTTTATACATATGAGCAAACCGAGGCTCAGAATAATTACTCAAGTCCACACAGTTCATAAGGAGAAGAAGTCCTCCTTTTCAAGAGGATGAGCATTCATCATTTGACAGTCCTGGAAACCTTCAGTTTCATATTGTAAACAGATTCACCAAACCTGGAGAATAGAAAAGAGGCCTCCATGTTCCCACAACGTATGGCCCAAGAGAAAAATGGTAAAAATCAGACTTTGTGTTCTTAGAATATTTTTTTCCATTTCGATTATGGCTAATTTTGGTATCATTTTAATAAGGTTGCTTATCTGGTCTCCCAGTTGTCAGAGGCAGAAAAATCAGAAAAGGGAGAGGTGTCGATCACAGCAGGAGCATTAAAATGTCTCCAAGTTGGAGATAGAACTTTAGAGTGAAGGAGGGAACGGTTTCTTCTTATGAGATGAGTGGGTTAAACTGGTTAATCTCTGAGTTCCTTTCCAGCTCTAAAATTCAATGTATTTAAGATAAAAGCTATAAAAAGCTGCTGAAAACACATACAAGAAGGAGAAAAACTTAGAAATCTGGACCCAGTATGGAGGAAATAATCCTAGAGAACCCAGTAGCTTCTGAGGGCATAGCTGTGTCATAGGCAGTATAATACTTGATTCTTTTCATGGTGGCATTGAGTCATCAGGAAAACTAGATTTTGTTCTGCAGATGCTCTTTCGGGATGCAGAAAAAGCATACACATTATTTTTGAAAGATTTCATTCAAAAATACTTATCAACATGTTAACTGCCTGAACATGCACTGTTGGGACAGTTTGCTTAGGGGCACATCTTTCTTGATACATTCTCCATGGTTCTATGGGGCTTTTGTTCCTCAGTGGAATAATTCAGATAGTTATGACAGAATCTTGCGTCTGTTGATTTATACTAATTCCAAGCATTTTTCCACCCTAGCTTCCAGTTGGTACTTTGACAAGATTTCTAGTTTTTTTTACAGTTTATCCTTCGCATGCAGCATTTGTTCAGTTCTCCTCTGCCTTTATGGTGAACTGACTGTAAGTAAGAACTGACTGGAAGAACTGGCTTCTTGAGGGCAAGAACTGAATCTTCTTCATTTTGGTGTCCTTTGAATCTTGATAAATATGTATGAGAACAGTGAATCGGAAAATGAATGACCTGCAAAAAAGATAAAATTCCTCAGTGGGCCTAACCCTAATCCTGTAGGTTTGTCTTTCACACAGCAGTGTCTCTTGCTTAACCTTTCTTTCATGCTTATCACTTCTCCCTTGCTTTGTTTTTCTCTATGCTCCAAAACAACCACTGAAAAATAACTCCCCCCATACTGTTTGTAGAAAGTTTAGAAAATGTATAAATGAAAACATATGAACAAGAAGAAAAACCACCAGGAGTTCTGCCAGCCAGAAATAACCATCATGGACAGTTAGGAGGTATCCTTCCAGTCTTTTTTCTTAGACATTTCTTATATAACCCAGATGTCCGCTGCCACTCAGCCTCTTCTCTGAGCTTTCCTAGAAGAATCCACTTGCACAAAGTATTTAGAAGCCATTTATAACATACTGTAAATTCTCTTTGGTAATGGAGTTTTCAGTTCAGTTCAGTCACTCAGTCATGTCCAACTCTTTGTGACCCCATGGACTGCAGCATGACAGGCCTCCTTGTCCATCACCTATTCCCGAAGCTCACTCAAACTCACGTCCATCGAGTCAGTGATGCCATCTAACCATCTCATCCTGTGTCGTCCCCTTGTCCTGCCTTCAGTTTTTCCCAGCATCAGGGTCTTTTCCAGTGAGTCAGTTCTTCGCATCAGGCAGCCAAAGTATTGGAGCTTCAGCTTCAGCATCAGTCCCTCCAGTGAATATTCAGGACTGATTTCCTTGAGGATTGATTGGTTTGATCTCCTTGCAAGGGACACTCAAGAATTTTCTCCAACACCACAGTTCAAAAGCATCAATTCTTCGGCGCTCAGCCTTCTTTATGGTCCAGCTCTCACATCTGTACGCGACTATTGTAAAAACCATAGCTTTGACGATATTGGTCTTTGTTGGCAAAGTGATGTTTTTGCTTTTTAATACGCTATCTAGGTTTGCCATAACTTCCTTCCAAGGAGCCAGCATCTTTTAATTTCATGGCTGCAATCACTATCCGCAGTGATTTTGGACCCCAAGAAAATAAAACCTGTCACTGTTTCCACTTTTTCCCTTTCTGTTTGCCATAAATTTATGGGACCAGATGTCATGATCTTAGTTTTATTGAATGTTGAGTTTTAAGCCTACATTTTAACTCTCCTCTTTCACCTTCATCAAGAGGCTCTTTAGTTCCTCTTCACTCTCTGCCAGTGGAGTGGTATCATCTGCATATCTAAGGTTGTTGATATTTCTCCCAGCAATCTTGATTTCAGCTTGTGATTCATGCAGCCCAGCATTTTGCATGATGTGCTCTGCATATAAGTTAAATAAGGTGATAATATACAGACTTGTACTCCTTTCCCAATTTTGAACCAGTCAATTGTTCCATGTAAGGTTCTAACAGTTGCTTCTTGACTCACATACAGGTTTCTCAGGCAACAGGTAACAGGGTCTGGCATTCCCATTTCTTTAAAAATTTTCCACAGTTTGTTGTGATCTACACAGTCAAAGGCTTTTGCATAGTCAGTGAAGAGAAGTAGGTGTTTTTTTTTTTTTTTAATTCCCTTGCTTTCTCTATGATCCATTGAATGTTGACAGTTTGATCTCTGGTTCCTTTGCCTTTTCTAAACCCAGCTTGTACCTCTGTAAGTTGTCAGTTCATGTACTGTGGAAGCCTAGCTTGAAGGATTTTGAGCATAACCTTACTAGCATGCAAAATGAATGCAGTTAGCCGGTAGCTGAACATTCTTTGGCACTGCCTGTCTTTGGTATTGGAATGAAAACTTTCCCAGTCCTGTGACCACTGCTGAATTTTCCAAATTTGCTGACATATTGAGTGCAGCTCTTTAACAGTATCATCTTTTAAGATTTGAAATAGCTCAGCTAGAATTCCATCACCCCCACTAGCTTTGTTTGTGGTAATGCTTCCTGAGGCCCACTGACTTTATGTGCCAGGTTGTCTTGCTCTAGATAAGTGACCACACCATCGTGGTTATCCCAGTCACTAAAACCTATTGAATAGTTTTTCTGTATTTTTTGCCACCTCTTCTTAATATCTTCTGCCTCTGTTAAGTCCTTGCCTTTTCTGTCCTTTATCGTGCCCATCCTTACAAGAAATGTTCCCTTAATATCTCCAATTTTCTGAAGAGGTCTCTAGTCTTTCCCATTCTATTGATTACCTCTCCTTCATTGTGTTGTTCATTTAAGAAAGTCTTCTCTCTCTGGCTGTTCTCTGGAACTCTGCATTCAGTTGGGTATATCTTTTCCTTTCTCTCTTGCTTTTTGCTTCATTTCCTAAACTTCTCGTCTCTTATGGAGGATATTATTTTATTAGTAATATTTATTGCTCAGATAACTTTTAATCTTTTGTGCTTATACCATCAGTCTCCTTAGAAATCAGTGGTAGTAGAGATGGTCGAGGGAGGTGATAATTTTCTTTTTCTCTTCCATATCAATGTCTTTCAAAAGTGGGTTCATGCTTATTTTTTTCCCCATTTAAAAAATTGTAGTACAGTGCACATACATAAAATTTAGTCTTAACCATTACTAAACTGTCCAGTTCTTTTCATCTTGCAAAAGTGAAATTCTGTACCCAGTAAATAGCTTTCTGTTCCTCTCTCTGCTTATCCCCTGGTAACCACCATTCTGTCTTCTGTCTCTATGAACGTAACTACTCTCGGTACTATATATTAATGGAAATCAGACAGCGTTTGTCTTTATGTGGCTGTCTTATCTTGCTCAGCAATATCTCCTTAAGTTTCCTCCATACTGTAGCTTGTGTCAGAATATCCTTCTTCAAGGCTGAATAGTATTCTATTGTACAGATATCCATTTGTCTATTGGGTAGCTTCCACCTTTCAGCTACTATGAATAATGCTGCTTTGAACATGAATGTACACGTGTCTCTTCAAGACCCTGCTTTCTGTTTTTTGGGGGTGTATATCCAGAAGTGAAATTTATGGGTTATTTAATAATTCTGTTTTTAATTTCTTTCTTTTTTTTTTTACAAACTACCTACTATTTTCCATAGTGACTGCACCATTTTAAATTCTCCCTGTAGATAGAATTTTATGTTTTGTTGTTTTCTTTTAACATTGTTTTGAGTGCAGTTACCCCACAATTAAGTCATTTTTCAAAATTGTATCTTTTGGAGATTGCATAATTGTGTACCATAATTTATTTTGTTATATATATATATATATATGTTGATATATTTCAGGTTATTTGTCATTTTTGACCATTATTAAAGAGTGTGATAAAAATACCAGTTTGCCACTCTGAGGCAGTTCTCAGGCTAATTTCCTGCAAGTAGACATTATGAGTTTGTATATTTTTAATATTTATGGCATATATCACCATGTTCTTCAGAGAGATTATACCAGTCCAGTTTTCACCACTAAGAGTATGTGAAGTATGTGTTTCATTGCATTCTTGCCAACATTTGGTAGTTTCATTTTTAAAAAAACCTAAAAAAAGTTTGACATTTTAAGAAACAAACATAGCATCTCATTTTGTTTTGCATTTTTGATTAGTAATGTCCAACTTTTATCACATCTTAACCGGCGTTCTCTTTGTTCTTTTGTGAATTGTCTTTGCTGTGTGTTCTTCATTTTACTGATTTAGAAATAACTTTTATTTCTAATTATTTCTGATTATAAAATTTTTCATTGTAGAAAATTTGGCATATACAAAAATGTATAAAGGAAATAAAATTCTTACTTTTGCAACATAGAGATATGTGTCATTAAGATATGTATCATTAAGATGGTGAATATTCAAAGAATCTTTTTTCTTTATATCTCAATACTTACACTAATTAAAATTTAACTCATAGGAGCTTTCTACATTTGGAGGATAGTCCCTTTTTTGTCATATGTGTTGCAGATATATTTTTCTGAGTTATCATTTGCTTTTTATTTTTGGTGATATTTTTAGTACAGTTAAATCTATCTTCTTTTATTTCTTAGGTTTCACTTTTGCTTAAGATGTCTTTATGTATCCTTTGATAATTTAAATATTTGTGATTTATTTTAGCTATTTCATGGATTTTTTTTAACATTCCATTCTTTCGTTATTTTCATTGTTATAGAAAGCTTTAATACATATTGAGGTCTGTTTCTGGGCCATTATTCTATCTGATTGATTATCAATTCTTATGCCAATATCTTGCTGTTTTAATTTTTTATTATTTGATGAGATCACTTATTTCCTTGGCTAATATCATCTAAGTATTCTTCTAGATGAACTTAGAATTACTTAACTCATTTTGAGAAAACAAATATCCTGTTACATTTCTGAGATATAATTTCTATACAAACTCTTACTTTTTATTGACTAATATCTTGTGTGATCATTTTGGGATTATTAATTGTGTTTTTAAAAATTATACCTCTTTTCAAGTCTCTCCCTGTTTGTTCTAATAATTCCTCCTCTGTTAGGTCTTGTTGAGTTTGTTGCTTCACTTTGGTGATTTTGGATTCTCCCGTAAAATATTTTGTGGTTCTTGGTTGTGGGCTCATCTTGCTTATCTGCTGATGGTGTCTCTTTCACCGCAGTACCCGGGTTATGATGAGGGAGGGAGGAGGCATTTCCAGGTGTGCTGTCCTACTAGTTAGTGTTTGGGGCACAGGGGTGAGTGGAGAGTGACAGATTTGCCTGTCTGTTTGTACTGTGATAACTGTCCCCACTCAAATCACACTATCGGTTTCCCTGGATCCCCCTCCTGTATCCGTCCTGCTTCCTAGCTTAGAGCAGTCCCCTTTGGTTTTCAGCAGTCATTTTTCTCAGTGCATTTTGAACCGTGGTTCCTCTTTTAATTTGATCCAGTCTACTTGGCTGCCTGCCAATACCGGAGCCTCAGGAGACGCAGGTTTGATCCCTGAGTTGGGAAGATTCCCTGGAAGAGGAAATGGCAAACCACTCCAGTATTCTTGCCTAGGAAACCCCATAGACAGAGGAGCCTGGCGGGCTACAGTCCATGGGGTCGCAGAGAGTTGGAAATGACTTAGTATGCATGCATGTACTTTTTGTCTTTAAGGGATTCCATGTGAGTTTTGGTTCACTGAAGGTAACCTCTTCTTGCTTTCCAACTCTGTTTTTAAAAAACACTCTTTATACATCAAGGAATTGATGAATAAGTGTAGAAGCTATAGTATACACTGATCTGTAATTATGAGCTGATATTATTTTTTGTTTTTAAGGAGTTTTTTAAAATTGGTTTTAATGTAAATTTTCTTAACATATATTAAATATGTTGATACACAACGATATAAATAAATTTCTGAACATTATACTTGCATTCCTGGTATTAACCTCCACTGTGGTCATTATGAGTGGTTCTTTTAGTTTATTTCAAAATGTCAGTATTTTTTGTAATTTTTATATATCTTATATCTACCCCATAACACTAATAACTGCTTGTTTACTGGCTAGACTATAAGTACTAGGAATATAGAGATTGTGTTTTTTCCTTGTGTTGTAGCATAGTGCCTATTAGATAACAGATCTATAGATATACCTAATAGATCTATGTAAAACCTATTAAAATTAAAGACATGAAACTGTCTGTAGTTAGTATCAATAATTTGTTTTTAAATGGAGCTAGTTTTTTTTTTTTCAGATATTAGAATTATATTAGATTTATAAAATGAATTAGATAGGTTTACATCTTTTTGTCCATATTAGAACGTCTGGTTCTGGAGTCTCTTTTTCCCCTTTAATTTTTCTTCACTACTAACTAGACTATTTAGTAGGTTACTAACTAGTCTATTTAGTAGACTATTAATAACTAATCTACTTCTTCGGGGGGTTAATCTGTGAAATTTATATTTTCCTGTAGATATTTCGGGTCAGCTGAATTGTATACTTCATCTGAAATTAATATGGCCATCTGCTTTTTTTAAAATTAATATTTGCCTCTGTTTATCCTGTAACTCTCTGTGCTTTTAAATAGATGTGTTTTTTTTAAGCTATGTCTTGTTCAATATTTTTAAAGATAGTCTGAGGGTTCTTGTTAGTAGTTTGATTATTCACAAGTAATTTTATAAGTCATATCTTTATTTTTCATGAAGAGTGGGTATTTTTATGGGAAGCAGAGAATGGCTGCTATTGGAATGCTGGCCAGTGATCATTTACTGTGAGATTTCCTTGTACAACTCTGAACTTTCTGACTTTGGTTTCCTTCCCTTCAGTCTATTTTGCTTTTATCTATCCTGCCAACTTTCCCCAAACACTACTTTGATCATTCATTTTCCCTTTGAAAATCTCCCCAATGTCTTCAGGATAAGCTTAAGACCCCTTAGGTGGCATTTGGCCACCTCATGCGACGAGTTGACTTACTGGAAAAGACTCTGATGCTGGGAAAGGTTGGGGGCGGGAGGAGAAGGGGACGACAGAGAATGAGATGGCTGGATGGCATCACTGACTCTGTGGACATGAGTTTGAGTGAACTCCGGGAGTTGGTGATGGACAGGGAGGCCTGGCGTGCTGTGGTTCATGGGGTCGCGGAGAGTCGGACACGACTGAGCGACTGAACCCATAGATGCATTTTCTCTTAAGTCCTTCCACAAATTATTATTTCTGCTGCATAGGTCTTTGTACCCCCCTGCTTCCTCCTAGTTCTAGTTTTTTTGTTTGTCTGTACTTTGTTCAAGATTTTATTCAGATTTGTGTATTATTTTCCATCTATCCAAATGCTACTGATCATCCTTGATTCAAGTCTGACCATTGAGTCTTCCCTTGGAAGGCAAAGAAAGAAACAGGAAGATGTCCATGGAGAGATATGATAGTCTGCATCCTGGTTCTTGGGATGGATGGTGTATTCATGGTATTCCCTGTGTTTTTAAAGATAAATAAATGAAAAAGAGAGTCATACATGGAGTATGTTTTATAATTATAGTTATTTAATTATTTCCATCTGGTATGGCTGTAGCCAATTTGATCCAGAGATCAAATTGCCAATATCCATTGGATCATAGAAAAAACAAGAGAATTCCAGAAAAACATCTACTTCTTCTTTATTGACTACACTAAATCCTTTGACTGTGTGGATAACAACAAACTGGAAAATTCTTAAAGAGATGGGAATACCAGACCACCTTACCTACCCTGGGCTTCCCTGGTGGCTCAGCTGGTAAAGAATCTGCCTACAGTGTGGGAGACCTGGGTTTAATCCCTGGGTTGGGAAGATCCCCTGGATAAGGGAAAGGCTACCCACTCCAGCATTCTGAGCCTGGAGAATTCCACAGACTGTATAGTCCATGGGGTCTCAAAGAGTCAGACACTACTGAGTGACTTTCACTTCACTTCAGTTTACTTTACCTGTCTCCTGAGAAATCTGTATGTAGGTCAAGAAGCAGCAGTTAGAACCAGACATGGAATAACAGACCGGTTCCAAATTGGGAAGGGAGTTCATCAAGACTGTATATTGTTACCCTGCTTAATTAACTTATATGCATAGTACATCATGTGAAATGCTGTGCTGGATGAAGCAGAAGCTGGAATCAAGATTGCTGGGAGAAATATCAATAACCTCAGATATGCAGATGACACCACCCTTATAGCAGAAAGCAAAGTGGAACTAAAGAGTCTCTTGATGAAAGTGAAAGAGGAGAGTGAAAAAACTGGCCTAAAATGCAGCATTCAAAAAACTAAGATCATGGCATCTGGTCTCATCACTTCATGGCAAATAGATGGGGAAGTGACAGACTTTATTTTCTTGGGCTCCAAAATCACTGCAGATGGTGACTGCAGCCATGAAATTAAAAGACATTTGCTCTTTTGAAGAAAAGTTATGACCAACCTAGATAACATATTAAAAAACAGAGATATTACTTTGCCAACAAAGGTCCATCTTGTCAAAGCTGTGGTTTTTCCAGTAGTCATGTATGGATGTGAGAGTTGGACCATAAAGAATTGATGCTTTTGAACTGTGGTGTTGGAGAAGACTCTTGAGAGTCCCTTGGACTGCAAGGAGATCCAACCAGTCCATCCTAAAGGAAATCAGTCCTGAATATTCATTGGAAGGACTGATGCTGAAGCTGAAACTCCAGTAGTTTGGCCATGTGTTGCAAAGGGCTGACTCATTGGAAAAGATCTTGATGCTGGGAATGATTGAAGGCAGGAGGAGAAGGGGACAACAGAGGTTGAGATGGTTGGATGGCATCACTGAGTCAGTGGACATGAGTTTGAGCAAGGTCCTGGAGTTGGTGATGGATAGTAAGCCGGGTGTGCTGCAGTGTGTGGCATCGCAAAGAGTTGGACATGACCAAGCAACTGAACTGAGCTGAGAGCTTATGTGGTTAACTTGCGTGACACTTAAAAAAAATATTTTTTAGTGGTTTTTGCATTAAAAAAAATTGTTTCACCTTCTGTTTCATTTCATCCTTTCAACAGCATCATCTAACTTTTATGGGTTATAGATGCCTTTGAAAATGAGAAATTTGAGTTACTTGATCTTATGGTTCCTTCTTTCTTCAAAGTTTTTTAATTTCATGATGTATTTTTTTAGACTATACCAAAGACAGCCTTGGAGATTTCTCAGGTAACTACCAAAGAACTATATGGAGCAGCTGTAACCAGTTACTTAAAATTTGAAGAAATAAAACTCTTGTCAAAAACTGGAATAATTTTTATGTTTGTGAGAAATTGTTAGGAAAGGTCAAGAAACAGGAGGATTTTCAGGCTTCAACTTCCTGGAAATTATAATGGTATCTTGGCTGAAAGGAAAAACTGGAAGGCATTATCAACAGTTCAGTGTAAACATTTACTCTTCTGGCTCATTAGATATACGCTAAATACCAAATGTACATCTTTATTCTAGGTACAGTTTCGGGGGCTGTGACATATTTTAATTTAAGCTCGCCTTATCTCAGAATGTTCCATCTCCTCCCCTCCTCCCTTCAGTGGACGTGAACAAAAATGTATATATACACACTGGGTCATGCATTTTTCTTAAGCATTCTTCCTTTGAAACTTCCCATTTAATCCTTGTGTTGAATTCTAATCAATATTCAATGTGCAACTTAAATACTCATTAAATACTAATTCCTTTAACTTTCCAGTTGAAATTGATCATCCCTCAATCTGCCTCCTCCTTCAGGTATTGTGTATAATTGCACACATACTTTGTTGGCACGTCCCACATACTACCTTATTGTAAATGTCAACATGTCTGTCTCTTCTAGATTTAAACCTTGTGGACAGGTACTTTGTAGTATTTTTCTTTGTGTCTCACTTAGGAACATAATAGTTACTGGCCTGTGGTAATGGCTCACTAAAGAGAATAGCTTGGAACAGTTTTCTGAACCTCTCTTTTAAAAGAAATATCATCTAGGGTTCAAATATGTAGAAGAGATTAAAGGGGCATTTTGTTAGTATAAGCTGTTAGTTTGAATTTGTGACATTTGATTATTATAAAGTTATCCAAAAGATCAATGAGGCTGATTTATCAATAGTAAACTTCCAATGAAATTTGTTTATAGAAAACAGTTCTAGTCACATAAATACAAGCCTCCAATTTAATTTTCCCTCTCTGTTCGTTCTGTGTCTCTGTCTCATGTAAAAGCACACTCTCTTTCTCTTTGCATGGTTTTAAGCAAATTGGGGCTCACACAGATGAATAACTGCAAATGGTAGTATTTTCTAATAGCTTGCTCTTCAATTTAACTATTACAGTAACTCAAAAGAGTAGGGAATACTTGTTTCAAGTTAATATCATAGCAAGCCATGAAATTAAAAGACGCTTACTCCTTGGAAGGAAAGTTATGACCAACCTTGATAGTATATTAAAAAACAGAGACATTACTTTGCCAACCAAGGTCCGTCTAGTCAAGGCTATGGTTTTTCCCGTGGTCATGTATGGATGTGAGAGTTGGACTGTGAAGAAAGCTGATCGCCGAAGAATTGATGCTTTTGAACTGTGGTGTTGGAGAAGACTCTTGAGAGTCCCTTGTACTGCAAGGAGATACAACCAGTCCATTCTAAAGGAGATCAGTCCTGGGTGTTCATTGGAGGGACTGATACTAAAGCTGAAACTGCAATACTTTGGCCACCTCATGCGACGAGTTGACTCACTGGAAAAGACTCTGATGCTGGGAAAGGTTGGGGGCAGGAGGAGAAGGGGACGACGGAGAATGAGATGGCTGGATGGCATCACCGACTCTGTGGACATGAGTTTGAGTGAACTCCAGGAGTTGGTGATGGACAGGGAGGCCTGGCGTGCTGTGATTCATGGGGTTGCGGAGAGTTGGACACGACTGAGCGCCTGAACTGAACTGAACAAGTGTATGCAAGTAATTGTTAAGTTTCAGTTTAGAGTCAATTAATGGGTTCCTTGGTTATTTTAATTTGTCATCATTTGTCAAAAAATACCTATGACTATATCATGTCATTTAATGGAGTGGAACACACATATGTTGTGCTGTATTGGCTTGTATGGTTTTCTGTGAGTAGACATGGGTAGGTCTGAATTTTAGCAAAACAAAACAAGAAGAGATCTTCTTAATCATCATCACATTCCTATAAAGTTCAAATATATCCATGAGGAAACTATCATGAAGCCTCCAGAAGAAAGCAGAGATAACAAGGCAGCACAAATTAAGTCACTTGGGATCTGCTTTGTGTTAAAGTTTAATACAGAACACAAGTTAAGTATGGGTGATACTTTATAGCACAGTTCCAAAAAATGATTGATATATTTTCATCATTGATATTTTCACAATGAAATTTAAATCAGATATTTGAAGAACTCTGGAAGCCATGTTTTATTACTCACATGACTAGAATGAAAGATATTGACATCAAAAAGTTTCACAGTATAAAATCTTTTCATTTTTCCAGATAGGAATTGCCATGATGTATGAATGTCTCTAGTACGATATTTAGTGTTGGCACTAAATGTTTATTTTCTTGAACTAATGAATAAATAAATGAGATAAGAGAAAGGATGATAACTTTTTAATATTTACTGAATGTTTATCGTATATCAGACACTCTGCAAAGTGCTCATAACAAACCCAGGATTGTGTTATTATTCTTCCCATTTTACAGATAAGAAAACTGAGGCATAAAGAGATCAAGTAACATGTTCAGTGTTGCCTGTTTTATACATTGTGGAGCATGGATTTAAATTCTGGCTCTGTGATCTCCCCATATCCAAACATTTAACCATCTCAGTATACCAGTATGGAGAAGGCCAATGGCAAGCCACTCCAGTACTCTTGCCTAGAAAATCCCATGGATGGAGGAGCCTGGTAGGCTGCAGTCCGTGGGGTCGCTAAGGGTCGGACATGACTGAGCGACTTCACTTTCACTTTTCACTTTCACACATTGGAGAAGGAAATGGCAACCCACTCCAGTGTTCTTGCCTGGAGAATCCCAGGGAAGGGGGAGCCTGGTGGGCTTCCGTCTATGGGGTCACACAGAGTCGGACACGACTGAAGTGACTTAGCAGCAGTATACCAGTAAGATGCATTTAGCAAGCACACTGCTTTCCCTAGTGGCTTATTTTTGTTTAATTGTAGCTGATTTTATGTAACCATGCAAGGCTGATCTTTCTGTTTTATTTATTATTTTCATGGAACTAGAGAGATTCTTAATTGTCTGTTAACCTTCAGTCATACATTTGCCAAGAACATTGAAAGAGACAGATCATGTCTGAGCACTTGGATTTATGAAGTGGATTTGACGTTCCTAGTGAGCCTTTCCACATTCTTTGCAGTTCAGGCAGATGCATTGATGTGTGTGGGGTGTCCTTCCTGACACAGTTTTATCGTGGGCAGAACAGACAAATATAGCGTTGAAAACCAAAGTCCTTGGTTATTTCTTCTACTTTACATTTTCAGTGATTGTTGATTTTGTCAGCAGGATTAGTTTTGAAAACCACATAAGGGAAAAAACCCACAAACAGAGAGTCAAAGCAAAGGCCTTGAGAATTGCTGTGTCTCTGTGCTATTTTCAAGAGCTTTTTTGTTGTGTAATGATACAATGAATAGCTTAGGAAGAAAGAAATAATATTTGTTTCAAATGATCATTATTTCTGATTTTAGTAGTTCTAGAGCTGGTAGATGTGCTGAGAAACTTCATGAGGAAGGCAGGAGAAGGATGTCAGGGCATAGTTATAATATAATGTGATATAAGTCATATCATAGTGTTATTTCTCAGGTGCTGTAGATCTCAGTAATGAGGGTGTGCAGCTGTAGGTGGGGTGCAGAAGGGAAGAACGTCACAGTGGATGTGACACTTGAGCAAGGTCTTGAAGGATGAATAGGAGTTTTCCTGGTTAGGAAGTGGGGGTTAGAAGTTTACAGACTCTTTCTGACTTTTGCATTTTGGCCTATAACAATGTTTCCCTGCATTTTTCATTGACTTCTTCTGTTCTTTTTTTATTTTAACTTTTTGTCAAAGGGGAAAAGCAAATGAAGAAGATTAAAATATTCTTACTTTTTCTATTGTTTTTGATAAGAGGTCTTAAGAAGTAAATGCAATTTGTTTGGTTTATATAGAGGCTTCATTCTTATTTTTTACTAATAAATTGATAGCACAATTAGCTAATATTTAGTAAAAGAATATACAATGGGTTCCTGAGGAGTAGAGGTCAGAAAGAGTCATATTCTTTTTGGGTTTTATGCTGCTGCTGCTTAGTCACTCAGTCATGTCCAATTCTTGGTAACCCCATGGACTGTAGGCTACCAGTCTCCTCTCTCCCTCGGATTTCCCAGGCAAGGATACTGAAGTGGGTTGCCATTTCCTTCTCCAGGGGACCTTCCTGAACCAGGGATCGAACCTGTGTCTCCTGCATTGACAGGCAGATTCTTTACCACTCAGTCACCTGGGAAGCCCTTTAGGGCTTTATATCTGGACCCAGTTGCATTTTTGGTCTCCAAATGATTGGTGTCATCTGCTTTTCACAATATTAGTACCGTATTTTGTAGATACATGTTTGTAGGTCTTTCCTATAAGAATTTGAGATCTTCCCTATTATGGTGAGTCAGTGATCATGGGTTTTTCAGAAGAGTTCTGCTTAAAATGTTCTGCTTTGTTGATCCTTTAAAAATGGTACGGCTTGATCTGTTTTGGGTTTGGAATGTTAATTTTATATACTAGGCAACTAGCATTAGTTATCAAATCAAGTGCCAGCATTCTGTAGGATGATGGCAAGGCAGCTACATGAAGACTTTTTCCTGTGTCATCCAGATAATTGCTATAACCTTTGACTACCTTTGACTATTGGTGTCAACCACTCCATAATATTATAGCAGTCTTTCCTGTGCCAGGCCTCTTTCCACTAGATGGCGCTAATATTTGCTGTTGTAGCTCCAGGATAATTTAGTAGTAGTAGAAGATTTGTTTATTCAATAAATATTTATTGAGTATCCATAAGGCTTCCTGGATGGTGCTGTGTGCTGTGTGTAGTCACTCAGTTGTGTCCAGCTCTTTGTAACTCCATGGACTGTAGCCCACCAGGCTCCTCTGTCCATGGATTCTCCAGGCAAGAATGTTGGAGTGGCGCTAGTGGTAAAGAATCACCCTACCAAGGTCCGTCTAGTGAAGGCAATGGTTTTTCCCGTGGTCATGTATGGATGTGAGAGTTGGACTGTGAAGAAGGCTGTTCGCCAAAGAATTGATGCTTTTGAACTGTGGTGTTGGAGAAGACTCTTGAGAGTCCCTTGTACTGCAAGGAGATCCAACCAGTCTATTCTGAAGGAGATCAATCCTAGGTGTTCATTGGAAGGATTGATGCTAAAACTGAAACTGCAATACTTTGGCCACCTCATGTGACGAGTTGACTCACTGGAAAAGACTCTGATGCTGGGAAAGGTTGGGGGTGGGAGGAGAAGGGGACGACCGAGAATGAGATGGCTGGATGGCATCACCGACTCTGTGGACATGAGTTTGAGTGAACTCTGGGCGTTGGTGATGGACAGGGAGGCCTGGCGTGCTGTGATTCATGGGGTCGCAAAGAGTCGGACACTACTGAGCGACTGAACTGAACTGAACTGAACCAATGCAGGAGACATAAGAGACACAGATTCGACCTCTGAGTCAGGAAGATCCCCTTGAGTATTGCTGCCTGGAGAATTTCATGGACAGAGGACCCTGCCAGGCTACAGTCCTTTGGGTTGCAACTGAAATGACTTAGCACTCATGCAACCCGAACTATACATGGGTTGTGAGTGGTGGGTTCCCAAGATTACTAGGATGTAGACCCTGTCCTTGGGAGAGTTCGCACTTTATTGTAGACAAATAGCAAGTGGAGGAGGCCTTTATTGTTTAGTCCCTAAGTCGTGTCCGACTCTTTTGTGGCCCCATGGATTGTAGTCTACCAGGCTCCTCTGTCCAGGATTCTCCAGGCAAGAATATAGGAGTGAGTTGCCATTTCCTTCTCCAGGGGATCTTCCTGACCTGGGGATCAAACCTGTATCTCCTGCATTGGCAAGTGGATTCTTTACCACCGAGTCACCTGGGAAGCCTGGACAAGGCTGTAGAGAAAGGTAATCTAATGAAGTGGATAAGCATGCTGATTCTTGGTCCAGGGTACAGGGGTTCACATCCCAGCTCATCTGCTTACTAGTTCACTAGATAAATACCTTCTCTGTGCCTCAGTTTCCTGGGGATTGGGTGGTCTCATGTAAAACACTTAGCAGTGCAGCTGATGAAGTGTTGGTTCTTCATCCCCCATCCCCAGTCAGTGAGCTTGGTCTGTGTTATTTGCTTATGGATCCTAAGTGTTCCAGGCCCATAGTAGGTAGTCCTCGTAAAGAAATATGTTGAATACTAAGGGAAAGTTTGAGAATGGGCTTTGTGAGTCTAGCTGAGTGAACACAGTGTGGAGTTATGGGTCCAACAGGGGCTCATAAGTTTTCCAGTTTACTTCATTTATAGATTTCTGTCCTCCTCGTTCTGAAGACGGATTGTTATCATGAAAGAATACTGTTTTTAGGAGAAGGTTTTCTTGACAAAGTGTGACAATGCAGAAGACGGTTTTTCCCTTGCTCTCTGCTAGGGGGGAAGGAGGGTCCCAGGGTGACCTTTCACCCCCTGAGGGCATCTTATGGAGGCTGGCCTCTTGGGGGTTTGTTGTGGCCACTCCTCTCATCTGCTTTTTGCTTGCTCTATCTACATCGAACAAACATCTTGAAGGTAAATGTCAAGACTAGGAATAAGAGGAGCTTAATTTGTCACATCGAGTACAGCTGTGTGTGGAACTGCAATTTGCATTTTAATGTCCTGGTTATTCCAGAAAAGTGGCATTTTACAGATTTCCTGTATTATTCATGAATTTCAAGGCTTTGTGGTTTAAAAAATAAAAGTTCAGGTAATAATCGACAATAAGGGACGTTAGACCCTGTCAGAGTTTCTCAGTCTTCCCCATCTCATAGCTTTTCCATCTTTTTAATCATGTCTTAACTTGTCCCTGTGTCATGGTGTCAGGGACAGACACACATGGGAATGTTAATCCAGGTGCCACAGCTGGCCTCCTCGTTAGCTTCAGAATTCCCAAGAGGAATGTATGTGGGAAGAAAAAGATCACTGACCTGCGTAGAGAAATATGAACAGGTATCTAGCAGCAGGCAAGTTTCACCAGTCTTTTCCTGTGGTTGAAGCCGATCAGTCATCCTTAGGCAAGGCCTGGCCAATCATCCTTGGCCATTTGGCATTGACAGAGTGTGCAGGCCCCCACGGCAGTTATCCTGCTTGTTGGGTGTGTGGGTAGATGCCAAGCAAAGATCAGGTGGTCCTCCCAGGTGCTCTTCTAAATTATGTGTTCTTAATGAAAACACAGGTTGTTCAGATCAGAGATAAACCTGTGCAGAAAGTTCTGAGGAATTTTCTCCCAAGAAAGGCCGAGAATGAGCAGTAGTTTAGCTGGAAGCCAGGTGGTGTTAATATTCAATATCATGGTAATCCAAGGCTATGCTCTGACCAGTAACGCTGAAGAAGCTAAAGTTGAACAGTTCTATGAGACCTACAAGACCTTCTAGAACTAACACCCAAAAAAGATGTCCTTTTTATTATAGGGGACTGTAATGCAAAAGTGGGAAGCCAAGAAACACCTGGAGTAACAGGCAAATTTGGCCTTGGAGCACGGAATGAAGCAGGGCAAAGGCTAATAGAGTTTTGCCAAGAGAACGCACTGGGCATAGCAAACACCCTCTTCCAACAACACAAGAGAAGACTCTACACATGGACATCACCAGATGGTCAACACCGAAATCAGATTGATTATATTCTTTGCAGCCAAAGATGGAGAAGCTCTATACAGTCAGCAAAAGCAAGACTAGGAGCTAACAGAGGCTCAGATCATGAATTCCTTATTGCCAAATTCAGACTGAAATTGAAGAAAGTGGGGAAAACTACTAGACCATTCAGGTATGACCTATATCAAATCCCTTATGACTATACAGTGGAAGTGAGAAATAGATTTAAGGGACTAGATCTGATAGAGTGTCTGATGAACTATGGACAGAGGTTTGTGACATTGTACAGGAGACAGGGATCAAGACCATCCCTATGGAAAAGAAATGCAAAAAAGCAAAATGGCTGACTGAGGAGGCCTTACAAATAGCTGTGAAAAGAAGAGAAGTGAAAAGCAAAGGAGAAAAGGAAAGATATAAGCATCTGAATGCAGAGTTCCAAAGAATAGCAAGGAGAGATAAGAAAGCCTTCCTCAATGATCAATGCAAAGAAATAGAGGAAAACAATAGAATGGGAAAGACTAGAGATCTCTTCAAGAAAATTAGAGATACCAAGGGAACATTTCATGCAAAGATGGGCTCGATAAAGGACAGAAATGGTATGGACCTAACAGAAGCAGAAGATATGAAGAAGAGGTGGCAAGAACACAGAAGAACTGTACAAAAAATATCTTCACAACCCAGATAACCATGATGGCATGATCACTCACCTAGAGCTAGACATCCTGGAATGTGAAGTCAAGTGGGCCTTAGGAAGCATCACGACAAACAAAGCTAGTGGAGGTGATGGAATTCCAGTTGAGCTATTTCAAATCCTGAAAGACGATGCTGTGAAAGTGCTGCACTCAATATGTCAGCAAATCTGGAAAACTCAGCAGTGGCCACAGGACTCGAAAAGGTCAGTCTTCATTCCAATCCCAAAGGAAGGCAGTGCCAAAGAATGCTCAAACTACTGCACAATTGCACTCATCTCACATGCTAGTAAAGTCATGCTCAAAATTCTCCAAGCCAGGCTTCAGCAATATGTGACCCTGAACTTCCAGATGTTCAAGCTGGTTTTAGAAAAGGCAGAGGAACCAGAGATCAAATTGCCAACATCTGCTGGATCATGGAAAAAGCCAGAGAGTTCCAGAAAAACATCTATTTCTGCTTTATTGACTATGCCAAAGCCTTTGACTGTGTGGATCACAGTAAAGTGTGGAAAATTCTGAAAGAGATGGGAATCCCAGACCACCTGACCTGCCTCTTGAGAAACCTGTATGCAGGTCAGGAAGCAACAGTTAGAATTGGACATGGAACAACAGACTGGTTCCAAATAGGAAAAGGAGTACGTCAAGGCTGCATATTGCTACCCTGTTTATTTAACTCATATGCAGAGTACATCATGTGAAATGCTGGGCTGGAAGAAGCACAAGCTGGAATCAAGATTGCTGGGAGAATATAAATAACCTCTGATATGCAGATGACACCACCCTTATGGCAGAAAGTGAAGAAGAACTAAAGAACCTTTTGATGAAAGTGAAAGAGGAGAGTGAAAAAGTTGGCTTAAAGCTCAACATCAGAAAACAAAGATCATGGCATCTGGTCCCATCACTTCATGGGAAATAGATGGGGAAACAGTGGAAACAGTGGCTGACTTTATTTTTCTGGGCTCCAAAATCACTGCAGATGATGGTTGAAGCCATGCAATTAAAAGACGCTTACTCCTTGGAGGGAAAGTTATGACCAACCTAGATAGCGTATTAAAAATCAGAGACATTACTTTGTCAACAAAGGTCCATCTAGTCAAGGCTATGGTTTTTTAGTGGTCATGTATGGATGTGAGAGTTAGACTATAAAGACAGTTGAACACCAAAGAATTGATGCTTTTGGACTGTGGTGTTGGAGAAGACTCTTGAGAGTCCTTTGGACTGCAAGAAGAACCAACCAGTCCATCCTAAAGGAGATCAGTCCTGGTGTTCATTGGAAGGACAGATGCTGAACCTGAAACTTCAATACTTTGGCCACCTTATGCATAGAGCTGACTCATGTGAAAAGACCCTGATGCTGGGAAAGATTGAGGGCAGGAGGAGAAGGGGACGACAGAGGATGAGATGGTTGGATGGCATCACTGACTCAATGGATATGGGTTTGGATGAACTCTGGGAGTCGGTGATGGACAGCGAGACCTACCATGCTGTGGTTCATGGGGTCACAAAGAGTCAGACACGACTGAGTGACTAAACTGAACTGAGGTGATGTTTAAGCTCCTCACAGAAAGGCCATATCAGTGGTCACGTGTATCTCAGTGGGGAAACACACGCCCAGCGGGAATGTACATTCCCACGTTGGGTACTTAGCTGGCTGCTCAGCAACTGTTCCTGGAGGAATTTGTGGGGCTTTGTATTCAGAGCTCAGTCGTTAGCATCAAGTATTACAGTGTACTTTGAGGAGTAGTAAGAAATGTTGGGGGAAATAAAAACCTGATTTTAAGATTGAGTAAAGAAATGGCTACCCACTCCACTGTTCTTGCCTGGAGAATCCCAGGGACGGGGGAGCCTGTTGGGCTTCCGTCTGTGGGGTCGCACAGAGTCGGACATGACTGAAGCGACTTAGCAGCAAAGAATCAGCTGGGCTTCCCAGGTGATGCTAGTGGTAAAGAACCTGCCTGCCAGTGCAGGGGACGTAAGAGACATGGGTTCGATCCCTGGGTCAAGACCATCTCCCAGAGAAGGGCAATATCCCTGCTCCAATATCCTTGCTGGGAGAATCCCATGGACAGAGGAGCCTGGTGGGCTATGGTCCACACAAAAATGTCACAAGCAATAAATGTTAGAGAGGGTGTTGAGAAAAGGGGACCTGCCTACTCTGTTGGTGGGAATGTAAATTGGTGCAGCTTCTTTGGAGAGTTATCTGTTCTATAAATAATAGTTTGCATCTGCTAATCCCAAACTTTCAATCCATCCCTCCCCACAACCCTTGGCAACCACAAGTCTGTTCTTTATATCTGTGAGTCTGTTTCTGTTTCATAAATAAGTTCACTTGTGAAAACAGTATGTCAGTTCCCACAAAAATGAAAAATCAAATTGCCATATAACCCAGCAATCCCTCTGGTATATATCCAGAGAAATCCGTAACTCAAAAAGGTATATGCACCTGTATGTTCATAGCAGCACTATTTATAATAACCAAGACATGGAAACAACCTAAATGCCCACTGACAGATGAATGGATAAAGAAGAGGTAGGTATACACACACACATGTGTATGTATGTTGTTGTTTAGTTGCTAAATATTATCCGACTCTTTTGCAATCCCATGGACTGAAGCCCACCAGGCTTCTCTGTCCATGGGGTTTCTCAGGGAAGAATACTGGAGTAGGTTGCCATTTCCTTCTCTGCAAGGAGATCCAACCAGTCCATTCTAAAGGAGATCAGTCCTGGGTGTTCATTGGAAGGACTGATGCTAAAGCTGAAACTCCAATACTTTGGCCACCTCATGTGACGAGTTGACTCACTGGAAAAGACTCTGATGCTGGGAAAGATTGGGGGCAGGAGGAGAAGGGGACGACAGAGAATGAGATGGCTGGATGGAATCACCGACTCGATGGACATGAGTTTGAGTGAACTCCGGGAGTTGGTGTTGGACAGGGAGGCCTGGCGTGCTGTGATTCATGGGGTCGCAAAGAGTCAGACACGACTCAGCGACTGAACTGAACTGAACTGAGGGGATGTTCCTGATCCAGGGATCAAACCTGCATCTCCTGCATTGGCAGGCGGGTTCTTTACCACTGAGCCACCAGGAAAGCCCATATTTGTGTGTTCATATGTGTATATGTGTGTGTGTGTATAAAAGTGTTAGTAGCTTAGTCATGTCCAACTCTTTGCAACCCATGGACTATAGCCTGCCAGGCTTCTCCATCCGTGGGATTCTCCAGGCAAGAATACTGGCGTGAGTAGCCATTCCCTTCTCCAAGGAATCATCCTGACCCAGGGATCTGATCATGGCATCCGGTCCCATCACTTCTTGGGAAATAAATGGGGAAACAGTGGAAACAGTGGCTGACTTTATTTTTCTGGGCTCCAAAATCACTGTAGTTGGTGATTGCAGCCATGAAATTAAAAGATGCTTACTCCTTGGAAGGAAAGTTATGACCAACCTAGACAGCATATTAAAAAGCAGAGATATTACTTTGTCAACAAAGGTCCATCTAGTCAAGGCTCTGGTTTTTTCAGTAGTCATGTATGGATGTGAGAGTAGGACTATAAAGAAAGCTGAACACCAAAGAATTGATGCTTTTGAACTGTGGTGTTGGAGAAAACTCTTGAGAGTCCCTTGGACTTCAAGGAGATCCAACCAGTCCATCCTAAAGGAGATCAGTCTTGCATGTTCATTGGAAGGACTGATGTTGAAGCTGATACTCCAATACTTTGGCTGCTAAGTCACTTCAGTTGTGTCCGACTCTGTGTGACCCCATAGACGGAAGCTTATCAGGCTCCCCCATCCCTGGGATTCTCCAGGCAAGAACACTGGAGTGGGTTGCCATTTCCTTCTCCAATGTGTGAAAGTGAAAAGTCAAAGTGAAGTCGCTCAGTCATGTCCGACCCTTAGCGACCCCACGGATTGCAGCCTACCAGGCTCCTCCATCCATGGGATTTTCTAGGCAAGAGTACTGGAGTGGCTTGCCATTGCCTTCTCCGAATACTTTGGCTACCTGATGCAAAGAGCTGACTCAATGGAAAAGACCCTGATGCTGGGGAAGATTGAGGACAGGAGGAGAAGGGGGCGACAGAGCATGAGATGGTTGGATGGCATCACCGACTCAATGGACATGAGTTTGGGTAGACTCCGGCAGTTGGTGATGGACAGGGAGGCCTGGCGTGCTGCAGTTCATGGGGTTGCAGAATTGGAAATGACTGAGCAACTGAGCTCAACTGATATGTGGAATCTAAACTATGACACAAATGGACTTATCAATGAAACAGAAACAGAATCACAGACATAGAAAACAAACTCATGGTTACCAAAGAGAAAAGTTAGGAGTTTGGGATTAGCAGATACAAACTAGTATATATAAAATAAATGAACAACAGAGTCCTACTGTATAGCACAGGGAAATATATTCAGTATCTTGTAATAACCTATATTGAAAAAAAATGTGTAACTGAGTCACTTTGTTGTATACCAGAAACTAACACAACATTGTGAATCAAGTATATTTCAATAAAAACAAAAAATTAAAAAGCCCTCATCCCAAAATTAATGAAAAGAAAAACACCTGTCCACATCCTAGTAAAATATTAGTGATTACCTGGTATATATTTATTGATTAATTGATTTTATCTTTTGTCCACACTGCATGGCATGTGGAACTTCCTGACCCAGGGATCAAACCATGCCCCCTGCAGTGGAAGTGTGGAGTTTTAACCACTGGACCATCATATTATCTTTAAAAGCTCCTAAGTGAAATTAATAGAATACTGTATATATTCACTGAAAAAAAAGAAGGATCAGCTATAATATTATTTAAAGTACATCCCCAAAATGAAGGCTGGAGATGGATTGCTGAAAGTTAACGATTTAACCATAGGCAAAGTGTTGAGGTTGATGTGTGAAAAATGCAAGGGTGCCATTCAGTTATTCAGATAATGTTTATTTAGTGACTGTGTACCACATAGTGGCTCAGTGATAAAGAATGTGCCTGCCAATGCAGGAAATGCAGGTTCAGTCCCTGGGTTGGGCAGATCCCCTGGTGAAGTATTCTTGCCTTTAGGCTCTATGTGGCTTTCACCAAGAAGATAGTGTTTTAAGTGTATGTCTGTGCCATTTCTTCAGTTTGATTACCTCTGTTAGATATTTAGGCCTAATGATCGCTGCCTGAGTGATCAAACACCTTTGATATTTTTAATACCTCTAAATGATGTCTGTGGAAAAAAGAAGTCTTTAGTATAGTTTGTCAAGTTTCATTCATTCATTCATCCTACCAGTATTTAATGCCTGTCAGCCATTGTACTAGTGTTTGGATTTAGTTCTGATCAAGGAAAAACATGATTCCTATCCTAATGTATCTTAACCTTACCGAGAATCCAAACACATGAGCGTTTAATCATTGTCCAGGGTGGTTGATGCTGTGATGAGGAAATGCTCTAGGAACTCTGAGCAGGGCACTTCGTAACTCTGGAGAATCTGGAGGAAGCGGCATCCAACCTGGTATCTAGAGAATAAGTAGGACTTAGCCCAGGGAACAGAGAAGGCAATGGCACCCCACTCCAGTGTTCTTGCCTGGAGAATCCCAGGGATGGGGAAGCCTGGTGGGCTGCCATCTATGGGGTCGCACCGAGTCGGACACGACTAGAGCAAGTTAGCAGCAGCAGCAGCAGCCCAAGGAAGACCACAGAGTATTCCAGGCAGAGGAGCAGTCTATACAGTGGCTGGGAGCTTGAGTCTTCCCCAGAGTGGACAAGAGCACGAACAGCTGATGAATGAACTGGGCAATAGTATAGAACTGTATGTACTTGTGCTACTGATACCAAGTCACACAACCAGCTATTACAGATCCTGAATTTAGGCTTTCTCCTGACTGACCATCTTGGAGAGTGGGTTGGTTCCACAGAGTAACAAGTAGAAGAGTGATCAGGTCAGCACACATTAATCTCCAGTCCTTAAACAAATCTCTTGGCTTCCTTACACTTTACTGATGTTGGTCCAGTTGTGCTTACTACTCCATTTGTAAGAATGGTGGGTATTTTTTAAAAATTAGGTAGTAATAGAATTCATTCTTTTAGCTGTTTTTTATTGAAGACAACCTAGGTACTAGGAACTGTACCAAGGCTTTTATAAATGCATTTATTTAAACCCTGATGTGGTGCTATAAAGGAGGAGCTGTTATCTCTGTTGTGTAAATGAGGACTGGAGGCTCATAGAGATGGAGTGACCTGCTGTTGGCTCTTACTCTAAGGATCAGAGTAAGGACTCAGACCCAGCTGTTTATTGCAGAGGCTAGGCTTGAAATCCTAAGACTTGAGCTTTAGAGAAAGAACAATATGGGGGTATTTAGTATGTTTTGCAGGGGCTATTAGTGAATCTTTTCAGAGTCTTTCATGATTAATTTTAAGATAATGAAGGCATTATAGGATGTAGACAGTTATATCCCTGAGGTGGTTGGAAACATAATTAGATAGTTTTGTGTGTGGTGTATTTTATGACAGATAATGTATAAAGTGCCATACTATTCCATATCATCTCTTTAATAGGACTTGCCTTAACAAGAATGTAATTAATCCCCATCTTTCTTTGTGTAATTTTATTGTACCTATCAAGAATTAAATTTCCTAGAAATCTTGCTTGAAGTTACAGAGTAAAATAATAATTATGCAGTAACCTTTCTCCTATGGGCAGACCTGGTTGGAAAAATTTGTGGTGAAGAGCCAGAGCTTAATGGAAAATGAGAGGAGGTAATAAGAGACACTGGAAAAGACTGATGCTGGGAAGGATTGGGGGCGGGAGGAGAAGGGGACGACAGAGAATGAGATGGATGGATGGCATCACCGGCTCGATGGACATGAGTTTGAGTGAACTCCGGGAGTTGGTGATGGACAGGGAGGCCTGGCGTGCTGTGATTCATGAGGTCGCGGAGAGTCGGACACGACTGAGCGACTGAACTGAACTGAGTAAGAGACAATTCAGACAGAGGTGAGTTCATGGGGGCTCCACAGTATAGCAAGAACATCATGATTATTGAAGCAGACGACAAGGAGAGGCAGACAAGTCATTCCAATCACTGGAAACAAAATACTGAGTACATTTTAACATCAGATAAAAAATCCAGGCTATTCCTGATAGTATCATGGATGGACTAGCTATTTTGTAAGACTTATCTAATGAAAAACCTTAGAAAAGCTGGATAAAATGTGAAAAATATTTGTCATTTAAATCATGTGGCTGATCTGGCTAAAAAGTGAGAGAAATCCTTATAATCCTTAAATGTAGAGAAAACAGAGAGGAAAACCAGCATGGAAGCTGGTGGCCTCCCTTGGGATAGTTGCTGATTTCTGGTGACCTAGAACCTGGTCTATAAAGACTGCATTCTGGAGGCAAGAAATAAACCTAGAGATTTTGCAGAATGAGGTAGTGAGCTTGAAGCTACCACTGGAATTTAGGACCTTAAAAGAGTGACCTGTGGGGGTGGGGGCTTGCAAGAGATTTAGCAGGGAAATTTGCCTTTCTTAACTCTGGCACTGTGTGGTGTAGTCTCGCTTAAGAATTTGTAACCAGAAGCAGGCACTTCTGGGGACTACTCCTGAGGTGTAAGGAAAAACAAACCAAAAACCCAAACTAGAATTTGATGTAAAGGTTTCCTGGATTGACAATGCTGCCTGGCCTGGTAGAAATGGATGCAGATGGCCCCTGGAGAAACACATCTTCATTACAGGCTTCAAAGAATCCCCACAGTTAAAGTCCCAGTAAACCCGGGCTCACAGTCACCACATCATCAAATCCTTAGGAAGCCAGGCATTACTAACAGACACTACACACAGGCCAAATTGGGCTGTAGACTTTAGATGTAATTATCAAATACTGAACCTCAGATACCCAAGTTTACTGTGTTTAAAGAGGTTAAATATGGAATTGAATGTATGAGCAAGGAACAAAAATAATACAAAATGACTGGGCAGGTTTGTGGGAAGAGGAAAAATGGCTCCAGGATGAGTGTTAGAAAATTGTACAAGCCTCAGATGAACTCTTGGAAGCCTCAAGAACATGGAAAATGGCAAGGCTTTTCCTTTTAGTTTTGGAGGATTCTGGTTAAGTGTAGTTGGCCATTTCAGGGCACTGAAAAGATATGAATCTTTGTCAGAGTGCCTTTCCTCTGGAAGGATCCAGGCTTCTCATTCCTTGATATCTAGGAAAGTTAATGGGGCGTGATTCTAGGGAGTTAATTAGTTGTGGTTGTTCAGTTGCTAAGTCATGCCCCACCCTTTGAGACGCCACGACACCAGGCTTCCCTGGCCCTCACTTTCTCCCGGAGTGTTCTCAAACTCACGTCTGTTGAGTCGGTGATGCCATCTAACCATCTTACCTTCTGTCACGCCCCTTCTTCTCCTGCCCTCAATTTATCCCAGCATCAGGGTCTTTTCCAGTGAGTTGGTTCTTTGTATCTGGTGGCCAAAGTATTGGAGCTTCAGCATCAGTCCTTCCAATGAATATTCTGGGTTGATTTCCTTTAGGATTGACTAGTTTCATCTCCTTGCAGTTCAAGGGATTCTCAAGAGTCTTCTCCAGCACCACAATTCCAAAGCATCAGTTCTTCGGTACTCAACCTTCTTTATGGCCTCACATCTATACACGGCTACTGGAAAAGCATATCTTTGAATGGACCTTTGTCAGCAAAGTGATGTCTCTGCTTTTTAATGTGCTGTCTAGGTTTGTCATAGCTTTTCTTCCAAGGAGTAAGCATCTTTTAATTTCATGGCTGCAGTCACAGTCTGAAGTGATTTTGGAGCCCAAGAAAATTTAAGTCAGTCACTGTTTCCACTTTTTCCCCATCTGTTTGCCATGAAGCGAGGGACCTGGGTGCCATGATCTTAGTTTTTTGAATGTTGAGTTTTAAGCCAGCTTTTTCACACCATTTTCACTCTTCTCTTTTACCTTCATCAAAAGGCTCTTTAGTTCCTCTTTGCTTTCTACCATTGGAGTGGTATCATCTGCATATCTGAGATTGTTAATATTTCTGCTAGCAACCTTGATTCCAGCTTGTGCTTCATTCAGCCTGGCATTTCACATGATGTACTCTGCATGTAAGTTAAATAAGCAGAGTAACAATATACAGCCTTGATGTACTCCTTTCCAAATTTTGAACCAGTCCATTGTTTCATGTCTGGTTCCAACTGTTGCTTCTTGATCTACATTCAAGTTTCTCAGGAGACAGATAAGGTGGTCTGATATTCCCATCTCTTTAAGAATTTTCCAGGTTATTGTGATCCACACAGTCAAAGGCTTTAGTGTAGTCAATGAAGCAGAAGTAGATGTTTTTCTGGAACTCTCTTGCTTTTTCTTTGGTCCAGTGGATGTTGACAATTTGATCTCTGGTTCCTCTGCCTTTTCTAAATCCAGCTTGAACATCTGGAATTTCTCAGTTCATGTACTGTTGAGGCTCAGCTCGAAGGATTTTGAACATTACCTTGCTAGCATGTGAAGTGAATGCAATTGTCTGGTAGTTTGAACCTTGTTTGGCACTGCCCTTCTTGGGATTGGAATGAAAATTGACCTTTTCCAGTCCTGGGGCCATTGCTGAGTTTTCTAAATTTGCTGGCATTTTGAGTGTAGCACTTTAATAGCATCATCTTTTAGGATTTGAAATAGCTCAGCTGGAATTCCATCACCTCCACTAGCTTTGTAGTGATGCTTCCTAAGGCCCACCTGACTTCACACTCCATGATGTCTGGCTCTAGGTAAGTGCCCACACCATCGTGATTATGTGGGTCATAAGACCTTCTTTGTATAGTTCTCCTGTATATTCTTGCCATCTGTTAATCTCTTCTTATTCTGTTAGATCCTTGCTGTTTCTGTCCTTTATTGTGCCCATCATTGCATGAAATATTCCCTTGGTAGCTCTGATTTTCTTGAAGAGATCTCTAGTCTTTCCCATTCTGTTGTTTTCATCTATTTCTTTGCACTGTTCATTTAAGAAGGCTTTTTTTTCTCTTCTTGCTCTTCATGTTAATTATTTAGGAAGCCAGTAGTTCTAAAGTCTTTTGGCAAGGTCTAGCATCATCATGCCTGGTGGGCTTCCGTCTATGGGGTCACACAGAGTCGGACACGACTGAAGTGACTTAGCAGCAGCAGCAGCAGCAGCATCATCATTGTCATCATTGTTGTCATCATTATCATCATCACCGTCACCATTGTCATTTCCACTAATACTTATTAAGCATATACTAAGCTTCATGCATTGTGCTGAACACAGTAATAGTGTTATTACCTAACTGAACTTTACTGAGCACAATAAATAATAGGGATTATTTAATCTTATTAAATAAGATTTTACTTAACCATATTATGAAAGTGCTATCATTAACCCAATGTTATCAGTGAGATGATGAAGTCTTGGGTTAAATGGCTCACTCTAGGGACTTCCCTCATGGTCTTGTGGTTAAGATTTGCACTCCCAACATAGAGGGCCAGAGTTTGGTCAGGGAACTAGATCCCACATACCACAACTGAAAACCAGCGCAGCCAAATAAATAAATATTTAAAAAAATGGCTCACTCTAGCTTACAAATTAGAAGTTGGGTGTGACCCCAGTCAGCCTGATCTTTGCGCTCACATTCCTGACTTGGCTTCTCTGGAAGCTGCTCCGTGTCCCCCTGGAGAAGCAGAGCAGCCGGAGTGGTACCCGAGAAGGTGGGACATGGGTGCATTGTCTCCTGCTCATGAGTATGGAATTGGAGGTGCTGTGGATCTGCTAGAGCCAGTATCCAGGAACCTCTCCAGGATGTGGGAGGAAGCCATCCTTGCTGTACTTGTGATGTCCCGTGAATGGCAGGAATCAACCTCCCAAGGGGAAACCGGAGCAGAGCCAGAGGTCAGTGCTTGGTTCTGGAATGCAGTCTGATCCAACCCAGGCAGAAGAGGGAGAGAGCTGAGGTCTGGCACCAAAGAAGAACATGCCCAAAGCAGGGAGCTGGGCTTGGGGAACAATCCTTGAGTGAGGTGCAGGCTGCAGTTTGACTGCTGTCTTTGCTCCCTATGGCTATAGGCAGGGTTCTGCCAGGAACCTTACAGTGGTCAAAGCACTGCTGAGAGAGTTTTCCCAGCAAAATACTGATTTAATGTGTGAAGTTTGATGCATGAATATTGCCTTTAAGTAATGGGGAGGGACTTTAATTCTGATTCTCTGCTTATGAGAAAATAAAAGAAGAGGGCTTATAACAAAACTGTGTTTGAAATAAGGACATTTGAAATCATTCTTTTTTTCCCCTGGAAGAATCACACACACTTTCTAGGGAAAGTAAAATACTTAGTTTCTCAGATTCTTAGTTTCAGTTAAAAGGTGAATAGTTGCATTGTATTGACCATATATTACCCTTCTGAGGTCTTCTGATTTTTCTGTGGAATATGAGCTCAGTTTTCTCATTGTTTCTGTAAGAGAATGTCTTAAACTCTTTTTCTCTTTGAAAGATTTATTTAAAAGTGAAATTCCAGAAAGTTTTGGCTCATTGATATGGCTTAAATTCCTTATTCTCACTATTCAGCTTTATTTATTTATTTATTTTTATTTGTTTTTTTGTTGGAGGCTAATTATTTTACAATATTATATTGGTTGGTTTTGCCATACATTGACATGAATCCGCCCTGGGTGTACATGAGTTCCCCCTCCTGAACCCCCCTCCCACCTCCCTCCTCCCTTTATCCTCCCTCTGGGTCATCCCTACACACCAGCCCCAAGCATCCTGTAACATGCATTGACCCTGAACTGGTGATTCGTTTCACATATAACAACATACATGTTTCAATGCCATTCTCCCAAATCATCGCACCCTCACCCTCTCCCACAGAGTCCCAAAGACTGTTCTATACATCTGTGTCTCTTTTGCTGTCTCGTATACAGGGTTATCATTTGCATCTTTCACAGGGAGGCCTGGCATGCTGTGATTCATGGGGTCACAAAGAGTTGGACACGACTGAGCAACTGAACTGAACTGAACAGAAATTCCATATATATGCATTAGTATACTGTATTGGTGTTTTTCTTTCTGGCTTACTTTACTCTGTATAATAGGCTTCAGTTTCATCCACCTCATTAGAACTGATTCAAATGCATTCTTTTTAATGGGGGGCGTCGCGGAGAGTCGGACACGACAGAGCGACTGAACTGGACTGAACTGAATACTCCATTGTGTATTATCCATTCGTCTGCAGATGGGCATCTAGGTTGCTTCCATGTCCTGGCTATTATAAACAGTGCTGTGATGAACATTGGAGTACATGTGTCCCTTTCAATTCTGGTTTCCTCGGTGTGTATACCCAGGAGTGTGATTGCTGGATCATATGGCAGTTCTATTTCCAGTTTTTTGAGGAATCTCCACACTGTTCTCCATAGTGGCTGTACTAGTTTGCATTCCCACCAACAGTGTAAGAGGGTTCCCTCCTCTCCACACCCTCTCCAGCATTTATTGCATGTAGACTTTTGGATAGCAGCCATTCTGACTGGCGTGAAATGGTATCTCATTGTGGTTTTGATTTGCATTTCTCTGATTATGAGGGATGTTGAGCATTTTTTCATGTGTTTGTTAGCCATCTGTATGTCTTCTTTGGAGAAATGTCTGTTTAGTTCATTGGCCCATTTTTTGATTGGGTCATTTATTTTTCCGGAATTGAGCTGCAGGAGCTGCTTGTATATTTTTGAGATTAATCCTTTGTCAGTTGCTTCATTTGCTATTATTTTCTCCCATTCTGAAGGCTGTCTTTTCACATTGCTTATAGTTTCCTTTGCTGTGCAGAAGCTTTTGATTTTAATTAGGTCCCATTTGTTTATTTTTGCTTTTATTGCCAATATTCTGGGAGGTGGGTCCTGGAGGATCCTGCTGTGATTTATGTCGGAGAGTGTTTTGCCTACGTTCTCCTCTAGGAGTTTTATAGAATCTGGTCTTACATTTAGCTCTCTAATCCATTTTGAGTTTATTTTGGTGTACAGTGTTAGGAAGTGTTCTAGTTTCATTCTTTTACAAGTGGCTGACCAGTTTTCCCAGCACCACTTGTTAAAGAGACTGTCTTTTCTCCATTTTATATTCTTGCCTCATTTGTCAAAGATAAGGTGTCCATAGGTGCGTGGATCTAAAGCAACTAGAAAAGGAAGAAATGAAGAACCCCAGGGTCAGTAGAAAGAAAGAAATCATAAAAATTAGGGCAGAGATAAATGCAAAAGAAACAAAAGAGACCATAGCAAAAATCAACAAAGCCAAAAGCTAGTTCTTTGAGAAGGTAAATAAAATTGACAAACCACTAGCCAGACTCATCAAGAAACAAAGGGAGAAGAACCAAATCAATAAAATTAGTAATGAAAATGGAGAGATCACAACCGACAACACAGAAATACAAAGGATTATTAGAGAATACTATCAGCAATTATATGGCAATAAAATGAATAACCGGGAAGAAATGGACAAATTCCTAGAAAAGTACAACTTTCCAAAACTGAACCAGGAAGAAATAGAAAATCTAAATAGATGCATCACAAGCATGGAACTAGAGGCTGTAATCAGAAATCTTCCAGCAAACAAAAGCCCAGGTCCAGACGGATTCACAGCTGAATTCTATCAAAAATTTAGAGAAGAGCTAACACCTATTCTACTCAAACTCTTCCAGAAAATTACTGAGGAAGGGAAACTTCCAAACTCATTCTATGAGGCCACCATCACCCTAATCCCAAAACCTGGTAAAGATCCCACAAAAAAAAGAAAACTACAGGCCAATATCACTGATGAACATAGATGCAAAAATCCTTAACAAAATTCTAGCATCAGAATCCAACAACACATTAAGAAGATCATACATCATGACCAAGTGGGCTTTATCCCAGGAATGCAAGGATTCTTCAATATCCGCAAATCAATCAATGTAATACACCACATTAACAAACTGAAAAATAAAAATCATATGATTATCTCAATAGATGCAGAGAAAGCCTTCGACAAAATTCAACATCCATTTATGATAAAAACCCTCCAGAAAGTGGGAATAGAAGGGACATATCTCAACATAATAAAAGATATATATGACAAACCCACAGCAAACATTATCCTCAATGGTGAAAAACTGAAAGCATTTCCCCTAAAGTCAGGAAGAAGACAAGGGTGCCCACTCTCACCACTTCTATTCAACATAGTTCTGGGAGTTTTGGCTACAGCAATCAGAGCAGAAAAAGACATAAAAGGAATACAAATAGGAAAAGAAGAAGTAAAACTTTCACTGTTCGCTGATGACATGATCCTCTACACAGAAAACCCTAAAGACTCTACCAGAAAACTACTAGAGCTAATCAATGAATATAGTAAAGTTGCAGGATATAAAATCAACACACAGAAATCCCTTGCATTCCTATACACTAATAATGAGAAAATAGAAAGAGAAGGAAACTATTCCATTCACTGTTGCAACGAAAAGAATTAAATACTTAGGAATATATCTACCTAAGGAAACAAAACACTTGTACATAGAAAACTATAAAACACTAGTGAAAGTAATCAAAGAGGACACTAATAGATGGAGAAATATACCGTGTTCGTGGATTGGAAGAATAAATATTGTGAAAATGAGTATACTACCCAAAGTAATTTATACATTCAATGCAATCCCTATCAAGCTACCAACGATATTTTTCACAGAACTAGAACAAATAATCTCACAATTTGTATGGAAATACAAAAAAACCTCGAATAGCCAAAGCAATCTTGAGGAAGAAGAATGGAACTGGGGGAATTAACCTGCCGGACTTCAGGCTCTACTACAAAGCCACAGTCATCAAGACAGTATGGTACTGGCATAAAGACAGAAATATAGATCAATGGAACAAAATAGAAAGCCCAGAGTTAAATCCACTATTCAGCTTTAAAATGAAGGAAGGGTATTTATATTTATGACAGAGACATGTCCAGTGTATGTGGTGAAGGGGAAAAAGCAAGTCATAGAATATGTAGAGTATAACCTCATTTTTACAAAAAGATTACGTATAAACATGTATGAATATAGTATGCATAGATAATTTTAAGAAGAATATACTGTTATAGCAGTTTCTTTGGAGAGTAGTATTAGAAATTTAGGTTACAAATGGACAAGGAGACTTACTTTTGAATTCATACTTTTTCATATTTTTTCAATGCTGTGGGTCTCATATTTCCAATATGAAAAATGAAAAATTTTAAACATTTAAAATTTTAAGTCTCATATGTCATAGATGTAAATATTTATTCTTTGCAAGGGAGTTTTGATTGTCCTGGTTTTCTTCCTCAAACCAGTGGTACTCTTAGGAGAGAGAGGAAAGTCAGACATATGGAATCCTACAATGCTCTGGGCTCTGGGCTATGCGTGTTTCTTGCTGGGACAAACAACCACAACAGCACCTAAAAAATAAACCAAAAATCAGATAACTTCCCATCATCTCATTAGATTTTACTTCTTAGATTTACAGATGTAGGGAACTTGATTTTGTCATTCTTAGTGATGGCTGATGTTCACACTGAATGGGAGTCTGTTCCGTTTCCCAAGGCATTGTGCCTCCCATTGTTCCTGGTACCTTCTGAGCTGCGCTGTGTTTATTCACTTAATCCTTTATCTCACACTGACCATCCCCTGCTGTGTGCCACTTCTGTACCATGTACTGAATACCATACTCAGATTTTTAAAAGACTAGTAATGCAATTTTGGAAGCGTGCAGTTTTGTGATGTGTGAGGATATTAACATAGTTCTCACATAAACTTAAAAGAAAGAAAAAGTAAATCAGATTTACATCTTTTCTAAGGTTAATACAATTTATCCAGTTAATTAAAGGATGGGTGGCATCATCAACTCAGTGGACTTATAAGTTGAGCAAACTCCAGGAGATAGTGAAGGACAGGGAAGCCTGGTGTGCTGCAGTCTTTGGAGTCACAAAGAGTCAGACACAACTGAGCAGCTGAACAGAACAGAAAGGATATAAAGATTGTCAGTATTCATTCTGCCTTTTTCAGGTAAATATTTTGAACTATTACTAGCCTGCAGTCAACTGTATAAGTGTGTTTTTGAATTAAAATATTTGCAAATAAAAAGTTAATCTAAAGAGACAATAGAATGAGACAAGATCCATCCAACGTTATCTGACTGATACAGGGTATTAAAGTTAGCTGGACCTTTTAAAATTAAAATATTCATGAAATTAAGTCCACAGATATTAAAGGTATGATACAGCATAAGGGATACATTAAAAGGAATATAGAACAAGTAGAAACTATTGTCCCAAACTTCCATGTCCAATATGGTGAGCAGTGACCACACGTGGTTAGTGAGAATTGTGATGTGCTGTCTGCATAAAATATAATTAGATTTTAAAGACTTTATACAAGGAAAAGCTTGTAAAATATTTCATTAAAATTTTTGTATTAGTTGATTGTGGAAATTTTATTCAGGAAATATGTGTTAAATAAAATATTAAATTCAAGCTCATCTGTTTCTTTTTACTTCATTTTTTTTTTTTTACTACAAACTTTAAATCTGTGGCTCTCATCATATATTTCTGTTGGCCAGGTATGGTCTAAAACAAAATTGAAAGAGACTATCAGAGATACAGGAGAAAGCTAGTGAGTGGACAGCGTTGTTCTTGTAAATCAGGGGGAAAAAGACATTAAAAAGCTGTCAGAAATTCTTGAAAAAAGTCTGCTTCCTAGAATTTTGTGTCCACAGTCTCTTCTACACAGAGCAGCCCGAGTAAACATCACAAAATGTAAGTCAGTCCACGTCTCCCCCACTCAGCTCTCCAAGGCTTTCTCATCTCACCAAGAATAAAACCAAGGGCCTCATAGGGACCCATCAGGCCCTGTAAGGTCTGATTCACTCATATCTCCCCTACTCACCCACCTGATGATGGGGCCACTCTGGTCCTTTGGCTGGCTTTTGGACGTGGCGTGTGCTCATGGACAGAGGTCTCAGAACCTCTGCATCTAGGCTTCACCTTCTTTGGACCCTCGTGTGACTCACACTAGCCTCTCTCAGAACTCTGCTCAGATAGTCCTGCCCTCACCTTACCATCTCTCTTGGCCCACTGCACCCTCCTTGCTTTTTATACCTTTTTAATTAACCTACCTGGCACCTAACACTGTCTGAGAAGCCATCTTCAATTGTTTCCTTGCCTTTATCACCACCATATCTCCAATGCTTAGAACACTAGTGGGAAGTCGTAGATTTTCAGTAAATATTTGTCAAGCAAATGAATGAATGAAAACCTTTTAAGAGAAGCAACAAAATAGAAAAAAGTTTGGAAGCAAATACACCACAATGTTAATCAGATCTATTTCTGGGGTGATGAGTGTATGATTGATTTTAACTTTTTCCTGCTACCTCTCAGAGCTCATCCCCTCTTTTTCCTCGTTAAAAGAACCTTATTTTGTTCAGGCACTCCCTCTTCTACATGTGGTCATGTTTCACTAAACCACTTGTGGTTGTCTCATATTTCTGTATGTGATTGGTTTAGGGATAAATATGTGATATAGTTCACAGCTGGCAAGCCATGAGCAGAAGGCTGTGGAGAAGGCCATCTGGGAAGGCTTTATTTCTTAAAAAAAGATGCTCGTGAAGAAACAGTTTGTCAGAGTCCTACTGATTTTGGTTTGTGGGTGATGCTTGGGTTGGCAGTTGCCATACCTTGTCCATTGGAGCTGCTGAATTGAACACTGACGATGGCAGAGTGAAAAGATGGAAGGAAACCCACTCCCCACTGATGTCATCAGGCTGGCAAATTAAGTATCTCAGAGTAGGCCAACTTCATGACTTCTTGTTTGGGGAGATAATAAATCATTCTCATTGTTTAGGTCATTTTGAGCTGATTTTTCTGAAAAATATTTCTCCCCAGTCAAATGTATCTAACTGGTCTTATGTTATAATAAAATTCAAGTGAAGCAGCCTCCAAATTATAAACCTGTCAGATGAAGGTACAGAAGTCATAATAAGTGACAATAAGTAGAATCTCTCTAAGGAGTAGGCTAGAGACACAGTTAGCACAAAATGAGTTCTCAGGACTTGAGAGACAAAAAACTCCAACAAAGGAAAAATACCTTCAGTTACCATTATATAAGTTTGAATTATAAATATAACACAGAAATGTGAGAAAATGATTCTGCTTTTCATGTAATCTATGCTAGTTCATGTACATTTGAAGTCCTGAGTTCATTTCTGTAGTCATGTTATGACTGACATATTCTACTTAAAACACGGATGATGCCTGGAACAGCTATTATTTTTGTCCAGGAAGCTATCCCTACCCCTATTCTTATTCCATGTGTTTTGGGTGGAGTGGATGCCCCAGTCTGGAGGGTGGGGTGTTTTTCCTGGCCTGCATGATTTGTTTGGGGTGGACGTGTGAACTGATTTGGGCCAGAAAAACACAATCAGACATTTTCTGCATGTGCTGGGGGAGAGCACATACTTTTGAATCAGATTGATCCTTGCAAAATATAACCCTGGTGCTGCTTGGAATGCCATATTGCCATAACTGAACTTGAGAATGAAGCCATATTGACGGGTACAGAGATGAGAGTTGGAGAGAACCTAGATTCTGGTGACATCATTTGAGCCTCCGGATTGAGGCATGCCTGAAGCATAACCTCAACACTAGCCTTCTTGCTTACTCTTGATTTTTGCTTGGGGTTCTGTCATTTTCAAAAGAAAGGACCTAACTTAATGAAAGATGTGAAAAGATCACAAATGGCTACAGTTATTTGAATAGGTGTCATATGGAAAAGATTCAGAATTAGTCTTAGTTGCTCTGAAAGAGTGACACCCATGGAGGGGAGGGAAATCCATTAAAAGGTGCGTCTGTCCTGGACTTAATAGAACTTTTAAACATTTGTGACCATCCAGCAGTGTAGATGTTTGCTTCAAGCAGCCATGACTTCTCTGTCAGTATATGAGTTTAACTAAAAGCTAGGGATGCTCAAAGTGGGAATTTCTATACTGAGTCAGAGTCAGGTCTTCTAAATTCTTTCCAACAAGAATTTCATTGATTGTCCAGTATAAACAGGAAACAGGGATTATACTAGACCAGGTATATGGATGTGGTTTGTAACTGACTCAGTAGAAAAGTATATATTGGTTAAGAGGAGGATCTGGAGAAAAATCCATGTTTGAAACCCAGTTTTGAACTTTATTAAATAACTATCTGACATTGGGAGAGTAAGTTAACCTCTCTGAGCCTCAATTTCCTCATTTGTAAAATGGGGATAATACCTACCATTTAGGGTTGTAAGAACTGAATCCAATACTCTGTATAAGCACTTATCACAGAGCCTGGCATGCTGTATGCTCAGTAAATATCAGCCAGTTTTATTCAAATGCTATGTAAACATGAGGCAGAATTATTTTTGCTCTTCTTATTCTTTCAGCATAATCATTCTGGGGAGCAAAGAAAAAAATATGCCGTATTTCATTAACCTTACATAATTAAGTGTGGATTTCTGGGTAGACACATGTATAAAATGAACATAATTCTTCCCCATACAAGTAGAAAGTAATAGTTTGTCAGTTATAATATTTAATCGGGAAGGTTTTTGCTTTAGTGTAAAGAGAGATGTTAAGGAGGGCATGGCAATCCACTCCAGTATTCTTGCCTGGAGAATGCCATGGACAGAGGAGCCTGGTGGGCTATGGTTGCAGAGTCAGACATGACTGAAGCGACTTTAGCACACACACATGCATGCAGAGACTTGTCATGTAAAATGGGACTCAGGGGAAGAAGAGAAGAATAAAAATAGCCTCTGGACTAAAGCTGTGGTGGATTTTTAGTGGTTAATGTGCTAAAGGAGAAAGGAAGAGGAGGGGAAATGTCTCTTTTACTGCTATATATTGTGTATCCTAGGACAAGACAACAGCTAAGCAATTAGACTCTGTGATGGCTCATATAGATTAATAGCACTGAATGTTATTTCAAACTATTGAATAATGCTATTTTAAGAGAAACTATTTAAAAAATATAAGAATAAAGGATTAAGAGAATAACCAAACACCTGATGCCTATTTGCTGTTTTATAGTATTAAGTAGATATGAATAAAATTGTGCTGTTATGATGTGAGAGTTTTGTTTTTAGGAATTTGTTTTAATATTCTCTGAATTTAGGAGGCTGTTGAATTATTTTATAGTAATTTTATCATCCGTTTTCAATTGAGATTTCTTCTAAATACTGTTTTTAAAGATGTAATGTTTTATGGTTCTTACCAAGAGGCTTTTCTTCATTTTTTGTTTTCTGTTTTACTTAGAAAATTATTGACCTTTCCGTATAATATTTTCTCTCTTTTCATTTCTTTCTTACTTCACAGTCCACAAAGGGGATTTTCAGTTTTATTCATTTTGTTCAAAGCACTGGTGGCATTTGGTGTTTTGCTAGCTGGTTCTGTTATTACTGTTTTATTTTTACTTTGGATTTTAGACTCGAATTTTTAAAATTACTTTCTAAGTTGGAATATATTATATCATTGATTCTATAATTCTAAAACATCTTTTGTTCATTGTTCTCATAATTATTTTAAGGTACGTATTTGGTTATAGTTACTTCTAATGCATGAAGCTGATTATGTTTAAAACTTTAAACTAGAAAATGCATTTTGGTACATGCTGATTTATATTCTACTCTATTTCAGTGGAAATATATGAACATTTGTGATAGGCCTAGATCAGATAAGCAATTTAGTTCTGAAAGAAAACACACTGAAATTATGCATTCATATGCATACATAATATGCTTTTGAAGATTAAATATACTTGCTAGTTGATTGCTTTGGGCGAAGATTAATGGAAATGGGCAAATTAATTAACAATTATCAACAATAATGAATAGAAAAGAAAGTATAGAATAAATTTAATTTGTAACTTTCCATACAATTCACTTAAGGGGAAATGGTGTTTTCAAAGTGTTAAATAGAGAGACATATGTCTTCCCCAAAGCTGTAGGTGCCATATTTTTATATGCTTTTTAAAAACTTGAATATTGATGGATTTAGGTTGCTATGTGTGATATTCTTAACATAGGAGTAAAGCGATGTTCATATTCAAATAGTACAGCAACTTGGAGTACATTAAGGAAACTTGTTTTCTTGTCTCTTCTACAAGGATGCCTCAGGGACACATACCATCAGCTTCTGCAGGGTTTTTGTGAAGTAGGCCCTAGGCTCCAGATAATGGGGCTGTTCTTGGCTAGTAGGAAGGAATGTCAATTCTATGCCATGTGAGCGGCTGAACACCAGCCTTTGTCGTCAGCATCCTTTCTTCAAAGGTGAACTGAAGGACTGGTGGCCACTAAATTTTAGGGTTTGTATCACCAAGATGTTGTAATTATTTTATCATTTATATGCCTGGGTGTTCACCTCTGAAGTGTGGATATCAGGTAGAAAGTGGGTAAGAACGTTGGTGATACCATCTGAATTTGTTAATCCTATTGTTTATTGATTTGCGCTCAGTTGCTCAGTCGTGTCTGACTCTTTGCAACCCATAGTCCATAGCTCACCAGGCTCCTCTGTCCATGGAATTTCCCAGGCAAGAATACTGGAGTGGGCTGCCATTTCCTTCTCCAGGGGATCTTCCCAACCCAGGAATCAAACCTGCATCTCCTACATTGGCAGGTGAATTCTTTACCACTGAGCCACCAGGGAAGCCCATTATTTATTGATTACTGGTTAAGTAAGCAATGACAGAGCCCTACAATGGAATGCTATGCAGCTCTGAAAAAACATGAGGGAGCTCACAATGCACCCATGTGAAAATATCCCCAGGAGATATTTTAAAGTGAAAAGTCCAAAATATTGTATCCAGTATGCTGTCTTACATATAAGAACACATATTTCTATTTGCTTGCATTTGTACAAAGAAAAACTGGAGGAGTGCACAGGATTCTAATAAAAGTGGTACATATATGAGACGAGGGTGAGGAGGATGGAAATAGGATTTGAAGTAAGACTTCTTAATACCCACCTAATTTAAAATGTTGAGGTACGTGCTGCTGCTGCTGCTGCTAAGTCACTTCAGTCGTGTCCGACTCTGTGTGACCCCATAGGTGGAAGCCCACCAGGCTCCCTCTTCCCTGAGGTACGTGAAGATGTTACTTAATCAATGAAATAAATTAACATTAAAAAATTTAAAAAGAAAAGATTGCCCTGGATGCAGGAAGAGAATGGATTAGGAAGGAAAAGAGATGTGGAGGACAAATTTAGAGGTCGTTGCAGTAATCAGTGGAGAGAGAGTGATTCAAGAGTGGGGGCAGTGGAGACAGACAGAAGTGGATAGGTTTTAGAGGTACTGGGGAGGTAAAATAGGGCAGGATGTGTTAATAACTGGGAGCAGAATGACGAAAGAGGAGGAGTCGAGGATCATTCCCAGGTTTCTGGACTATGCCCTTAGATGGACTCATGAATTTGAGGAAACAGAAGGAAGCTCAGTTTGTGGAGATGCTAATGTGTTTGGACCTGTCTAGGTGGGGTCAGACCCATACAGAGTATTTAATAACAGTCTGTTGAACAAAGAAATGAGTATGATATTTTAAAGATAGTAAAACAGAGACATGAAGGAGGCAGTTGCATTTGTGGGTTTGGAGCTCCATGGGAAGTCTGGGCTGGGGATTTGAATTTGGGGATCATCAGTCAGTAGAGATTTTTGAAGAACTGGTAATTGTTGAAGACAACTAGGGAATTGGAATTACAAGAAAAGTAGAGTTGGGACCCAGCCTTGTGGAATTTTAAAACATGAAGGTGTGCTCGGGGAGGACAAGGGAGGTAAAGAAGAGTGAGTGAGAGGGTGCCGAGGACTGGGAAAACTGGGAGAGTGCGGTGATACCGAACAAGGAAAAAGTTTCAAGGAGGAGGCAGTGAGTGCACACGAGGGCTGCAGAGCTGTGGGGGATGATGAGAATGGAGAAATGTCCTTGGAATCCAGAGAGAGCATCAGTGATCCCCACAAGATCCATCTCAGAGGCTTCTTGGGTGGATTACAGTGGATTGAGATCTGCTTACCTCAGATACTGGCCAACCATTTTGCTTGTTATCTTGGCAGGAAAATCGGTGAGCTTCTTTAGTTCCTCCCTTATCTTTATCCCTGGATAATCCCATGGACAGAGGAGCCTAGCAGGCTGTAGTCCATGGGGTCACAAAGAGTCAGATACTACTGAGCACACACAGCATCCCACATCCTTACTAAACCATTTTCAAGTTCTAGTTACTCTGTTTCAGCATTGTCTCTTGCTTCTGTCTTCTTCTCACCACTAATAGCACCATTTCACCAATTCAGATCCAGCCTCCAATCACACCAATGAATTCCACATATACCTGCTCTGTGTTTGTATGCTCTGTTGTATGTAGAAATAACCACCTTCTAGTCTTACTTCCGGAGAAGGCAATGGCAAGCCACTCCAGTACTGTTGCCTAGAAAATCCCATGGATGGAGGAGCCTGGTAGGCTGCAGTCCGTGGGGTCGCTCAGGGTCGGACACGACTGAGCGACTTCACTTTCACTTTTCACTTTCACACATTGGAGAAGGAAATGGCAACCCACTCCAGTGTTCTTGCCTGGAGAATCCCAGGGACGGGAGAGCCTGGTGGGCTTCCGTCTATGGGGTCACACAGAGTCGGACACGACTGAAGTGACTTAGCAGCAGCAGTCTTACTTCGTTTCTCGGATCTTTGTATTGTAATCCTCTTATTCTCTTACTAGATCACCTTATTTGCCCATTCCTTTCTTTAAAAGAACATTTGGAGGAAAGGAAGTCAGCTATATATTATGAATGTCTGTTAGGTAGAAAGTGTGGTGAAAGCTTTAATTATATGCCTGTTCTCAGGTAACTGTCATAGTGAATCACAAGATAGATACTCTTTTCCTCTTCCTTATGCGTGAGGCAGGGAAAGCTCAGGAAGCCTAAGTTGCTGCTTTGGAGTATTTTAGCTGATTAAAAGGACAGAGCCAAAACTCAAACCAGACCTCTCCAATGCAAGGTTTAGATTGGTTTCATTTTCTCTTTACATTGAATATCATCTAACCACTATGTAGAGATGGTACCTGTCCATGCAGGCTAAGATAAAGAAGTGGGGAAGGCAGCGCCACAGAAGTTGAGAGTGGAGAAAGACTGGGTAGTCTGCAATCACAGTTCAGGGAGGAGAGGTGTCAAGAGTTACTGGAAATGAGCAAAAAAACAGTTAGACTTATCTAAAAGGGAGGTAACCTTTTAGAGTAAACTGCTTTTGGTGCAGCTAGAAACCAGATTATTGGGAGAATCAGAAGGAAGTGGGTGGGTAGAAAATAAAAGCAGCTTCAGCTCAGTTCAGTCGCTCAGTCGTGTCCGACTCTTTGCGACCCCATGAATCACAGCACACCAGGCCTCCCTGTCCATCACCAACTCCCGGAGTTCACCCAAACTCAAGTCCATCAAGTCTGTGGTGCCATCCAGCCATCTCATTCTCTGTCATCCCCGTCTTCTCCCACCCCCAATCCTTCCTAGCATCAGACTCTTTTCCAGTGAGTCAGCTCTTCGCATGAGGTGGCCAAAGTATTGGAATTTCAGCCTTAGCATCAGTCCTTCCAATGATCACCCAGGATTGGTCTCCTTTAGAATGCACTGGTTGGATCTCCTCGCAGTCCAAGGGACTCTCAAGAGTCTTCTCCAGCACCACAGTTCAAAAGCATCAATTCTTCGGCGATCAGCTTTCTTCACAGTCCAACTCTCACATCCATACATGACCACGGGAAAAACTATAGCCTTGACTAGACGGACCTTTGTTGGCAAAGTAATATCTCTGCTTTTTAATATGCTATCTAGAGATGTTCCATAGAATTGGGGTGAAAAGGAATGAGAACTATGGAGGATTAGATGGAATATAATATATACAAAAGGGCTTCCCAGGTGGCACAGTGGTCTGAATCCACCTTTCAATGAAGGAGATGCAACAGACAAAGGTTAGATCCCTGGGTTGGGAAGATCCCCTGGAGGAGGGCATGGGAACCCATTCCAGTGTTCTTGCTTGGAAAATCCCATGGACAGAGGAGCCTGGCAGGTTGCAGTCCATGGGGTCACAATGAGTCAGGCATGACTACACATGCACATTATTAATATATACACACAGTAGATGCATGTGTACCCACCCATACATTTATACCTGTAGGTGGAACAGAATAAACCTATAGTCTTGAAAAGTTAGAGGGGGAGAGAAATAATTTAAATGCCAGTCCTTAGAGGAGGGAAGAAAGCTTAGGCCCACAGTCAGTCTTCTTTAAGTACGTCCTTGCACAGGGGGAGTTTAGATTCTGTTGAATAAAACTTGCATAGGAAACTCCTACTTGAGATAATAGTGATCTTCATCCTAAAGGGACACACCAATCTCATGTTTCAAGGAAGAGCTGAGGTCTAGATATCCACCCTGGGAGGTAGAGGTGAAAGGGCTTCAAGGTTGTGATCACAATGCAAGTCTGTGTTGCAGCTTACCCCCAACCCCATACTGTTCCCCCTCCTCTGCTTCATTTTTCTCCATTGCACTCATAATTATCTGACACTGTGTTTTTACTTATTTATCTTGGAGTTGTCTCCTCACCCCCTTGCTAGATTGTCAGCTTCATGTTTAACAGATTTTTGTCTGTTTCGTTCACTGCTGTATCCCTAGTTCTTAAAACAGTACCTGGTATACTGTAGACACTTAGGATATAGTTTTTGAATGAATAAATGAATCAGTCAAAGTTCCAAAGTAAGCATGGAATGAATTTTAGAGTTGCTTCAAATACTGGTGTTTGTGGCTCACTTTAGGGACTGCAGATGTCAAGTCAAAGTGGTTGGATAGACTCATTCCTAGTAATGAGGCGAAGTGCTTGCCAACCAATCCAATTTCTAAGGTCATATGTTAGGAGAATATGGCATTGTTATGTTGTCTCAATTATCTGTGCTGAGTGCTAAGTTGCTTCAGTTGTGCCCTACTCTTTGCAGCCCCATAGACTGTAGCCCACCAGGCTCCTCTGTCCATGGATTCTCTAGGCAAGAATATTGGAGTGGGTTGCCATGCCCTCCTCCAGGGGATCTTCCCCACCCAGGGATCAAACCCATGTCTCTTATGTCTCCTGCACTGGTAGGTGCAATCTTTACCACTAGCACCACTTGGGGGGGGGGCATCTACTGTTGCCTTATAAACTACCCTGTAACTTTATTTGTGTTTATTATTATTCCTAATTTCCTGTTTCAGGAACGTGGGTAGTTATTGACTCCCAATGGCATCATGTGGGATTATTCACTTGGCTGCACTCAGCTGCTATCTCAGCTGGAATGAAAGGTCCAGGAAGGCTTCCTTAGATGTCTGACTCCCCGGTGCTCCCCCACATGGCACTGATTTTCTTAACAGGGGTAGCTTTGGCCTCCTTGCAACATAGTAGACTCCCAAGATGGAGTTTTCCAAGCAGTGAAGGTGGAAGCTGCCGATCTCTTAAGGCTCAGCCTCAGAAGTTACACATTATCCACTTGCCCCACTCTCTGATGGTAAAGAGAAGTCACAGGGAGAGCTCAGAATAAAGGAGAGGGGAAGAGTTTACCCCTCAAAGAGAGAAGGGCAAAGAATACGTAGCTGTCTGTAGTCCACCACGACTCATTAGGAGATTATAGTGTTAGGATGGTTAGAACTGGCTTCCTCTTCCATTTACTTCACAGTCCAAGAAGTTAGTGAGAATTCAGAGAGAACAGATAATTTGGCAAAATTTCTCAGAAAGTGAATATGGTTAAATTAGCTGTTAATTCCAAACTTGCTAAGTTCCTGGAGGGATTCTTAAAGAGACCAACCGGTGGGTGAATGAAACGACTGGTTGAAATCATTGTTTTTTTTAAAGGCTTTGCTATATTTTAGAGAAATAACTTAATTTTGTGAAAATTAAATGTGCTCATAATAAAAATTTCAAGCAGTTGTAAAACATACAAATAAAAAATGCAAATAAAGCAACAGATCATCTGAACTCTCCCTCTGCAGAGGGAAAAAAAAACCCGTGTTAACATTTGGTGAGCATCATTTTAGATGTCTCTCTTTTTTTTTTTTACTTTATTTTTAAAAATTTATTTATTTTTAATTGGAGGATGATTGCTTTAAAATATTGTGTTGATTTCTGCTGTACATCAACATGAATCAGCCATAGGTATACATATGTACCCTCCCCTTGAACCTTCCTCCCACCTCCCATACCATTACACACCTCTAGGTTGTCACAGAGCTCTGGGTTTGAACTCTCTGTGTCATATAGCAAATTTCAACTGGCCATCTCATTTTACATATAGCAATGTATATGTTTCAATGCTACTGTATCAGTTCGTCCCACCTTCTCATCCCCCACACAAGTCTGTTCTTTATGTCTGTGTCTTTAGGTTGTCTATTCTTATATCCACTTAGAAGGATGGCTGGCTCTGATTGGCTGACTCCACAGGCAGCTAGATAGAAAGTTGATAGATAAAAACTTTTAAGAATGAAATCATATTATACATTTTTTCAGAAAATATTAAAACTGAGTTTATTTGAATTTAAAAGAAAAGAAATAAAAAAGACCTTTAAGACCTTTATTAATTTCAGACCTTTAAGACCTTTATTAATTTCAGAGCTAGTAGTTCCTAAAAGATTGTATGAAGAGTAGGAGGGAAAATATGAACACTGTCAAGAAACTGGATTTGTATAAACTCTGTTAAAATTTTAGACAGTCTTAGTTGTGCCCTACTGTGAGAGTGGAATTATTAGAACTCTAAGCTGATCGCCGAAGAATCGATGCTTTTGAACTGTGGTGTTGGAGAAGACTCTTGAGAGTCCCTTGGACTGCAAGGAGATCCAACCAGTCCATTCTAAAGGAGATCAATCCTGGATCTTCATTGGAGGGACTGATGCTAAAGCTGAAACTGCAATACTTTGGCCACCTCATGCGACGAGTTGACTCACTGGAAAAGACTCTGATGCTGGGTAAGGTTGGGGGCGGGAGGAGAAGGGGACGACGGAGAATGAGATGGCTGGATGGCATCACCGACTCTGTGGACATGAGTTTGAGTGTACTCCGGGAGTTGGTGATGGACAGGGAGCCCTGGCGTGCTGTGATTCATGGGGTCGCGGAGAGTCGGACACGACTGAGCGACTGAACTGAACTGAACTGAACACTATATCATATGCCCTTTCTCTCAGCTCCCGGTTCTTGTGATTTATATTATTTTTACTTTGTAAAATTTACATTCTGTTTTTCTAATATAATTCCCACAGGTGTTATTTTCTACATTTAAACAGGCTCAGTGATAACCATGGTTTAGAATCATGGTTCTAAATTCTCTAATTTGATTCATCTTTTGATTGAATGAATTTTGGTTTTCCTCCCAAAAAGGGAACTATCTCCCCACCACCAATGTTTTCATATTTGAGAAAGTATCCTTGTTGATTTCATAACCATTAATAGCAGGTATAATATTATTGTACATTCATGTCTTTCTGGATATTTTTTGAGTATGTCCTGTTACGGGATGGTGCTGTTGAGAGTCAGCTCGATTATTTTCCCCTTGCATATTTTTCAGTTTCTTTTTTCACTTCAGATGCCTGCATACATCTTCCCATGTTTTGAAGTTTAGTGACTTTTTTGGATAGGTCTTGTTGATAATAATGGTCATTTCTTCCAACTATATTATGTGTCGCTTAGATCATAACATTCAGGTCTTGCATTAAGGAAAATGTCCTGTATCTCTGTATACTTTTTACATATTGCACCTCTGTTTACATTTTGTTGTTTACATTTGTTGTTTTCTTTTCTTTGGGAGCATAAGTGATCTTTATGTTATATTCTCTTTGTATGTTGGTTATCGTCTCTCTAATTGCTTGAGTAAAATTTCCCCCTGTATTTTATTATTATTATTACTTCCAGCCTTTATTTCATGCTATTGATTAGCTTTTCAAGCCTGTCTATTCTATTCCCAGTTGCTTCTAATTTATCTATTAGATCCACAGTGGTGGTGTTTTGACCTCAATTTATTTCCTTATGGTCCCTTTTTGTGTCATGTTCTGTTTTAAAATCTCATCTTTGAGTCTCTGCTTTAGTGATAACATATACTTATTAAGGTCTTTCACAGTGAAAAGTATTTGTAGGAAAATGGCTTATATTCTGAGAGTTGTGTTTTCTTTTTGAACTTTGTTTTTCAACAGTCTTGTGCATATTCAGTTGCTTCTTTCACTAGGGTTATTTTTGTCGCATGTTTATGTAGTTACTATAGTTTTTTTTTAATTTATTAATTTTATTGGAGGATAATCACAACATTGTATTGGTTTTGCCATACATTGACATGAATCCACCCCAGGTGTACATGTGTTCCCCATCTTGAACCCCGCCTCCCACCTCCCTCCCCATATCATCCCTCTGGGTCATCCCAGTGCACCAGCCCCGAGCATCCTGTATCATGCATCGAACCTGGACTGGTGATTCTTTTCACATATGATAATATACATGTTTCAATGCCATTCTCCCAAATCATCCCACCCTCGCCCTCTCCCACAGAGTCCAAAAGACTGTTCTATTCATCTGTGTCTCTTTTGCTGTCTAGCATACAGGGTTATCGTTAAAAAGCTTCTCTAAAAAGGGAAACATCAGGTAACAATAATCAACAAGAAAAATCTTGCAAATAAACAATACTCAAAATGGGAATTACTCATAGAAGCATTAAGAATATAAATAACAGAAACAACTTTATGCCTATACATTTGAAGATTAGTTGTCTCGTATACAGGGTTATCATTACCATCTTTCTAAATTCCATATATATGCATTAGTATACTGTATTGATGTTTTTCTTTCTGGTTTATTTCACTCTGTATGATAGGCTCCAGTTTCATCCACCTTATTAGAACTGATTCAAATGTATTCTTTTTAATTGCTGAGTAAAACTCCATTGTGTATAGGTACCACAGCTTTCTTATCCATTCATCTGCAGATAGACATCTAGGTTGCTTCCATGTCCTGGCTATTATAAAAAGTGCTGCGATGAACATTGGAGTACATGTGTCTCTTTCAGTTCTGATTTCCTTGGTGTGTATGCCCAGGAGTGGGATTGCTGGATCATATGGCAGTTCTATTTCCAGTTTTTTGAGGAATCTCCACACTGTTCTCCATAGTGGCTGTACTAGTTTGCATTCCCACCAACAGTGTAAGAGGGTTCCCTTTTCTCCACACCCTCTCCAGCATTTATTGCATGTAGACTTTTGGATAGCAGCCATTCTGACTGGCATGAAATGGTACCTCATTGTGGTTTTGATTTACATTTCTTTGATGATGAGTGATGTTGAGCATCTTTTCATGTGTTTGTTAGCCATCTGTATGTCTTCTTTGGAGAAATGTCTGTTTAGTTCTTTGGCCCATTTTTTGATTGGGTCATTTATTTTTCTGGAATTGAGCTGCAGGAGCTGCTTGTATATTTTTGAGATTAATCCTTTGTCAGTTGCTTCATTTGCTATTATTTTCTCCCATTCTGAAGGCTGTCTTTTCACCTTGCTTATAGTTTCCTTTGCTCTGAAGAAGCTTTTAGTGTTTTCTTTTGCTCATTCATGGGTTACTTAAAACTTAATGTTTCTTCTGACACAGTGTGGTTGAACTCTTTTTGATATTCATTCCTGTTTGATTTCAGTTAATTTTATCCTTTAGGCTACTATTTACTGTATCTATTTCTCTGTAGCCTGAAAAAGGTGTAGAGTTGGGGGAAGTGAAGGGCGTGGACTTCACTGCAGTCAAGTGTGGCCTTTAATAGAGGACTATTCTTCATTCTGACTTCTCATCCATGTCCGGTATCAGAGCACTTTCCAGTTAGGTAAGGGTTACCCCTTCCAAACCTTGGTGTGTCCCAGTTCATCCCAGTGGCCTGAAAGAGAGCAAATTATGGTGGCTCCTCTAATCTTTGCTGAAATTGTGTACAATTGGTACATGATAGTTTTTCATTACTTTATTTTTAATGCTCGTTTCTTACCACCCCAGTTTGCTTCTCTTCAAAGAGGAGGGTACTAGTCAGAATTTTGGGCTTCCCTGGTAGCTCAACTGGTAAAGAATCCACCTGCAATGCAAGGAGACTCCAGTTTGATTCCTAGGTCAGGAAGATCCCCTAGAGAAGGGATAGGCCACCCTCTCTAGTATTCTTGGGTTTCCCTGATAGCTCAGATGGTAAAGAATCTGCCTGTAGTATGGGAGACCTGGGTTCGATCCCTGGGTTGGGAAGATCCCCTGGAGGAGGGCAAGGAAACCCGCACCAACAGTCTTGCTTGGAGAATCCCCATGGACAGAGGAGCCTGGCGGGCTACAGTGCATGGGGTCGCAAAGAGTTGGACATGACTAAGTACAGCATAGTCAAAGTTTTCGGCTTCTCAGATGGCACTAGTGGTAAAGAACCTGCCTGCCAATGCAGGAGACATAAGAGACACTGGTTTGATCCCTGGGTTGGGAAGATCCCCTGGAGGAGGGCGCAGCAACCCACTCCAGTACTCTTGCCTGAAGAATCCCATGGACAGAGGAGTCTGGTGGGCTGCCATCCTTGGGGTCACACAGAATCGGACCCAACTGAAGCAACTTAGCATGCAATATGCACAGACAGAATTTTAAGGATTTTATTCACTTACCTTCTTTCTTCAGTGCTGCTTCTTGGCATAAGGTGGGATTAGAAGCCCCCCTTTTAATTTATTTTTTTAAGCACTGAAGAATTGATGCTTTTGAACTGTGGTATTGGAGAAGACTCTTGAGATTCCCTTGGATTGCAAGGAGATCCAACCAGTCCATCGTAAAGGAGATCAATCCTGGGTGTTCATTGGAAGGACTGATGTTGAAGCTGAAACTCCAGTACTTTGGCCACTTTGTGAAGAGCTGACTCATTGGAAAAGACCCTGATACTGGGGAAGATTGAGGGCATGAGGAGAAGGGGACGACAGAGGATGAGATGGTTGGATGGTATCACCAACTCAATGGACGTGAGTTTGGGTGAACTCCGGGAGTTGGTGATGGATAGGGAGGCCTGGCGTGCTGCAGTTCACGGGGTCGCAAAGAGTCGGAGACAACTGAGCAACTGAACTGAACTGAGTACGGTCACATAACTCTCTCTCTCTCTCTCTATATTTTCCCTTCCTGTAATCTTCGTACTTCTTAGCTAAGGTTTTATGCCATCCTTTCCTTTTTTGTTGTAAATTTGGGCTCCCTCTTTGCCTTGCCATTTCTCTTTCTCTGAGTGGGAAAATTCTTTGGTGGGAAAATTCAGAGTCTATTGTATAATAAAGTTCAGATACAACTGCAGTGATTAGCAGTAGGCGTAATGTAGGGATCACTATTGATCTCCTGTATTGTTCATTTTCATGACTTTCTGTAATTATTTAAAAATCACCTTTGATAGTTTTTAATAGATGACATAGAGAGTTTTACATAACAGATGGCTAAATAAATGAGTTGACAATAAGATAACATATTTTTGCACTGAATGACAGAAAAATTCAGTAGAAAACCACTGCCTTATGATAGAGTACAGACAACATTAGTGTCACTGGAAGGCTTGTCTCAACTTGAGTAGGTAGGAAATAGGTCTTTGTCGAACTCCTGTGGTAGGACATTTTCTGCATCTTTAGCTTCTGTTATGACCAACTATCTGTGTAGGCAGAGTTCTAAGATGGCTCCCAGTGTGCATGCCCTGTATATTCCTTCCCCCTGAATGTCAGTGGGCCTGATCTAATCAGGTGAGCCCTTTTCAAAGTGGGTCTAAATATCAAAGGGTGAGACCTGCAGCCAGTGCTCTTCTGGTATGCTTGAAGGTGGCAACCTCTGTGAGTTCTACAGCTACTGGGAAATGAACTCGACCAACAACCACATGTGTTTGAGAGTACTCTGAGCTGCATATGACATCTCAGCCCCAGCCAACATCTTGACTTCAGCCTGATGAAACCACGCGTAGACAACCCAGTTGAACTGTGTCCAGACTTTTGACCTACAGAACTGTGAGATCTCCTGCAGAATTGGTGTTAAGTTATTGAATTGTGGTAATTAATTATGTAGCAACAATATATGAATATTTTAAAAGTACTTTTAAGTGATTTGCTTTAATTGTCTGATTCTCTCCTTAAAGGGAAACTCGTATCTTGTTTTATAATTTACTTTTTCAAAGAAGAAAAAGCTTTTGTTCTCGTTTCCAAATTTTGTTGAAGTTTGTCGCTTTTTTTGTCCCTGCTTGTCCGCTCACATTTTTTCTTCAATGCTAAGGTCAGAATGGGGAATTTAGATTGTTTACTGGTTTTAACTATAATTACAGCTTGGACACACTGATGAAAATGGTTTAAAAGTATAGTAGAACCCCATTTTAAAGATAGTTTTATCTCACTTGGTCATGGTATATGATCCTTTTAATGTATTGTTCCATCCGGTTTGCTAGTATTTTTTTTTTTAATGTTTATTTATTTTTGGCTGTGCTGAGTTTTCTTTACAGTGCATGTGCTCTTCATTGCTTCATGGACTTTCTCTAGTTGTGGTGAGTGGGGGTTACTCTCTAGCTGTGGTGCATGGGCTTCTCATTGCAGTGTCTTCTCTTGTTGTGGACCGTGGGCTCTAGGGCTGTCTGACTCAGTAGTTATTGCACATGGGCTTAGTTGCCCCAAAACATGTGGGATCTTGGGGCTTACCTGGTGGCTCAGTGGTAACTGCCTGGCAATGCAATTGATGTGCATTCAATTGCTGGATCAGTAAGACCTCTGAAGAAGGAAATGGCACCCCACTCCAGTATTCTTGCCTGGGAAATCCCATGGACAGAGAAGCCTGGAAGGCTGTAGTCCCTTGGGTTGCAAAAGAGTTGGACACAACTTAGTGGCTAAGCAACTGCAACAACATGTGGGATCTTAGTTCCTGGACCAGGGATTGAACCTGTGTCCCCTGCATTGGCAGGTGGATTTTTAACCAGCAGGAAGTACCCAGTTTGCTAGTATTTTGTTGAGGAATTTTGTTTCTGTGTTTGTAAGTGATATTGTCCTGTAATTTTCTTTTTCTGTGATATCTTTGTCTGGTTTTGGTATCAGGGCGATGAAATAGATAACTTAGAAGAACCTACCATACAGCATAGGGAACTCTACTCAATACTCTGTAATGACACATATGGGAAAAGAATGTAAAAAAGAGTGGCTAAAAATGAATGGATCTGTGCACACACACAGATAAAATATACTACAAAGCTACAATCATGAAGATATTATGGTACTGGCACAAAAACAGAAATATAGACCAATGGAACAAGATAGAGAGCCCAGAAATAAACCCATGTACCCATGGATACCTTATTTTTGACAAAGGAGGCAAGAATATACAGTGGGGGCAAAGATAGCCTCTTCAATAAGTGGTGCTGGGAAAAATGAACAGCTGCATGTAAAAGAATGAAGTTAGAACACTTCCTAATACCATATACAAAGATAAACTCAAAATGGATTAAAGACCTAAATGTAAGGCCAGAAATTATAAAATTCGTAGAGGAAAACAGGCAGAACACTTGACATGAATCAAAGCAAGATCCTCTCTGACCCACATCCTAGAGTAATGGAAATAAAAGCAAAAATAAACAAGTGGGACCTAATTAAACTTAAAAGCTTTTGCAAAGGAAAGCAAAGGAAACTATAAACAAGGTGAAAAGACAACCTTCAGAGTGGGAGAAAGTAATAGCAAATGAAACAACTGACAAAAGATTAATTTCCAAAATATACAAGTAACTCATACAAGTCAATACCAGAAAAACAAACAATCCAACCATAAAGTGGGAAAAAGACCTAAACAGACATTTCTCCAAAGAAGACATACAGATGGCTAACAAACACATGAAAAGAGATGCTCAACATTGCTCATTATTAGAGAAATGCAAATCAAAACTACAATGAGATATACCTCACACAGGTTAGAATGGCCATCATCAAAAAGTCTACAGACAATAAATGCTGGAGAGGATGTGGAGAAAAGGGAACACACTTGCACCATTGGTGGGAATGTAAAGAAACAGAACATTTCCGGAGCATGTCCTCTCCCCTCAAGGCAGTGACACTTCTGGCTCCTGTCACCATAGATTTGACTATTTTTGAACCTTGCGTTCTCTTTTGAGTTTGGCTTCTTTAGCTCAGTTATGTTTGTGAGAATCATCCATGTTGATACAGTAGTTGGTTCATTCTTGTTTTTTTTTATAGAATTCACTGTGTAAATGTACCACAGTTTATGTACCACTTCTACTGTTGCAGAACTGTACTTATTTTATTCATGTAGAATGGGTTGGTTTTATTACCATTACTACTGCTTTGAACATTCTTATATGCGTATTTTGATGCATGTTCATTGTATACTTAGAATTGCTGGGTCATAGAGAAAGAAATATATATATATGTGTGTGTGTGTATATATATTTATTTCAGCTTTAGAGGATGTTAAGAAATGGTTTCTCAAAGTAACTACATCTATTTACATTCCCACCAGCAATGCATGACAACTAGAGTTGTTCTATATCTTCACAAAACACTTGGCATCATAATTTATTATTCTTATTGTCATCATCATCATTATTTTTAATTTTAACTATTCTGATACATGCTGGTGTATGTCAGCATGCTTTTATTTTGCATTTCCCTCATGACTCATAATGTTGAATACCTTTCCATATGTTTATTAAGTAAGTAAGTAAAGTTGCTCAGTCGTGTCCGACTCTTTGCGACCCTGTGGACTGTAGCCTACCAGGCTTCTCCGTCCATGGGATTCTCCAGGCAAGAATACTGGAGTGGGTTACCATTTCCTTCTCCAGGGGATCTTCCTGGCCCAGGGATCGAACCCGGGTCTCTTGCATTGGAGGCAGACACTTTAACTTCTGAGCCACCAGGGAAGCCCATATATGTTTATTGGAAGTCAGTAATTTTCAAACTTCTGGAGAAGGGAATGGCAATCCACTCCAGTATTCTTGCCTGGAGAATTCCATGGACAGAGGAACCTGGCAGGCTGTAGTTCGTGGAGTTGCAAAAGAGTCGGACATGACTGAGCAACTAATACAATTTTCAAACTTCGGGACATGCTTCATTATTGGGTCTTGAAATCAATTTAGTACATTTAGACCAGATATAAAAAATCTGAAGTTGGATAGCATACAGTAGAAGAGAGTGATTTGCAAGTTGTGTGGTGCTGGAGAAGACTCTTGAGAGTCCCTTGGACTGCAAGGAGATCCAACCAGTCCATTCTAAAGGAGATCAGTCCTGGGTGTTCATTGGAAGGACTGATGCTGAAGCTGAAACTCCAATACTCTGGCCACCTCATGCGATGAGTTGACTCACTGGAAAAGACTCTGATGCTGGGAAGGATTGCGGGCGGGAGGAGAAGGGGACAGCAGAGAATGAGATGGGTGGATGGCATCACCGACTCGATGGACATGAGTTTGAGTGAACTCCGGGAGTTGGTGATGGACAGGGAGGCCTGGCGTGCTGTGATTCATGGGGTCGCAAAGAGTTGGACATGACTGAGCGACTGAACTGAACTGAACTGAATGGTAAGTATGGTACAGTAAAACTTTTGTTTGAATTTCATATATATAAATATGTGCATCTATATCTATATACCTTCGTAGATGTACATACATGTGCATGCATCAGTTTTTAATTTGCATAAATAAATATTGGGTTGCGCCAAAAGTTCTTTCATATTTTTTCATAAATCTTAAGAAAAAATTTAAACGAACTTTTTGGCCAACTCAGTATATATATTTGTACTGAGTGATGGTGAAAAATGTATTTCTTATTGTAAAAAATATTTATTTTTAATTCATGTCAGAAAGATTTTACAAAACTCTGCTGTGTATTGTACATTTAAAAAAATCTACAACTTTATTAAGACATAAAAACCATGCTTGTCTTATTTTCATTTGGCACAGTTCTGAAAGACAGAACTAATGGCTGAGATACTGGAAATGTGGTTCATGATGATTTTGTTTGACCAGACTGGAAGCACACCATTAAGATGAGATGTGTAAAGAAACAATAAAGCCCTTCATACTGTGAGTGTAAAGTCTTTCTGACTGAACGAGGGGCGATGACTCTAAAGATACATGGGATAAAGAACTAGAATCATCAGCCCCAGATGAAGTGCCCAGGGTCTCCAGACCTTGAAAGGGAGTCTTTGGGTGGTGGCCTGGGAGTCTGTGTTTCAACAGCTTCTTGGTGATTCTGATAATCTGATAATTTGGGGAATCACTGATGAGGCTGGAGATTGCAGTTAATTTCACTTACTGTAAGGAAGGAGGTCTCACAGAAGAGGTCTTCTAAATGGGCAGATCTTTTTAAAACCTAACATTCCAAAACAACCAGTGTATTTCAGAATAATTCTACCCAGTTTCCTTACCCCATAAATGATTATTCTATATTAACAAAACTCAGGAGAAGCCATTTAATTAAAGAGCCATTATCTATAATTTCTATACAGTTTGAATGGAAGACAGGCAGCAGAGTTAATTTGCATTCTAATCCTTCTCCATGTATATAATAATTCTCTAATCCTCTTTTTCTCTAAACCCCATTTTAATGGAATCCCTAGTGTGAATTGCATACATTTCTCAATTATATAATACTTTGCTGCCTTTGTCTTTGAGATTTACTGTATTTTCACATTCGTATGCATTTAAAAATAAAATTCTGAAGGCTTTATAAGCACCCCGCTTTCTAATTAACAGTGAGCATAAAATGTTAGTTTGACAAATGTTAGCCACGCATATAAGGGAATGTTTAGAATCAATCTAGGCTGCTTCCCCCCACCAACGGTAAGGTTTGTATTATAGAAGATTGCAGAGGATCAATTTATAATTTGGACAAACACTTTCCTGAATACCAGTATTACTTTATGTAGTAATTATAGGATTTTAAATGCCAGTAAGTTCTGTGTTCTTTGTGTGAACTTATGAATATAATAAAACACTTTTGAAAAGCTAATCAAATAAAACTATCTAAGATTTAATTGTCAGACTTTTAAACCAGATCATCTCTGTTGCCAAAATCACTTATGTGACTTAAGAATCACAGAATCCTCTTAAATCTTTTATTTTGTTCTTAGAATTAAAATGACTTAAAAGAATTATATAAAGTTAAAACTTAAGCATAAAAAACAAAGAGAAGATTTTTAAAAATCTCCAAAACTCAGTTAAAATTCTTGTTATTATCTTGGTAGATATTTTTCTAGACATCTCAGTATATATACGTGCACACACGCTCATGAAAACACCTCAGTTCAGTTCAGTTCAGTTCAGTCACTCAGTTGTGTCCGACTCTTTGTGACCCCATGAATCACAGCACGCCAGGCCTCCCTGTCCATCACCAACTCCCGGAGTTCACTCAAACTCATGTCCATCGAGTCGGTGATGCCATCCACCCATCTCATTCTCTGCTGTCCCCTTCTCCTCCTGCCCCCAATCCCTCCCAGCATCAGAGTCTTTTCCAGTGAGTCAACTCTTCGTATGAGATGTCCAAAGTATTGGAGTTTCAGCTTCAGCATCAGTCCTTCCAATGAATATCCAGGACTGATCTCCTTTAGAATGGACTGGTTGGATCTCCTTGCAGTCCAAGGGACTCTCAAGAGTCTTCTCTAGCACCACAGTTCAAAAGCATCAATTCTTCTGCGCTCAGCTTTCTTCACAGTCCAACTCTCACATCCATACATGACCACTGGAAAAATCATTGCCTTGACTAGACGGACCTTTGTTGGCAAAGTAATGTCTCTGCTTTTTAGTATGTTATCTAGGTTGGTCATAACTTTCCTTCCAAGGAGTAAGCATCTTTTAATTTCATGGCTGCAATCTGCATCCACAGTGATTTTGGAGCCCAAAAAAATAAAGTCTGACACTGTTTCCACTGTTTCCCACCTATTCCCCATGAAGTGATAGGACCAGATGCCATGATCTTTTCTGAATGTTGAGCTTTAAGCCAACTTTTTCACTCTCCTCTTTCACTTTCATCAAGAAGCTCTTTAGTTCCTCTTCACTTTCTGCCATAAGGGTGGTGTCATCTGCATATCTGAGGCTATTGATATTTCTCCCGGCCGTCTTGTTTCCAGCTTGTGCTTCTTCCAGCCAGCGTTCCTCATGATGTACTCTGCATATAAGTTAAATAAGCAGGGTGACAATATACAGCCTTGACGTACTCCTTTTCCTATTTGGAACCAGTCTGTTGTTCCATGTCCAGTTCTAACTGTTGCTTCCTGACCTGCATATAGGTTTCTCAAGAGAAAACACCTAGTTTTATATAAACAGGTTAATACAACATATGATTTCTATTACTTATCTTTTAGGGCTCGTCAGTCATTTTCTATCCACTTCTGGTTGGGTTTTTTTATATCAATAAATAGATATGTACCTCATAATTTTTAATGGTAACATGATATATATACATACACATTTTGTGTGTCTGTACCTACACACACAAAAATATCTATTGATAGATATTTAGATTGCATCTTTTTTCTCCACTCTTTCTTATATCTTTAGTTAATATCCTTGCACAGTAATTATTTTGCATCTGTACAATTATATTTTTAAGTCAGATTCCTAGAAGTCTTGATTGCTGAGCTATAAGACAAATGCTGATGTATATTAATTACCAAACTGCCCTCCCGAACTTTTATCTCAGCTGAAACTCCCACTGGCAAAAAGATAGCACACTTGTTTTTTACATTTTCCCAATATTGAGTTTTGTCTTTCTTAAGAATTGACAAATGATTCCAAATTCTAACATTATTTAAAAATTTGCATATATTTAATTATTAATGAAGTTATACATATTTCTGAATGCTTACAGAATATTCTTATTTCTTTTATGTTTTATTGTTCACTATTTTTATCAAGATGGCTGTATTTTTCTTACTGACCTGTAAGAGATCTGTGAATACTGATATATTGTTCTTTGGATCGCAAGTTTGTCATTTGACTTTTAATTCTGTGCATAGTGATTTTTGAATTAAATAAAATGTTTCTTATTTATGTGTATTTTTGTGTAAAATTTTTGTCAAAAATTTATCAATAGTTTCAAGCTTAGATATCATTTTATAATATCAAGCTTTTGTATCCAAAGGTTAATAATGACCTCTGGTAGGATTGCAGAAATATCTGTATTTCCTCGTAGCAGTCTTAGGGTTTAATTTTTTTACATGATAATCTTTAATCCATCTGGGATTTAATTTTGAATAAGAAGAAAGATAATTCAGATTTGTTTTTTACCTCAATTGCTAGCCAGTTGTCAGACTTCATGAATATCTAATCTTATACTCTGATTTAAAATTACTTACTGTCTGATATTAAATTCTCTTATACCTTTGAATATGCTTCTGGGATCTGTCTTGTTCTATTGATCTATTTATTTCTGAATAGTTATTATTCAGTTTTTACGTCTGTGGATTAATGCTATTTTTTATAAATGTCCCTTCATTTTTCATTGTTTCCGTTTTTTGTCTACTTTTGTGTATTTACTTGATGAACTTGAATCATTTTGTCAAGCTAACGAAAGAATTGCTAGGATTTTCAACTAGATTTGTATGATATTTTTACATTAATTGAAGGGGAAGTGGCACTTTTATAATACTGGACTTTTTTATAGTTTTTTTTTTTCCTCATGGATTCAGGCATTCTCTTAGGTCTCTCAGTAGCATTTTATGTTTTCTTTTATATAGGCCCTGATCATTTAAAAAGATTTTTCTAGATATTTTAATTTTTTGATTGTTGTTAATGAAATTATTTTCTTCCATGATATTTTCTGATTGTTAATCCTTTTTTAGAAAGCTATTGACTTTTATTTATTTTATTTCCAGACACTTTAATGAGCACTCATATTTTTTTATAATCATCTTTTGGTTGATTTTAGCTTTCAGAAGTCTTTGATGGTGGTACCCAGAAGTCTAAAGAAAAAAATATAATTCCCTTATTGTAGAACATTAGTTGAGGTGATTATAGAATAGAGCCTAAAATAGGCAACTTTATGGAATATAATTTGTATATCCAGGAAGGACTGAATCCTCATCACTGAAATATAATATAAGTCAGACTAAATATATTAGAATGAATAAGTATGCTGTTATTATGAGATTATTTAATATTCTGAGATGTCCTTTGATACTCAATTAATTAACCTCTCAGGATTAATCTTTGTGGATTTGATATTACTTAAGAGAGAAGCTAAATTTAATTAAGCCTTAAGGTATAAGTTCTTTTTTTAGTAATGAAAATGTGAAGGATGGAAGGGAAAACTGAACTGACTTTCTCAAGAATTAGAGTTCAGCAGGTTGTGAGTTCCAGGCTTGCAAATTTTTTATATGACCCCACAAATACAACATAATTTCTCATCTTGTCATGAGTAATCCTCCTTCCAGCATTTACTTCTCTAACTACCCACCATCCCAACCCCCAGTAAGATGGTCTGACAGTGCCATCTGGTGGCCACCTAAGAAACTATATGAACTAATCTCATTGGATCTGCAGCCTGGGTTGATACAGTATCCTGGAAGCCAGTTCCAGGCTTGGGAAAAAGCATTTTATGCCTGTGGCTACAGTCAAAGGGAGATGATCAAAGTCCAAGTTCTAGCACAGGCTGCCTAGGGAAGCTTGGAAAGAGCCCAGGCTCCATCCACAGGAGTTGGTAGAGGGCAAGAACTAGGTCCAAAAAGAGAGGCCTGCAAAAGAGTTTTAGCGGGAAAAACTTGGAGAGAGCCCCTGTGAAGTGAAGTGAAATGAAGTCACTCAGTTGTGTCCGACTCTTTGCGAACCCATGGACTGTAGCCCACCAGGCAATTTCCAGGCAAGAGTACTGGAGTGGGTTGCCATTTCCTTCTCCAGAGGATCTTCCCAACCCAGGGATTGAACCCAGGTCTCCCACATTGTAGGCAGATGCTTTACCCTCTGAGCCACCAGGGAAGCCCCTGAACCAAAGCAAAGACAGAGAGAGGTTTGTTTGTTTGTTTTTTAGTGGAACCTCTGCATTCAGCCATAGGGTACAGATGAGCTTGATTGTAAGCTTCCTGTCAGTTCTAACATCTTTCTTCAGGGGTTTCCTTACGTACCATTTTTTTTTTTTTAATTTTTTTCCCCCATAGCTTAAAACTCAGATAATTTCAGACATTTCCACATAAGGCTAAAGCTGCTGCTGCTGCTAAGTCGCTTCAGTCGTGTCCGACTCTGTGCAACCCCATAGACGGCAGCCCACCAGGCTCCCCCGTCCCTGGGATTCTCTAGGCAAGAACACTGGAGTGGGTTGCCGTTTCCTTCTCAAATGCATGAAAGTGAAAAGTGAAAGTGAAGTCGCTCAGTTGTGTCCGACTCGTAACGACCCCATGGACTGCAGCCCACCAGGCTCCTCCGTCCATGGGATTTTCCAGGCAGGAGTACTGGAGTGGGGTGCCATTGCCTTCTCCAGGCCAAAGCTACTTCTTCTTTGCTCTTCCTCCTTTCCTCCTCCTTCCTCTTTTCCCTCCCTTTTCAGCTCTTACTCTTGGATTCTCAGGAAAAACCCCCTTCCTTCTCATCGTTCATTCTATCTGGAAACCAAAACATAATCCTAGTTATAGCTGAAAACCCTAGAGACTGTGCTTGTGGGCCAGCTTTATTGTGGACAAAGGAAGGCAGACGTGGGGATGAAGAACTGGTGCCACTGACACCGGCATGCTTGGGAGGAGGGGTCAGGGGTCACTGTAACATGCCCACAAGCCAGTTGTCCTGTTCACCCCTGCATGGTTTCCCCATGTGCCTGCATTCAAGGTTTGTGTCTCTTTCATTAGTTTCACATTTCCAACATTTAAAATGGCACCTGGCATATAGAAGGAACTCTGCTAATATTTGTTAAAGGAATGAGTGAATATTGTCACTGAATAAGCAAATCTGGCTGCTGTTTCTTCTTTTTTTTTTTTTAACTAAAGTTCAATTTTGCCTTACTGTAAGTGTTGCATTGATGCTAATTTTCATTCTTAAAGTGACTTTTGTCAGATAATTCAAGCATAACGTGTGAGGGTATTTCTAGCACAAAAATAATTATTTTTTAAACTCCAACCCATCAAGTGACAGACTTTCAGAAAATAACATGTTGGTAAGTTGGTCATTCTCTGTACCTTTCTTTTTGATGTTTCAAGAATATGTCATATATATATATATATGTATATAAATGAGAAAAACAACAAAATGGCCAGGTTTTACCTATCTTGGCTTCTCAAGTGCTCTTTGAATCCCTTCTCAAATAGAAGCCAAGACCATTAAATAGAAGAAAACAGATTTGGAAAGCTGAAAACTACCAAGCATTTGGCAGAACATCTTGCTGACTATGTTTTCCCTGTTTGCTGAGTCTCTCTTGCATTATAAATCCTTGATAACAGACACAGAGAAGTATTTATTCTCTGTATAGAACTAAGCATGGAGGAAATGTTGGGTTTGCCTAATATTTTTCAGAATTATGCTTTTCCTTATGATCCTCCTTAGAACTGGAAAGACGAGGCAGGCTGTTTTTATTTTCTAATGATTGCTCCTAGGACATTACTCTTGTGTGAGAATTTTCTGGGGATAAAAAAAAAAAGATCACTTGCTACTTTCCATTCCAAAACCCTAGGATTTCCTAAATATCTCACAGATCTCTGTGATCTTAGAGAAGTGCTTTCATTTCAGTGCAAAGGGGAAGTGAAAATGAATTCAGAGCTGGCCTGAATTCAGATAGCGGAGATCAGTGGGTGAATAATCTCCGAGTGTGGTAGACCTTGGCTAGCCTGTGAGGGTGTATCACAACATCCCACCAGGCTTGACATTTTGTTCCTGACTGATTTCAGTGGCAGCAGTCATGGGGCGAAGGCAGTGTTGAGTCTTTGGTTCCTTGGCCACACAGACTGTGAGAGGCTGCAAGGTATGAAAAGAGCATGGCCCAGCATTACAGGCAGAGGGCTCAGGCTGAGTGCTGGCAGTTCCTTTGGCTGGCTGTGTGACCTGGAATAAAATGCACAGCCTCTCAGAGCCTTAGTTTACCTTTCTGTGAAATGGGAAGACAGATGCCTGCCTAGAAGGGACTGTAAGGAAGGGAGCTACTAGGTTCATAGCCTAGTGGTACTCCCCAGTTGATCAGCTGTGATCATGGCAGTCATGTGTTCTCTTCCCACTTCTCTCCCAGGTACCTTGGTATCACGAGGCCGCTGACTTACCCTGTGAGGCAGAACGGAAAGTGCATGGCCAAGATGATCCTCTCCGTCTGGCTTCTGTCCGCCTCTATCACTTTACCGCCGCTCTTTGGCTGGGCTCAGAACGTCAATGATGGCAAGGTGTGCTTGATCAGCCAGGACTTTGGCTACACGATTTACTCCACCGCAGTGGCATTTTATATCCCCATGTCTGTCATGCTTTTCATGTACTACCAGATTTACAAAGCCGCCAGGAAGAGCGCTGCCAAACACAAGTTCCCTGGCTTCCCCCGGCCAGAGGAGCCCGACAGCGTCATCTCCCTCAATGGCATGGTGAAGCTCCAGAAGGAGGTAGAGGAGTGTGCAAACCTTTCGAGACTCCTCAAACACGAAAGGAAAAACATCTCCATCTTTAAGAGGGAGCAAAAAGCAGCCACCACCCTGGGCATCATCGTCGGGGCCTTCACCGTGTGCTGGCTGCCGTTTTTCCTCCTCTCAACTGCCAGGCCCTTCATCTGCGGTGTCGCCTGCAGCTGCATTCCACTGTGGGTGGAGAGGACATGTCTGTGGCTGGGCTATGCAAACTCTCTCATTAACCCCTTTATATATGCCTTCTTCAACCGGGACCTGAGGACCACCTACCGCAGCCTGCTCCAATGCCAGTACCGGAATATCAACCGGAAACTCTCGGCCGCAGGCATGCATGAGGCCCTGAAGCTCGCCGAGAGGCCTGAGAGACCTGAGCTTGTGCTGTAAGGTCATTTATCACTGTTTTCCTTCTATCCCCCCAACCCTTTCATGGAACTCCTTTCTGAAGCACATGGCAGAAAGCTTCCAGAACCAGTAGCAAGCTTATTTTCTCCCAAGTGTATCAGATTTGAGTCCAGAATACTGTACTCTAGTCTTCCACCCCATAGAGTTCCAAAAGCCAAAGATAGGTATTCAGTTGGATTGGAAGAAGACTGATTTGCTGATGAATCGCAATTGATGCCATGGCTGACAAGGAAGGTGATGTTTTTCCTCCTTTCTCTGAAAATAACATTCACCTTAGGTCCTTATAGCTCTAATTCTTGTAACATTATCGTTTTAGTTGCTATTACTCTTATATCTAGTAAAGATAAAAGAAGTCGTCTGAGGCAGTAGGGAGTGGTTAGTGTGGGGAAGTGCCAGGGTGGAGCAAAGTCTTGATAGATACAGAGTTTTCAGAAAGTGCTACCCACTTTTAGGAGTTGGGAACTGATAGAGAGTTGTTGAGTTTGTCTAGGAAGCAGTTAGTGACTTTTCAAGAAGCAATTACAATAGGATGTTGGAATCTGAAAAAGGACCACAAAGAGCCAGTGGTGATAAGGAACTATAACACACATGTGGATTAATTTGGTATTGTGAAGAAGGAAGGAGACAACATAGCAACGTCATCAGGCCCAGTGAAGATTTTGTTTTAAATTTGAGGTAGAGGAGACGTTTTCATGTTTGAAAACTGAGGGGAAATAAACTAGATTGAAGAAATAGAAGGTGCTGGTTAGAGAATAGATCAGTGTTGAATGTGAGACGAGAGGTGTCCCTCTTCACTGAACCTTGTTCTTTGGAATTGGCCAGAGAACCTTGGACCTCTGTAGCTGAGAAGGACCTTCCCAGTCATCATGTCCAGTCCCTTCCTTTGACAGAAGACATAACTGGGTCATGGCAAGTGAGCTATCATGCGGTGATTAGTGGTACCTCTGGGTCTGGATCCCACATCATGTGAATCTTACCTCCAGATGCTGTCCCTATACTAAACTGCTTTTATGTGTAATCAAGGTGGCCAAGGAGACCTCTGTGCTCTCAGCTATCTCAGGGGAATAGGGTCCCAAAGTGCCCTCATTGGTTATGGTAGACTCCAGGGCTCCCAACTAGAATACACACCAAACGACTCTGAAAACCTCAAGGAACTCAGCTTGTTCTCTAACTCATCACCAGGATGAAGGAGGCAGAAACATCTCCCTAATATGGATAAGGGAAACCAGAGATCATCATTTCCTGTCCTAGGAACTCAAAGTTGTAAGACTACAGATATGCTAATTCTTGAGCTGTGAAATAGCTTCACAGGTATTTATTTTTACTTCTATTCTATACCCTGTTTTGTACATAAGAACTTGTTCATAAAAAAAAATTAGATTTTTTTTTTGAAAGAATACAAGGACTTCCCTGATGGTCCAGTGGTTAAGACTCTGAACTTCCATTGGAGGGGACACAGGTTTGATTCCTGGTTGGGGAAATTCCCCATGTTGCATCAAAAAATAAAATTTCATTATAAAAGAATACAGTCTTTTGGTTTCAGAATAAATGCAATGAGTGACCTATATTACCAAGGATCTTTCCAGGTTTATAAGATTCTTATTGAATCAAACACTAGTGTTTATCCACCAGAACCAGGTTCTAAATTCCTTCAGGGCAAGAGCCATGTCTTATTCAAATTTCTGTTTGTAGAATCTAGTACAGTGCCTGACACATAATAGATAATCCAAGTAATAATTTCTAACAATTGTTGAATACCTACCAGATGCTATCATGGTGTTTATCATTCTACCTGTAACCTGGTTGCTTCTGGCACCCCCAGTTTTCAGAAGAATAACAGGCTTGGGACATAAAGTAACAACCTAAGATTATGAGTGGTAGATATGGTATGAATCAGCCCAGTGCATGTGCTCTTAACTATTGTGTAACACTACTTGTCAGATGACTTCAGTCTATAGTAGCAATGAACTTGTGGATGTTTTGAGCTGGGGATTTTAACCATTAAATTAGTTCACTAAGCAGATGTTTAGAAAAACCCATTAATAGGAGTAAGTTAAGTTTATTAGACTTACTGCAGTTTAAGAGGACACCTCCTTGACAGAGTCTTGGTCATTTCTCTGATGAGGAAATAAACAAAAGTTATTGATGGAGTTTGGGAGCTTGGGCTGGGTAGTGTTAGGGCAGAGAAGTGAAGACGGGGCAGAGTTTATGATGTGGTAACTTTGGATTGGTGGGTACAGCTGAGTGAGGACCTTGAAACCAGTTTTAATGAGTTAACTGTCAGTCTTGAGGGGTAAGCTAGTTCGGTTGGTGTGCAGTCTTATCTTTTAGAAGCAACTATTTCCTGTAACAAGTACTGGGTTCTTTTGCCTGGCTCCAGAATTGTTCAGCACAGGAGCAGGAAAGTGTGTTGGTTTCAGTTCCCAGGAGTAACGTGCTGAAAGATGTGTTTGAAGAAAGTCTCTCTGGCAGCAGTGAGAAGGGCAGATAAAATAAAAAGACTGATGGCAGGGGGTTCAGTTAAGCAGCCAGTGTAGAAACTAGGAAAGAACCACTGAGGTGCTAAACTAGAAAATACCACTATGTTAGTTTTCCTTCTACACAGTCAAAGAACTCGGGGATAATTTTATCGATTACTTTAGCTAATAATTCACATATAATTCAAAAAATGCTAATTTTTCAAACATCATACAAATAGGTTTTCCAGTTTAAAAGAATAGTTACCCACATTTATTGATGATTCACTCTCAGGTACTCTTCTAAGCACTCCATGTGAATTATGTCATTTAAATTCTTAAAACCTTATGGGGGAAAAAAAAAAACAAACCTTATGGGAGGTTGGTTTCCTTTATCTTCATTCTGTTGGGGAGGTCAAATAATTTTTCAAAGTCTTACATGGGGAGCTGAATTTGAGCGCAGGACATCTGTGTTCAAATGTATTTTTAAATTCCATGCTGCTATGACTTTTATAAAAGTATTTAAATCAGCTAACATAACATCAAAAGATATTTGCCTCTGCATCTTTAGCTAGTGTGGCATCTTAGGTATTAGTTTTCCAGTTAATCTAAGACAAGGATCAGCAGACTTTCACTGTGAAGGGCCAGATGGTGAATATTTTAAGTTTTTCTAGCCATATGGCCTCCACTGAAAATACTTATTTCTGTCTTTGAGTGAGCAACAAGTCCTAGACACAAGTAACCAAATGAATATGATGGTATACAAATAAAACTTTATTTACAAAAACAGGTGGCAATCTGGATGTGGCCTACAAGTCATAGTCTGCTCTCCCCTGGTCTCAGAAAATGATTGTGTCCTCATTACATCCCTTTCTGTTTAAGTTTTTAATTATTGATTTTATTTAGAATTATGGAACGTTAAAATCATTTGGGATGATGGACCTAAGTATTCATTAACTCTTGGAGATTTCTAACTAGTTGGAATAGCTGCTATTTAAAAAATTCTATGGCAGGCAATTTTCTTTTCAGTTCCAATGTGGGAGGACTCATTTTTAAATTCTTGTTTATAACTGTGTCAAGCATTGAGGAGGATACACAAAACATACGATGTCTTTCTTGCCATAGTGAATGTATTTCTATTGCACAGACTGTACGTAAACACACACACAAGCTCATTTACTCTTTTTGTGTTGAGAACACAAGGAAAGTTGGGAGACAGGAAAAGCTATAGGATTCAAAGGAGAGGAAAATAATTCAGTGATTGCCTTACCTCTGACCATGGAATCGGAGAAGGCAATGGCAACCCACTCCAGTACTCTTGCCTGGAGAATCCCATGGACGGAGGAGCCTGGTAGGCTACAGTCCATGGGGTCGCACAGAGTCAGACATGACTGATGCTACTTAGCAGCAGCAGCAGACCATGGAATACTTCCTAAAGGATATGGGGTCAAATATGACTATCAGGGTCAAAACATTTATGACTACAGGAGACTAGAGATGGCATTCCTTATGAAGGGGACATTTCCTATAGAGGTGTTGATGTGAGACTTTATGCAAGGGACAGGCTGACTGAAGCATTGTTGTAGGGGAGATTTAGAGATCTTAATGGAAAGATCAGATAAATTAAATTATGAAGGACCTTCCATTCCAGTCCCAGAAATTTTAGGGATTTTTTTGTGTAGGCAAATGGTTCTCAACCAGGATTAATTTGCATTCCAGGGACATTTGACAATGTCTGAAGATGTTTTAGGTTGTTTCAGATAGGGAAGGGGAAGACCTCCTAGCATCTGGTGGGTAGAGGCTGAGTATGCTGCTAAACATCCTTCCTCATTCAGGCAGCCCCCACAGCAAATAATTACCCAGCCCAAAATGTCCATAATGTAAGGTTCAGAAATCCTCCTGTGGACAGAAGGAAGCCATTGACCAAATCTCTGCAAGTAAGGAAAACAGAGTCACCAAAACCATGAGACTGATTTGGTGGTATCATGTGGAATGAATTAGAAGGTAGAGGTTGGAGTTAAGGCATCTCTTCATCGGCTTGTTTTCTCCAGAAACATTTGAGAGCCTGTTGTGACAAGGCATGGCACCAGGCATGGCAGTGATGGACAAATAAGTGACAGTCCTTGCCTCTGGAAGCTCACAGATCCAGTGGGCTGGGGTGACTGTAGACATGGTGGGAGTGGTGGCTAGTAAATGACTAGTAACCAGAACTCCCCCTATGGTCCACGCTCTGCACAGCTGCATTCAAGTAAACACCAGCTGGATAATCCAAATCAATCCTAACTCTACTCGAGTCTCTGGAATAATGATCTGGCATCCAGTGCATAGCTCACAGCGAATCTTACAAGCCTTTGTTCCCCCTCCCTGTCTTTCTAGCACACACATTTCTTGGCCAACCTAGAGACTCTGGGCTGCTCCTTCCAATCTCTCTAGCCCTCTTCCCAGCCCCCCTTCCCTGGCTGCTTAGGTTCTAGTCTCTTTTACTTTTGCCCCAACTCCATCTTCTTGGCTTTATTTTTTCCTCCTATATAATAGTTTTCCTCCTTTCCTGTATAAACAATCCACTAGCTTGTGTATTGCTACTTCCAAATATTTCCCCATTTTTTTGATCAGCATAACAAGAGGCTCAGGAGTCTGGCAGGCACTCGGGAGTCTTCCTTGGCTAGGGAGTGAATAGAGGGAAAAGGCTATAAATACTTCACTGGTAATTATAATGGGCTTCCCTGGTGGCTCAGAGGTTAAAGCGTCTGCCTCCAATGCGGGAGACCCGGGTTCGATCCCTGGGTCGGGAAGATCCCCTGGAGAAGGAAACGGTAACCCACTCCAGTATTCTTGCCTGGAGAATCCCATGGACGGAGAAGCCTGGTAGGCTACAGTCCACGGGGTCGCAAAGAGTCGGACACGACTGAGCGATGGAACAGAACAGAACAGAACCCTAAATTACAGTCTTTGTCACCTTTTCACAAGTGTTCAAATACTGATAATATAAAACCAAATGTGATAATGTGATAGAAGCAGGGACTTTTTTAATTTGATGACTTTATTTATGGATTTTCTTTGAATTGCCAAAAAGCTAAATGGCTTTTAAGTGTCACATTTGGGTGACTTTTGTTCTTCAGCACCATTACTGTGAACAATATTGAACAGCAATTTCTAAAATACTTCCGTGTAAAAAGATTTCATGATATTGTTTTCAAGTAGCTCTGCCTTCCCTTCTCCCTTCTTCCTAGCAAAGAGACTCTTACAGTCCCTGTCCATTGCAGTTGTAGCGGAGTCATCTTGAGTTCTTGTCCTGAATGCTGCTCCATGGTGAGTACTGAAGCTTAGGAATTTAGAGTGAATCTGCCTTGTCTTTATGGGCAAGGAATCACTTAGGAGTGATTAAAAAAAAAAAAAAAGATGAAATGGGTCCTGTTGAAAATTGGGAAGAAACATCATTGCTCTTGAAACCCTGGATGTCTGTGGTAGGATGTTGTCTTAAAGACAAAGCCAAACAAAAAGTTGGTTATTTCATTAATTTTCTTTCCCCTGAGTAGTATTTTCCTCATCATTAACTAGCTGGAATTCAGCTCTTTATTTTTATTAAATCATCAATTAGTACTAATAATAGCTTGTTCACTTCCTGCTTTGTATTTGCTTACATTTTAACTTTGCAGAGTCTCTTTAAAGTAAGAAAGGCAGGCAATTGACCTCACTTGCTTCTTTCTAATATTTTTGTTTGTTTTTTCAGTAGACAGTAAATACACACAGCACAAGATAAAATCAAGCAGTATAAACATGTCTGCAAGAAAAATAGCCTCAGGGGGATGTCTTAGGAAGAAAATACCCATGATGGAAATCATGAAGGAGATGATCTTTGGGGTGGGTCTTGAATAAAGAGTAGGATTAAGGGATGGCAGGGGTGGAGGTGGGTTGGGGGCTACTCCAAGAAGAGGGGACAGTATGGACAGAGGGACTTAGAAGTGGACAGAGACACAATGAGACCCTTGGCTGTGTCTTCAGTAGGACCTGGAAGCTGGGTAGATTGGGGTCAACTTGGAGGGCATGTGGGCAAAGCGGGCGGGGAGAGAAATGAAGGTTTTTGAGCTGGAGTGAGAAAAGATCTACTGTATAAATAGGAGTTCACAACAGGAGAAGGGAAATGGGTAGGAGAGCAGTGTAAAAGTGATGAGGCCTGCCCGAGGAAGGTCGGCATTCAGACTAGGAAAGAGACCGAGGATGTCTGGACATTTGGGAACTGACTAACAGGTAGGTTGTGAGGAAAGCAGAGCTTCAGAGATGGTGCTGGAGCCTGGTGGGATTCAGTAAAGCTTATGAGCTGCTGTGAGCCTTGGAGGAACTGCAGTCTCCTCTGTGGGGAGAAGAGGCAGAGGCCCTGGGACAAGAATAAGTGTGGAGCCCTGGTGGGGACACAGCCTTTTTCTCTGCTAGCTACCCAGCAGCCTGGAGCCGTGGGTCAAAGCCATAGCATGGTGCGTCCCCTCAGGCACCATGGTGGTGGTGAGGTACAAATTGAGGGTTGGTGTCTTATGGAGAAACTGATCCTGTCACCAGGGAGACTCACTCATCAAGTCTTGACAGCCATGTGAGGAGGCACTTTCAATGGGATGGGAGGGCAGAACCCTCTTAGACCCAGCTCTCAAGCACAGAGATGTAGTTTGGTAAGTTAAGACGTCCTGTGAAGGTACTGAGTCAGGGGAGTTTATCTAGATGGATTTGGCTCTGCACTAAGGAGAAAGGGGCTTTTCTTCAGCTGTTGGCCAAGACTTCTGACTCATGCCATTTCTGTGAATCTGGGAGGAAGGAAGCTAGGAAGGAGGGGCTTCTCAGTCTCTGCACACATGGTTTACTGTAATGCACCCTTCTAAGTTTGAAGGGAAGGACACTTCCCATTGTAGTCATCATTATTCTTTTCAGGTACAGCAAGTGCAGTAGTGTTTTGAAAGGATTATTGAGAATAGAGCCATTTGAGGCTATATTATAAAAGTGAACTTCTAAATGGGTTATCTGGAGCTGATTTGCAAATATATTAAGGCCGCTGTAGATGTTACGAAATGTACGACAAGAGTCATAGCACTTTTTCTTCCCTCTTAGATGCTTGTATCCCCTTAGAAACCACAAATAATTCAAATTATCAAGTGCTGTAAGAATTAAATCCACTCACCACAAAACAAGAACTCACAATTACAGTTCTGCTAAATCATTTTCTTGCGTCCTCTTTCTCTCTCTCTCTCTCTGTAGACAAAACTCTGACTACTGTAGAAAAAAAAGTCATGATTCATGATCAAAAGCAGAATAATGGAGATGAAATAAACAAGGCAAGACAGAGGTGGAAACAGAATGCAATCATTTGCCGAGACTTCGGAATGGAATGCGGCGTCTGTCCTTTCTTGGGATGGCTAAGACATGACCAGCAAAGTATATCCACTGTTCAGAGTATATCGTGACAGGGATGGTGACCTCTCCTTGTTTTCTGTGGATCCGTGCTATTGTGTGCACGTGAAAATGGCCTGATCGGCTCAGCTGTAAGCGCACACACAGAACTGAGTTCCAGAAAGAACACAGTTTCTGGTGCTTTGCTTCTGTCCAAGTCTGTGCAAGTGAAGAAGTTCCCATGCGCACTTCCCATGCTTTTGAGTCTAGGCCTTGTGGTGAATATTCAGGAATCATTCATGAGACAGATGTATTTTGCGGTGGGACAGAGGGTGTTTTCCTCAGCCCACTGCAGTAAGCCTAGTGATGAATACATTGCATGTCCACATTAGAAAACAGAACCCTGTCATCAGCTACTACAAATGATCTCCCAGAGCAGTGTCTGTTCAAAGCTTCTGTCAAACAGTTTGGCTTTTTTGCAGGGTCCCTGTGACGTCCCCACCAGCCTCCTTTCTTTGTTAACTCTCTTCTCAGTCTGGAGTAACTCAGGAACAGAGCTCAGGATGGAGAGAATCTTAAAATCTGAATAAAGTTTTTTTTTTAATTTTTTTATCACGCTCACTCTTCTCCTGGGGGCTTCTGAGAGGGGAGGGGCATTCCTCCTGTGAGGAGTTTTCCCTGAGTGGAGCATGAAGGCTGCCTCCCTACCCTGGACATGAACATGATGGTTGGCACAGAACTCATGACTGTCCTTTACACCTGGGTGCTGTGGGCCTGCGGGCTGGCTCCTAACTCTGAGGTTTGGGGGAGGAAGGATGGTAATAATGGGGTTTCCATGCAAGGCTGTGATGCTTTTGGAGATGGAACGTCCTTGTGCTAATTCTCATTGAGCAGCATTGTATGTGTGCCCCAGAGGTCACCTGGGGCAGTGTTGGGAAGCCTCTGTAGTACCATTCTGTTCCTTCTAGAGGGTTGGTATTTGTGTTCTCTGTATCTGAAATCACATGTGTGCCTGGTCAATTCTGTTCTTCTCCCCCATCCCTCCCCAAAGTGGTAGATATTCAGGGCAGGTCAGGACATGGAAAAGTTCCCTTTGTACTTGTTATTTTTTTTTAAATGGTTCTATGTAATATGTATGAGTTAGGGAGACAGCAAGTAGATCAGAGAAGAGTACCTCTAAGGGGACAAAATGAATGCAAACTTTCTTTTGACAAGAGAGAATGGAAAGAGAATATTATTTTCCTGCAATATGTGTAGCTGTTTTCTCACAGGATAATGTGGAATTCCAGCGTGGATGGCAGATTTCTTCCAACTTTCACTGACTTCGCTTCTTACCACACACAAGGAAGGGTCTGCCTCTCTGAAAGGGGAGGTGGGCACTGTCCTTTCCGATAAAACTTGTACCAGTTCCTGAACTGCGGATTTGCTGAAGTAACTGTATATACTTATATCCATAATTTAAATGATTCATTCTGGTCAGGTAAATGTTGTTAAATTTGAAAATGTTTTATTACATTACATCAAATAAAGTTTATTTGTAGCTGTAATAAAGCAACTTAAATAATGACTTTTAATTGATGGTCTGATGTTACAAATGTCACTCTACATAGAATAACAGAATGGCAAACTTTATGTATTTGCTGCAATCCTAACAGGTAGCTAAGATAATTCTGTAATTAATTGCATACACTTTGTAACTTTTTAAAAATAGTGACCGTTCATTCCTTGATTTGATTAATAAGCATTTGTTAGGCTCCTGCTGCATTCAGCACTGTGGACATTGAGGGAACCAGTATGGGTAAAGCAAGTCCTTACTTTTGAGGAATTTACATCAGAGTTCAGACTTTTCTCAGTTTGTCACCATGTAGTATAGAAAGCACAATAGAGATATTTTAAGGAATGACACGTTCTTTCCTGTAGTTTAAGGCAGAGCCTTATGGTTAATTGGATTGATTCAGGTTTTCATATGTGTTTAATTTTTTTTATTAGGACCTTAGTTATTAAAATTGGTTCTTTATCCTGCCTGACTTGAACACCTTGACCCTTGAACTCTCTGCCTCATTCTGGTTACAGTGGCTGGTCACTGGATACTGTACTTTCCATGCCTAGCAGCCAAAGGGAAAGAAAAAGTAGAAACTGGGAGAGAATGAGAAAAAATGTCAAACAATTTATACTATTTCACCTATGATGTAATTTGTACCAAAGGTACAGATTTTAACTAAGAATTGGGAAAATCACTTAAAATTTTATATGTATTTTTGGACTATTCAGCAACAGTGACTATTATAACTAATCTCTCTTCTGACTCTAGGATATCAGTTATTTTCTGGTAAGACCGAATATTGGGAAATGATACTTGAGGAGTGGCGTACTTGTAAGAGGTAACTTAATGACTGTTGCCTTAGTGTTTAATTTTATTTTGTAAATATTAAACAGGAGGCACTCATAGAACCTAGGTTTTCTGGAAACTGTTTCATAAATTCTTAAAGCATTTACCATGGTGTCATGTGCCTGAGATGCCTGTAAATGTTTTTGATGATCATATTTTCATGTAATTTTATTAGATTCATCAATTATAGGCATTACCTCAACAAGACAAATAGAAAATTCAGGCAATTTTTCAAGTAGTTTATGCTATTGTGGTAATAATAGGTTTTCCTGGTGGCTCACTGGTAAAGAATCTGCCTACCAATGTAACAGACGCAAGTTCAATCTCTGTGGGAGACACAGGTTCGATCCCTGGTTGGGAACATCCTCTGGAAAAGGAAATGGCAACCCACTCTGGTATTCTTGCCTGGAGAATTTTATGGACAGTGAACTACAGAGAACTACAGCGGGCTACAGACCATGGGGTCGCAAAAGAGTCTGACATGACTTAGCGACTAAACAACAATAACAACAAATATAATAATGTCTGAATTGAATTTTTTAAACAGTCCATGCTCCTCCCTATCTGAGTATCTTCGCATGTGCTTTCCTCCTCTGCCTGGAATTTTTTCTTCCTGTTCTCAATTATTGATTTTATGTATGTTTTCTCATTGATTAGTAATTCTTCAAGGGCATGAACCGTGTCTTTTTTTTTTAATCAATATTCCCAGCACCAAGCACCATGCTTGGAACTTGTATAGAAGGCAAAAAATATTTATTTTTTTAAATTGAAGTGTAGTTGATTTATAATTTTATGTTAGTTTCACATTTACAATAATGTGATTCAGTTATATATATATATTCAACTTATTTCCATTATAACTTATTATATAAGATATTAAATATTGTTCCTTATAATATACAGTAAATTGTTACTTATTTATCTTATATATAGTGGTGTTTATCTCATACTCCTCTAATTTATTCATCTCCCCCGTCTCTTTCCCTTTTGATAACCATAAGTTTCTTTTCTATGTCTGTTTGTTTTATAAATGGATTCATTTATAATATTTCTTAGATTACACATATAAGTGGTATCATATAAAATTTGTCTTTCTTTGATTTATTTCACTTGGCATGATACCCTCTCAGTTCACCCAGGTTACTGCAAATTCTTTTTATGACTGAGTGGTAATGCAGTGTATGTGTATTCAGTTCAGTTCAGTTCAGTCGCTCAGTCGTGTCCGACTCTCGGCGACCCCATGAATCACAGCACGCCAGGCCTCCCTGTCCATCACCAACTCCCGGAGTTCACTCAAACTCATGTTCATCAAGTCGGTGATGCCATCCAGCCATCTCATTCTCTGTCGTCCCCTTCTCCTCCTGCCCCCAGTCCCTCCCAGCTTCAGGGTCTTCTCCAGTGACTCAGCTCGTCTCATGAGGTGGCCAAAGTATTGGAGTTTTAGCTTTAGCATCCTTCCAATGAACACCCAGGACTGATCTCCTTTAGGTTGGTACAAAAGTAATTGAAGTTTCAGACCATAAATTTTAAATCATTATAACTAGGCTCAGGCACCTCTTTATTAATCAAAACAGGAACCATTACAATCAATACATTTTTGCTGATGAGAAATATTTGTTTATTCCTGTAATGTAAAAATCCATGTTTTGGGATTTCATGAACTCTTGGAAAGCATTTTCTGCCTCCTGCTGGTTGTGGACGCATTTTCCCTGCAAACAGTTGTGAGATGCTTGAAGGAGTTGTAGTCGGTTGGTGAGAGGTCAGGTGAGTATGGTGGATGAGGCAAAAGTTTGTAGCCCAGTTCATTCAACTTTTGAAGCATTGGTTGTGTGACGTGCAATTGGGCATTGTTGTGGAGAATTGACTCCTTTCTGTTGACCAATGCTGGCTGCAGGCGTTGCAGTTTTCAGTGAATCTCATCGATTTGCTGAGCATACTTCTCAGATGAAATGGTTTTGCTGGGATTCAGAAAGGTGTAGTGGATCAGACCAGCAGCAGACAACCAAACACTGACCATGACCTAGTTTTTGGTGCAAGTTTGGCTTTGGGAAGCGCTTTGGAGCTTCTTCTCAGTCTCACCACTGAGCTGGTCATGGCTGGTTGCCATGTAAAATCGACTTTTTGTTGCATGTCACAATCCCATTGAGAAATGGTTCATTGTTGTTGCATAGAATAAAAGAAAATGACACTTCAAAACAACAGTTTTTTAAATTTCCTGTCATCTCATGAGGCACCCGCTTAATCGAGCTTTGTCACCTTGTCAATTTTCTTCAAATGCTGAATGACCGTAGAATGGTCATTGTTGAGTTCTTTGGCAACTTTAAGAGGATCAGCTTTGCTGATTGGTCTCAATTGGTCTTTGTCAGCTTCTGATGGCTGACCACTATGCTCCACATCTTCAAGGCTCTTGTCTCCTTTACAAAGCTTCTTAAACTACTACTGCATTGTCATTCATTAGTAGTTCCTGGGCCAAATGCATTGTTGATGCTGCAAGTTGTCTCTGCTGTTTTACGACCCATTTTGAACTGAAATTAAAAAATCACTCAAATTTGCTTATTATCTAATATCATTTCTATAGTCTAAGATAAATATAAAATGAACAGCAAGTAATTCATCATTAGCAAAAAAACATAAAGTGAGAAATGCTCATGAAAATAATGTATAACATAATGACATTTATTTAAGAATGTATTCTAATATCAAACAGCAAAGTTCAACAATGTACAACCAGTTACTTTTGCACCAAGCTAGTTGAGAGTTGGACTGTGAAGAAAGCTGATCGCCGAAGAATCGATGCTTTTGAACTGTGGTGTTGGAGAAGACTCTTGAGAGTCCCTTATACTGCAAGGAGATCCAACCAGTCCATTCTAAAGGAGATCAATCCTGGATGTTCATTGGAGGGACTGATGCTGAAGCTGAAACTCCAATACTTTGGCCACCTCATGAGACGAGTTGACTCACTGGAAAAGACTCTGATGCTGGGAAAGGTTGGGGGCGGGAGGAGAAGGGGACGACGGAGAATGAGATGGCTGGATGGCATCACCAACTCTGTGGACATGAGTTTGGGTGTACTCCGGGAGTTGGTGATGGACAGGGAGGCCTGGCGTGCTGTGATTCATGGGGTCGCGGAGAGTCGGACACGACTGAGCGACTGAACTGAACTGAACTGAACTGAACATGTGTGTATGTGTGTGTGTTTGTGTATCAAATCTTTATCCATTCATCTGTTGATGGATGCAAGTTCCATGCTTTGGCTATTATAAACAGCACTGCAATGAACACTGGGTGCATGTATCCTTATTGCTTGGTCACATAGTAGATCTATTTTAAGTTCTTTAAGGAATCTCCATACTGTTCTCCACAGAGGCTATACCAGTTTACATTCCCACCAACAGTGTAGGAATTCCCTTTTCTCATACTCTCTCTAGCATTTAATATTTGTACACTTTTTGATGATGGCCATTCTGACTGGTGTGAGATGATACTTCATTGTGGTTTTGATTTGCCTTTCTCTAATAATTAGCAATGTTTCCCATCTTCTCTGGGTTTTCCTGGTGACTCAGGTGGTAAAGAGTCTGCAATGCAAGAGACTTGGGTTCGATCCCTAGGTTGGAAAGATCCCTTGGAGAAGGGAATGGCTACCACTCCAGTGTTCTTGCCTGGGAAATTCCATGGATAGAGGAGCCTGGAGGGCTACAGTTGATGGGGTTGCAAAGAGCCAGACATGCCTGAGCGACTAACATATATACACACAGAGCATCTTTTCCTCTGCTTTTATGTCATGGTCATCTGCATATCTTTTTTGGAGAAATGTCTGTTTAGGTTTGCTACCCATTTTTCGATTGGGTTGTTTGTTTGTTTGAAATTTAATTGTTTAAGTTGTTAGTATGTTTGGGAAATTAACCCCTTGTCAGGTTGCATCATTTACAAATATTTTCTCCCACTCTGTAGGTTGTTTTTTTCTTTTTGTTGATGTTTTCCTTTGCTTTGCAAAAGCTTTTAAGTGTGATTTGGCCCTGTTTGTTTACTTTTGTTTTTATTTATTTTGCATTGGGAGACTAAGAAATATTACATTGATTTATGTACAAGAATGTTTTCCCTATGTTCTCTTTTAGGAGTTTATGGTGTCATGTATTATTTTGTGTATGGTGTGAGGGTGTGTTCTAACTTCATTGATTTACATGCAGCTGTCCAGCTTTCCCAAACTACTTGCTGAAAAGACAATCTCTTCTCCATTATATATTCTTGCCTCTAAGATTAATTGGCCATAGGTATATGGATTTCTTTGTGAGTGTATGCTCATTCAGTCATGTCTGACTGTGATCCCATGGACTGTAGCCAGCCAGACTCCTCTGTCTATGGAATTTTCCAGGCAAGAGAATTCCACTGGAGGGGGTTGTGATTCCTCCTCTAGGGGATCTTCCTGACCCAGGGATCCAACCGGCATTTTGCATTTCCTGCATTGGCAGGTGGATTCTTTACCATAGCACCACCTACAAAGCACGTGGGTTTCTTTATGGGCTGTCTGTTCTGTTCCGTTGATCTCTATGTTTTTAGTGCCAGTACCACACTTTTTTTTTTTTTTGGCTGTGCAGGGTCTTCATTGCTATGTGGGCTTTTTTCTCGTTTCAGTGAATAGGGGGCTTCTCTCCAGTAGTGGGGTATGGGCTTCTTATTGCGGTGGCTTCCTTTGTTGTGAAGCACAGGCTGTAGGACACATGGGCTTCAGTAGTTTTGGCACGTGGACTCAGTAGTTGCCACCCCTAGATTCTAGAGCATGGGCTCAGTAGTTATGGTACATGGGCTTAGTTGCTCTGTGGCATGTGGGATCCTCACAGATCAGAGATTGAACTTGTGTTTTATGCATTGGCAGGCAGATTCTTTACCACTGAGCCACCAGGGAGGCCCCAATACCACACTGTTTTGATTACTGTAATTTTGTAGAATTGTCTGAAGTCTAGGAGGGTTATTCCTCTAGCTTCCCTCCATCCCCCCACAGAATGCTTTGGCAATTCTGAGTTTTTGTGATTCTGAATAAATTTTAGGATTATTTGTTCTAGTTTTGTGAAAACTGTTTTGGGTGACTTGATAGGGATCACATTAGAGTGACAGATTGCTTTGCATAGTATGGTCATTTTAATGATATGAATTTTTCCAATCCAAGAGAATGGGATATCTTTCCATTTCTTTGAATCATCTTCAATTTCCTTTATCAGTGTTTCCTTTTCAATGGAAGAACTTACACTTAATCCTTCTCAAACTATTTCAAAAGATTGAAGTGGAGGAAATACTTCCAAAGTCATTCTAAAAGCCACCATCACCCTGATACAAAAACCAGACAGACAATACAAAACAGAAAATTACAGGCCAATAGGTTTGGTGAATTTAGATGTTAAAAATCTTCAACAAAATTTTAGCAAACTGAATCCAACAATACAGAAAAAGGATCGTACACCATAATCAAGTTGGATTCATTCCAGGGGTTGCAAGAATGGTTCAGCCTACACAAATGAATCAATGTGATACATCCCATTGACAAAAGACAAGACAGAACCACATGATCGTCTCAATAGATAACACAAAAAACATTTGATAAAATTTAACATCTATTCATGACAAAAACTCTCACCAAAGTGGGTATAGAGGGAACACATCTCAACATAATAAAAGCTGCTGCTGGTGCTAAGTCACTTCAGTCATGTCCAACTCTGTGTGACCCCATAGATGGCAGCCCACCAGGCTCCCCTGTCCCTGGGATTCTCCAGGCAAGAACACTGGAGTGGGTTGCCATTTCCTTCTCCAATGCATGAAAGTGAAAAGTGAAAGTGAAGTCGCTCAGTCGTGCCCGACCCTCAGCGACCCCATGGACTGCAGCCCACCAAGCTGCTCCATCCATGGGATTTTCCCGGCAAGAGTACTGGAGTGGGTTGCCATTGCCTTCTCCGTAATAAAAGCTATTAATGATAAACTCACAAGCAATGTGAAAAGCTGAAAGCCTTCCTGCTAAAACCTGGAACAAGACAGGGACGCCCATTCTCACCACTTCTATTCACCGTAGTATTGGAAGTCCTAGTGACAGTAATCAGACAAGAAAAAGAAAAGGTATCCAAATTAGAGGGGAAGAGGTAAAATTGTCATTGTGTGCAGATGATAAAATAATCTATACAGAAAACACTAAACACTCCAGACAAAAACCATGAGAAATAATAAATAAATGAGAAATAATAATATATAAATAATAATAAATAATAAAGGTGGTGGGATAGAAGAATAATATAGCAAAATCTGTTGCATTTCTTTTATATACTAATAATAAAATATCAGAGAAATTAAAAAAAACAATCCTGTTTAAAATCCCTTCAAAAACAATACCTAGTAAGAAACCTAAAGAAGGAGATTAAAGGCCTTTATGCTGAGAACTTTAAATAAAATACTAATAAATATTCCTTCATAAGGAGGAAGAAATAAAAAGAGAAAAAGGGAAGGATCTAAGGGAAGGAGTAAAGACAGTGTTGACTTGGTACTCTAACTTTCAGGTGAGGAACTCCAGGAGACTTGGTGTAATCAAGTGCCACGTGCAGTGAGTGGGCAGAAAGAACCTGGAATTAAGGTCTCCTGTGTGCAACTTAGGGCATGCCCTCCACTACATGGTGCTGCCTCTTTAGCATGAGTTTGTCATATCAAGAGAGTGACCTTTTGTTAATTTTCTGCACTAGTGAAGCAGTGCTGTGTGTGTGTTAGGGCCCATATGTTGAAACTTGTTTATCTCCAGTTAGCCAGATGGTCCCTAACAGAGTACAAAGAAGCCATTTGGAAACTTTCAGTATCTCAGTGCATTTTGAAAGCACTGGGAGTAATGCATATCGTGATGTCATTCCTTACTTACTCTAAGCAGTGTAAATCCAGAAAAGCAGGCCTTGTTAGTATTATGTGTGAGGCATGAAGACCTTGGGATTTTGTGTCCAGAGACAGAAGTTTATTTAACTGGGTCTCTTTTTCAACTTGCTTTGTCTACACTTTCTCTGGAGAAGAAAAATAATTTCTTAAACACTTTGCTATTTAAACTTCTGCTGGCTAAATACAGTAAAAAAAAAAAATTCCCAAACCCTGCTTATGCAGTGCAAGCAACAGAGATGTGATATGATCATCAATAAAAATGTGAAAGCAAAATTTATGATGGGTAATCCAAAACAAATGAGAGAGGCTGATAACTTACCAGAAATATATTTAACAGATGACAGTTATGTTGGGCATTTGGCACTTTACAAAAAGCTGAGAAAGAATTGAGACATCTTGTAATTATGGTTCCCTCAACAGACGTATATCTTAGATTCTATTTAAACTATATAATTTGTGCTCAGAGATTATGGATCAAAAGGAAGGTGATAGACAAGAAATACTCAGAAGACTATAAAAAAATGAAAGACTAATCCATGTTTCCTCTAAGAAATTCATTCATCCATCCACTCATCAATCAAATAGATATTTATTAATGTGTCAAAGTCTATCTAAACACTAGAACTCAGGGGTAAGACAGAAATGAATCCCATTCTTGTGAAGGTAAATGTTTAGCAAGGAAGCTGAACGGTACACAAATGATTATAATAATAAAATGTGATGTCTATTATAATAAGGCATATACAGGAAAGTTCAGAAAGAAATGCATACTTCAGTATATTGATATAAATATTTAAATTTCAGTGAGGGAGAGAAGTGGTAATTCAAAATAGGAGACAGCAAGAATTATCTAGAATTTCTTTGATATTTTTGGTGCCAGTTACCTTTCTTAATTACATTTTGATTGGGCTATTATTAAAATGTTCTTTATTTTCTAGACCCACACAGTCTCACAGTGGGAGAGATGGGGGAGAGCTATGAGGAGACGCAGCAAAAAGTCATTTAGATGTAAAAGTTTATCATGGATAATTGACAAAAATAAATAATCTACCTGTAAGAAAATGAAATGTAACTGTATTCACAGAGAATTATAGACCTAGAGAATCTCATGGCTGTCTGTGCTTAGTTGTTCAGTTGTGTCCAGTTCTTTTAGGCTCCTCTCCAGGGGATCTTCTTGAGGCAGGGATTGAACTTGGGTCTCCTGTGTCTCCTGCATTACAGGCAAATTCTTTACCCGCTGAGCCATCAGGGAAGCCCTCAGATGAAAGCAAAAGAGTCAGGAAGATCCCACAGAGATACAACCCCCCCCTCCCCACCCCCAGTTAGCAAGCAAGAACACGGCAAATTAGAACTGTGTTTTGTCTGACGCTGTTGACAAGATGTGATACGGGGTAGCATCTTGCAAACTGTCTTGCAAACTATCTTAGGTGAAAAAGTGTTTTTTAAATATTTGATACAGCTATGTATTTGAAAAAGTAATAAAAATGATTATTATAAGAAAAGTGAAGTGAAAAAAATACAAAATGTTAAGTTCAGTTTTTTCCTTTAAGTTCAATAAAGGTAAAACTGCATTTCAGTAAATATGGTCAGAGCCAACATCACAGAGAAGAAGAATCACAAAAACTCTTGTCGACTGAAAGTGTGCAGTTACTCAATTAAGGAAATCCTACCACTTCCCCAGCTGAGAAGTGACAAGTGCAGGACACCAAGTATGCAAGACATGTGTGCAAGGCAGTACGGAGCATGTATGATGAGCCTTATACTGGGAGGGTGTACTGTGGGGAAGGTGAAGAACAGCTCATGTCTGAGAACTACCGCTGGGGTAGCAGGAACATGCAGAGAAGGTACCTGTGGTCACGAATTAGAGCCTTTACACAGCAGAACGTCCCCCCTCTGTGTTTCTGCTCTTCAATTATCTACAGTTAAATTGAATCCAGAATGCTAACCTGAAGGCACAGAGAAGAGTTTAATTTTTTGAATGACTCTATTAACTAAACTTTTCTTATGTAAGGCAAAGAAAGGGACTGGATTTTGATAGCATGTCAACCACAGAGTTTGAAGGTGAAAAGTTGTGATATTAGAATGTTAATTCTGACACTAGCCGTACCACCTTATATCTTATACCCAATGTTTTTCTAAATTTCATTCTGAACAAGAGTTATCTAGGGAGTTTGTGAAACATAAAGATTGCTGGGCTCCATTTACAGAAACTGTGATTCATTGTGCCCTGGAGGGTGCCTACCAGGTGAGATTGGGCTCCGGATCATACTGACTGATCCGGGCTCCAGATGTTGAGAATTGCTCTTCCCAAAGATGCTGGAAAACCAATTCATCTGACTGAATCTGTGTGAAGTTAGTATGGAAAGCATGATTAATGTGAAATAATATCTAAATCATTTGTATATGGTTATAGAATCTTGTCAGAGGAATGCACAAGATGCTCACAAACCCTCTCTTTTTTTTTTTTTTTTAGTTTTTATTTTTATTTTTTTTTATTTTTTTAGGTAATTAATTTATTTTTTATTGGAGGCAAATTATTTTACAATATTATATTGGTTGGTTTTGCCATACATTGATATGAATTTGCCCCGGGTTTACATAAGTTCCCCCTCCTGAACCACCCTCCCACCTCCCTCCTCCCTTTATCCTCCCTCTGGGTCATCCCCGCATGCCAGCCCCGAGCATCCTATAACATGCATTGACCCTGAACTAGTGATTCGTTTCACATATGACAACATACGTGTTTCAATGCCATTCTCCCAAATCATCCCACCCTCACCCTCTCCCATAGAGTCCCAAAGACTGTTCTATACATCTGTGTCTCTTTTGCTGTCTCGTATACAGGGTTATTATTTGCATCTTTCTAAATTCCATATATATGTGTTAGTATACTGTATTGGTGTTTTTCTTTCTGGCTTACTTCACTCTGTATAATAGGCTCCAGTTTCATCCACCTCATTAGAACTGATTCAAATGTATTTTTAATGGCTGAATAATACTCCATTGTGTATATGTACCAAAGCTTTCTTATCCATTCGTCTGCAGATGGACATCTAGGTTGCTTCCATGTCCTGGCTATTATAAACAGTGCTGCAATGAACATTGGAGTACATGTGTCTCTTTCAATTCTGGTTTCCTCAGTGTGTATGCCCAGGAGTGCGATTGCTGGATCATATGGCAGTTCTATTTCCAGTTTTTTGAGGAATCTCCACACTGTTCTCCATAGTGGCTGTACTAGTTTGCATTCCCACCAACAGTGTAAGAGGGTTCCTTTCTCTCCACATCCTCTCCAGCATTTATTGCATGTAGACTTTTGGATAGCAGCCATTCTGACTGGTGTGAAATGGTATCTCATTGTGGTTTTGATTTGCATCTCTCTGATTATGAGGGATGTTGAGCATTTTTTCATGTGTTTGTTAGCCATCTTTATGTCTTCTTTGGAGAAATGTCTGTTTAGTTCTTTGGCCCATTTTTTGATTGGGTCATTTATTTTTCTGGAATTGAGCTGCAGGAGCTGCTTGTATAATTTGGAGATTAATCCTTTATCCGTTGCTTCATTTGCTATTATTTTCTCCCATTCTGAAGGCTGTCTTTTCACCTTACTTATAGTTTCCTTTGCTGTGCAGAAGCTTTTGATTTTAAACCCTCTCTTAAGTGCCCTGTAGGACTCCATGCTACTGTAGCTTGTGGAAGGAAATAACCCATAGGTCCCCGTAGACAGTTTTCAGTTATATTTAGACATATGAGTTTTAAGTGCAGACCGGGCTTATTCCTACATTTTTGAGTAACTACTGGCTTAACTATTATTGGCACTTTGCACAAAGTTGGCTAAGAATCAGTGCATCAGATTTCTGGCCCCATGGCCAAGTAGCTGATCAGAATGTTTGTCAACAAAACAAAGAGTTGATCTTTGTCAAATATGTCATCTCACTCATTGAGAGTGAGATGTTGACCTCGGCCTAGGTCCACACTTTTGCCATTGTGTGTGTATGTGTGTGATTATAGCAGCTATTAATACAGCTCACATTAATTGATTATTTATTATTCACTAGTCATTCTGCTAATCCTCAAAAAAAATCTAAAAGTCTGTTAAATCCATTTTTTGGGGAAAACGGACTGAGGTTTGCGGAGCTCCAGGACATTGTGTGTCTCTCAGTCACGGCCAACTGTTTGTGGCCCCATGGACTGTAGCCTGCCAGGCTAGTCTGTCCATGGGATTTTCCAGGTAAGAATTCTGGAGCGGTTGCCACTTCCGACTCCAGGGGATCTTCCTTACCCAGAGATGGAACCTGTGTCTCCTGCACCTCTTGCATTGGCAGATGGATTCTTTACCACTAGCGCCACCTGGGAAGGCCCTCCAGGACATTAACTTGTAAGTAATAAATGTTAGCTCTCCAGCTGATGTGTACTTTCCCTGACATTCTCCCTTTCACAGAATGCATCTCACTGGTTACTGACTGTATTTGTGGGCTTGAAAATATGCATCTGTACTCAGAGGGGACTCACTCTTGTTTCTTACCTCATTTTACACTGAATACCCCAAAGCGGTTGCCCAAGGTTAAATCCCAGATCACTATGAAGGGAACAAAGGATGTGATTCATGCTTCTTAATCTTTTTCTTGGATTCCTGCATTTCCAGGTACCCAGTATCGCAATTGCTTTTTCCTGGTTATCCCTTTCTATTGCAGCCTCCCTATGACGGGTAATTTTATGTATCAATTTGAGTGGATCATGGGGTGGGTGTCCATATATTTTGGCTAAACATTTTTTCTGGTTGTGTCTGTACAGATGTTTCTGAATGGGATTTGAAGCTATAGATTGGGTAAAGCAGATTGCCCTCCCTAATGTAGGTTGGTTTCATCCAGTTTATCGAGGGCCTTGAAAAGAACAAAAAGATGGCAGGTGGGAGAATTCACTCTCCACCCAACTGTTTGAGCTGAGACATCAGTCTTCTCCCGTGCTTTGACTGGAACTATCAGCCCTTTGGTTTCAGGCCTTTGGACTCAAACTGAACTGCATCACCAGCTCTTCTGGGTCTTCAGTTTGCCGATGGCAGATCATGGGGTTCTCAGCCACCATAATCATGTGAGCAGTTCCTTATAATAATAATTTTATATGCATGTGTATGTACTTAGTCACTTCAGTTGTGTCTGACTTTTTGTGACCCCATGGACCATAGCCCACCAGGCTCCTCTCTCTATGGAATTTTCCTGGAAAGAATACGGGAGTGGGTTGCCATGCCCTCCTCCAGGGAATCTTCCTGACTCAGGGGTTGAATCCGTGTCTCCTGTATTTCCTGCATTGCAGGCAGATTCTTTACTGCTGAGCCACCAGGGAAGCCCTCTTGGACAGAGAGTTGTATATATATGTAAGTATATACAACTCTGTCTCTATATATGTGTACATGTAGACATAGACATTTATGTATACACACATATATATCTGAGTAGAATATTGGTTGATGTGTGTGTAAAGATGTATCTATATCTATCTATATATATGATGTAGGTACATGGTTCTCTAGTGACTCAGATGGTAAAGAATCTGGCTGCAATACAGGAGACCCATCCCTGAGTGGGGAAGATACCTTGAAGTAGGAAATGGTTTCCCACTCCAGTATTCTTGCCTGGAAAATTCTTTGGACAGAGGAGCCTGGTGGGCTATAGTTCAGGGGGTTGCGAAGAGTTAGACATGACTGAGTGACTACCACTTTCACTTTCATGATGTATGTGTATTAATAACCTATGTATAATATATGAAACTGCAGTACTTTGGCCACCTCATGCGACGAGTTGACTCACTGGAAAAGACTCTGATGCTGGGAAAGGTTGGGGGTGGGAGGAGAAGGGGACGACCGAGAATGAGATGGCTGGATGGCATCACCGACTCTGTGGACATGAGTTTGAGTGAACTCTGGGAGTTGGTGATGGACAGGGAGGCCTGGCGTGCTGTGATTCATGGGGTCGTGGAGAGTCGGACACGACTGAGCGACTGAACTGAACTGGACTGAACTGAATACTGGTTCTGTTTCTCTGAAGACCCTACTGATCTTACCCTAACTGATCTTGCCTTTCAGGTGTGCCTTTCTTTTTATTTTTAATATTTTCATTTTGTCAGTTCAGCCATGTTCTGGCTAGTCACAGTTTATTCATTTTCATTGCTGTATGTACCAATACATGTTTTTTTCTGAAAGGTTTGCTTACTTATTTATTTAGCCATGGTCCGAGGGATTTAGCCATTAGGCCTGAGGGATCCTAGTTCCCTGACCAGGGATGGAGCCTGCCCCCCTTGCAATGCAAGTGCAGAGTCTTAACCACTGGACCACCAGGGAAGTCCCAGTGTGTGCCTTTCTGTAGTCTCTTCATTAAAACTTACCTGTCCTGTGTCTCATTCTCTCATCTTTTTCTCTCTCTTGACTGTCCGTTCTCTCTGTCCGTTCCGTCGTTCAGTCGTGTCCGACTCTTTGTGACCCCGTGGACTGTAGCCTACCAGGCTTCTCCGTCCATGGGATTCTCCAGGCAAGAATACTGGAGTGGGTTACCGTTTCCTTCTCCAGGGGATCTTCCCGACCCAGGGATCGAACCCGGGTCTCCCGCATTGGAGGCAGACGCTTTAACCTCGGAGCCACCAGGGAAGCCCCTCTTGACTGTCAGCCAGTTCAAATACCCTAATCAAATACCTTAATCCATTTTTCAGAGGCAGTGACCCTTTTTTACAAGGTACATAGTTACATTGAGGCAGACAATTCCTTGGATCAGTGTCTGAACCTGAGAGAGTATTGATAGAAATTTCAGACCATGTGACAAGTTGGTGTTGGTGACAGCAGCTCAAACCAAACCTGGTTCAGTTACTTGCAGACCCCCAGGGTCCTCTGCATCTGAAAGCACGCTGTTAACCAAACCCATCTACACCATGGGCCAGGTCTCTCTCTTGCTCCATTGGAGCTGAGAATTGAGGGAATTCCCTAGCTTTTTAAAGCAAAGATGAATGAGGGTAGTTAGATAACAGCTGAGGTTTGTCAGGAAGATTTGGCCAGTTGCCCTGGACCCTGGTCTTTGGGAGATCTGCTTCTGTGAGACAGCTTTAGCTGCTTTTCTGGCTCAAGGCAGCAATTCCTGTGAGGAGTGTTGCTTGTCATCCCCGTTACTCCATCAACTTCCTCATCAGTGGCTCTGTCTGCAATGTTGGAATATATTTTAGATGTGGAGATAAAATTAACACCTGAAATTATTTCTGGGTGCATTGTCAAATTCTAGTTTTTATACTTGTTTGCTTGTCTCTTAGCAATTTAATTGTAGCACGCTTTTCAATATTGGCTTTTAACTTATCTGCAAAAATAAAAGATTTAGTAAATTAAATTAATTAAGGGAGAATTTGGCCTAATTCCCAGTCATCCATTTGGATCATGCAAAGCACAGAGTTTGGGATGTAAACCATCTCTTCAATATTATAACATGAATTGCAGTGCGGTGGGGGATGCAGTTTTACAGTAACACTAACATAGGCTGAGGTAAAATGATTTCATTTTCATTTCACCACAACAAATATTAAAAAAGGGTACCAACTTAATTAATTTATCTACCATTGGTGAGGACAGCTGAGAAAATGATATATTTTCTTAAAAAGAAATCATAACCGGAGTTTAGAATGATCTTATTAGACACGATTGATCTTCTGAAAGATGTTAGTTTGAATTGGGTTTCTGACACAAACAACTAGGAGAATCCTACTGTATAGAGAACCTCTACTGAAAGAACATTGTAAAACCTTTCTCAGTCTATTTCTAGGGTCTCAAAGTTCAGATTTTTGAAACTGAACATTTTTGTCTCACCAGCCACATTTTTTAAAATTTCAGTACCTATTAATTATGACAAAATGGATGCATCAAATATTACATATATTGATAATTGGAATTCCTGAGACTATTTACCCAGAGTTATTGTTGCAGGTGGGCTTCCCAGGTGGCTCAGCAGTAAAGAACCCACTTGTGATACAGGAGACTCGGGTTCAATCCCTGGGTTGGGAAGATCCCCTGGAGGAGGAAATGGTAACCTACTCCGGTATTCTTGCCTCCACTCCAGTATTCTTACCTGGGAAATTCCATGGACAGAGGAGCCTGGCAGGGTTGGTCCGTGGGGTTGCAAAAGAGATGGTCATGATTTAGTGACTAAAGAACAACTGTAATAGATAGGTGGGGTTTTCTAGACCTGCATAATTTAAAGATAAATATATATATTTCTTAACTTTCATAACTATGGCTATTAATCCATTCACAAATGAAAGTAGACATCCCTCAGAATGGGATTATTTTTCAGATAATTCTCATTTCCAATACACTTTTTAACATTCTGAAACATTAAAGAATTATCAGCCTGGAGAAGTTCATCTCAAGGGAGGTGGGC